>NW_026901450.1:0-412604 GCF_033783945.1 Neopsephotus bourkii | reverse complement strand
TTATAAATTGAGACCACAATGGATCATAATCCAATTAAAATTTTATTAATTATAGCAAGTAGAATATGAGCAAAACAGCGCTGGACGACAGGGGAGTCTGCGCTCCGCCAACTGCCGCCCTGAGCAGTTCAAACAGCCCCCTTTTATACATCTTTTATGCTTGCAGAAGCATTACACAGCATTTTTTTATGTTTGCAGAAGCGATATCTGGTCCGGCCTGATAGATGGCAATAGCTATCCACAGACCCTAGAGCTCCCCCTCACTCTGTGGGCGGTGGTGTTCGGTCGCTCCCAGTCGGTGTAAGCGATTGCGGTTATCTTATCTTACAGACCGAGAGCTTCCCCTCGACTCTGTGGGCGGTGGTGCTCGGTCGCTCCCAGTCGGTGTAAGCGATTGCGGTTATCTCATCTTGTGCAGGCTATGTCTGGTGGTTGTTTGCAGAAGCAATTTCATATCTTTTATTGCCTAACTTTTACATCGAGCTTAACATAAGTCTTAATAAACAATATCCCTAGTTCTGAGTTTCTTACAATTCCCCCCTTTTTCTTTTTATCCTATTGTTTATTACACATTATCTTCCTTTAAACAGTGCTCGCATGGTTGGAGGCATTGTTGGGTCCCCACACTACTTTCATTTAGACATTGATTACATGGTTGCCAACATTCACAAGATGTTTCTTTGTTACAGATACATTTATGAGTTACACATCCACAATTCTCATCCTCATCATAATCTTCTCTTTCATTGGTAGGTACCTTTTCATATTTTGTTTCAGTTCCCATAGTTAATACCATGAGAGATATTTGTTCCATTCGGTTTTTAATTAATTTGACAAGTTGGTTTAAGAGACATGGCCCAAAAGTTAGGATAAGAGTTAATATAGCTAAGGGCCCTGCTATAGTGGATATTAAAGTAGTTAACCAAGGGGACTGAATAAACCAGGATTCATACCAGCTTTTCGTTGCCTCCCTCTCTTTCTTCCTTTTTTCTAATCCTTCTCTTAATTTCGTCATAGTATCTCTTACAACTCCGGTATGGTCAGCATAAAAACAACATTCTTCTCCTAAGGCGGCGCATAGCCCTCCTTGTTGTAGATGAAGGAGATCTAATCCCCTCCTATTTTGTAACACAACTTCTGCCAATGATGTTAGGGACTTTTCTAAGGCTGTTATCGATTTCTCAATTCTTTCTAAGTCTTCATCTACTGCGGCTCTTAGGGATTTTAATCCCTGATTTTGTTGGACAAGGGCAGTTATCCCAGTTCCTGCTCCTACTACTCCTATTCCTAGTAGCGTAGCTATTGTGATAGCCGTGATTGGTTCCCTTTTCATGCGATAATGTCCAATATTCCAATGATCATACAGAGCATTTTCTTGATGGTATAATATTTTTGGAATAATGGTAATTAATATGCAATATTCTTGAGAGGCATTAAATATTTTAAGGGAAATACATGGGGTGAGACCCGTTTTGGAGCATATCCATCTAGTTCCGTTTGGGGGAACAATATATTTAGAGGTATTATTGAGGCTCAGTTGAGTGGAACTAGTAAAATTACAGAGTGACTGCTTGGTCCTTGGTACTTTACCTACACAAGTCCCTATACCGGTGACATGTTGCATGGTTAGCCCTTTTCTACGATCTTTCCAAAAACATTGGGAAGGAGCTGTTTCAGAACTTATATTGTACAGGCTACTAATTCCTATAGCTTCATAAAAAGGTGGATTAACATCATAACAAAGCCAACAACTTGACGTTAAATTAGGTCGTGAATCATTTAACGCTTGGTAGGTAGCTTGTATAACATGCCACAGGGAGTTTGACTGAGCTCTTTTGTCTTGGTCTTCTTTTGTAGTATTTTCTTCTTCTAATGTTATATTATTCCCTTTTGTAATTGTTATATTCTTTTGGAGAGGTTCTATTTTAGGCCCTTTAATAACTACATTTGGGCCTACAGCTTGAGTAGGCCCTTTAATAACTACATTTGGGCCTACAGCTTGAGGTGTTTGCTTTACATCTTCCCTCTTGATATATATAAGCCCTCCCCTATCAGTACCAGGCTCACGGTATCTCATTCCCCATGTCTTTCCCATTTCCCACGAAGGATCCGTGGGGTTGGATACATTTATATATAGAAATTGACAATTCCCGTTTCTCACAATGCCTCCACTCCAATCTCGCTTTGGAGGCATACACGCATAAGGTCCCCATCCTACAGATATCCATTTATCTCTACCACCTCCTGGAGTCCAATCTGATGCTACAGTTTCACATCCCCAGTAAGCACAATAGTATGTATTGGGGAAGTTGCAATACCCTTTCCCTGGATTAGAGCTAGGACAAAAATAGAAGCCCATGAGATTTAAGCATGGGCTTATAGGGACCAATTCGCATAGAGATTTGGTAAAGCTAGGGGCTCCAGCTACTGTAATCTGTTGCAGCACCTTTTGATCTTCCCATCTGGCAAGGGTCCACTTAAACGGTTGGTGTGGGTTTCCTTGGGCTATCCCTGATATTGTAGGCAACACACCTACAATCCATGGGACTAAGAGGAGTGCTGAGAAGAGTGGCATGATTCTCTGTCGACTTAAATCTCGTTTATGGTCTGATTAAGGTTGTTCACTCAGCTGAGGAGTTTCCAAAGGAAGGTTACTAGACCCCACTATGGTACGTCTCTGCCTTTCCCTTCGCCTACTCTGTTGCTTAGAGCAGCGGGGAGATTTATCTTCTCGGCAGCAGCCGTAGTCTTCAGGGGTCCCTTCCGTAATTAATTCTATTTAAATTCTCATGGCCCCCTCAGGGCACAGCTTTATCACTTTATTCAGAGAATCTTACCACTCCTCAAAATTTGTGATTAACTCCTTAAGCCCAAACCCATGTTCTCTTTCCTTTTCTTTTGCCAAGACAGTTTTTACAAATTCTTTTAGTTTTCTCCCATCTCTCGGGGCAAACAGACCAAATAACTGGTATTGAGTTTCCTTGGCTACATTCAATGTTAATTATGAATTGTTTTCTGTGAATAACTTGGAGAATATAAATTTTCTATTCCGCTGTAATAAAAAATCCGGATTAGATTTAGTTCTTCAGTTAAACAGTCCTCGCACCAGCGCCCTGCCTGGTAGAGACTTCTCCATCTCAATTTTTCACAATCTGAGTAAATACAACACACCCACGGATCACAGTAATTGCACTAAGGACACCTTACTTCTCTTCTGTTTATCTCTCGAATATTCAGCATATTTTCTATATTCACTATTGTGTGGTTGCATATGTTTAGCAATTTCCTTCAGCACACTTTGTATGCTTCCATATATAATAGATAAAAAGAGAAATAATTATTGCAAATATAAACAGCAATACACACTTTATACCAAAAGGTAATGCAGCAAAAGAATTAAATAAAGTCTCTATCATTACGTTATCTTTTCAGGGTTATCTTGGTGTCACCTGGAGTACTGATTACTTTCCAGTGGGGTCTCGTCACTGGGCCTTTAATGCGACTGGCATGAGTCCATCCACGCTCAGCAGTTCGGACAGCTGTTTCTGTTGTAAGCAAAACAAGATAAGGTCCCTCCCAATTGGGTTTTAGGGTTTCTTCCTTCCACACTTTGATCAATATCCAATCCCCCGGTTTAACATTGTGAATTTTTAAGTCCAACGGGGGTCGTTGCACAATCAGTCCATGTTCCCAAAGCTTGTTACGATGTTCTGCTAATTGTGAAACATATTCGTTAATCACACGGTCTCGAATTAAAACATTTGTTTGTGGACTTTCAATTCTATAAGACATTCCATACACCATTTCAAACGCTGATATTCCTACATCTGCTCGGGGTCTGGTTCTGAGAATTAATAGTGCCATGGGTAGGCACTTAATCCATGACAATTTGGTTTCTATCATTAATTTAGTCAAAATAGTTTTAATTTCTCCATTCATCCTTTCAACTTTTCCCGAACTTTGCGGATGCCATGGTGTATGGTATTCCCACTTAATACCCAAGCTTTTCGTCAGCTCTCTAACAATTTTTGACACAAAATGTGTTCCTCTGTCCAAGTCGATTACTTCAGGTACTCCATATCGAGGTATAATGTGTTCAAGTAGAACTTTAGTGACTTGGTTAGCGGTTGCCCTGGAGGTAGGAAAAGCCTCAACGTAATGTGTTAAATGATCCACCATTACTAATAAGTATCTGTAACGCCCTACCTTAGGTAGTTCAGTAAAATCTACTTGTATGTGTGAGAAAGGTCTGTACGCTGGGGACCGTCCTCCAAGAGATCTTTGTCTCATGTTGTTTCGATTAACCTTTTGACAGGTCTCGCAGGCTGTCGTGACTGTCTTTGCTATATTATATACGCCTATACAGGCAAACTGTTGATTGAAATGATCAACTAACGCTTGAGTTCCCCAGTGTGTTTTACTGTGTATTTTTGAAAATATTTCAAGTGCTATGCCCTTCGGCAAGACTTCTCTCCCATCTGGCAATATGTATTTCCCATCTTGTTTCTTAGCTCCCATTTGTTCTAGTTTTTCCTCTTCTGTAGACTCAAAACTCAAATTCTTACTAACAGGTACTTGTTGCATAGTCAAAATCATACTATAATTGCCTGCCACTCGTTTTGCTTCTGTATCCGCTGCATTATTTCCCCTAACTTGATAACTTGTACCTCGCTGGTGTCCCTTTATATGTACTACTGCTATTTTATTTGGCATTTTCAATGCCCCCAGAACTCGCCGAATTAATTCCGGGTGTATCAGTTCTTTTCCCTGTGAGTTAACAAATCCTCTTTCTTCCCATATTTTTCCAAAAGTGTGTACTACTCCGAACGCATAACGTGAGTCTGTATATATCGTTCCATCTTTTCCCTTCAGTGACACTAATGCTTTCCACAATGCATACAGCTCACAGGCTTGAGCCGACCAGCTGGCACTCAGGGGGCCTGATTCTATTGTCTTAAATTCTCCTTCTTCCAATTTAATAATGGCATATCCGGACAATCGTTTACCTTCCACTATTCGTGATGACCCATCTATAAATAATACTTCTCCACATTGTAGTTCTTCTTCTTCTAAATCTGGCCTAATGCGTGTTTGTTGTTCAATTGTTTGAAAACAATTGTGCAATAGTTCATTACCTTCTCCTGGGTACAAAAACTCAGCGGGGTTAACCGCTCCAATCGTTTTCAAAGATAGCTTAGGGGATTCTATAAGTATTCCCTCATATTTTAATAACCGGCTATCTGTAAGCCATTTTTCTGCTTTTTGTTGTAACACTCCCCTGATGTTATGAGGCGCATATAAGATAATTTCTCCATTAAAGGTAATGCGATTCGTTTCCTCAAGTAACAAGGCAGCAGCTACAATGATTTGTAAACAACTCGGCCAACCCCTGCTCACAGGGTCTAACAGCTTTGATAGGTATGCCACTGGTTTCTTTTGTCCAGCCCATTCCTGAGTTAATACTCCAAATGCTGTTCCTTCATGTATGTTAACAAATAAATGGAATGGCCGCTTTAAATCTGGTAGGCTTAAAACCGGTGCTTGACTTAGCTCTCCTTTTAGACTGGCAAACTGCTCTTGATCCTGAGGGGTCCACTTGGGTATCTTGTCTTTAGACAGTTGTTCATATAAGAATTTAACTTTAAAGCTGTAGTTCTCTATCCATTGCCTACAATATCCAAATAGCCCTAATGCCTGTCTAATTTGCCTCTTAGTGACAGGCATAGGTAATTCCAGAATTCCTTTAATACGTTCTGGGTCTAATATCTTCTGGCCGTTAAACAGATAATGTCCCAGATATTTCACTTTTTCCTCCACAAATTGTAACTTTTCTTGTGATACCCGTAGTCCCTTTTGTGCAAGAAAGTTTAGGAGTCGAATGGTTTCTTTTCTTACATTCTCCTTATTGTTCCCCGCTATGAGCAGATCATCTACATACTGTAACAGCACATTCCCCGTCTGTACCTGATATTCTATTAAGAGTTCTTCCAGGGCCTGTCCAAACAGATTAGGGGATTCAGTGAACCCTTGGGGAAGCACGGTCCATCTCAATTGCTGTCTACGGCCTGTCTCTATGTCTTCCCATTCAAAGGCAAAATAATCACGGCATTCTTCTGCCAGTGGACAGGCCCAAAAGGCATCCTTCAAATCAACCACACTATACCATGAGTTATGGGGTCCTAGCTTGCTTAACAATGTGTATGGATTTGCTACTACAGGGAATCGGGTGATAGTTCTCTTGTTTATTTCTCTCAAATCATGTACAAGCCAATATTTCCCATTTGGTTTCTTTACAGGCAAAATGGGGGTGTTAAAGGGTGACATACAAGGCTCTAAGATTCCTTGTGTTAACAATCGATCAATTTCTGGCTTTAATCCTCTCCGTCCTTCTAGGGATATGGGATATTTCCTTACCCTCACAGGTATGTGGGGTTCGGAAATTTGGATTTTAATCGGTGGAATTTCTAGTCTACTAATTGTGTTCGGAGAGTACCAGACATCGGGGTTAATTTGTTTTTGATCATCCACGGTCAAAGGATAAGCAGACACTGTTATTTCTTGATTTTTCACTATAATTTCTAATTGCAATTCAACAATTAAATCTCGTCCTAACAGATTAAATTCTGCTTCAGGGACGAGCAAGAGTTCACCCATTCCAAATTTATTTTCAGTTTCGAATTCCACATTTTTGATTTTACTTACTTTAAAGGGTTCTCCTTTTGCCCCAATTACTTGTACTTTTTCAGGGGAAATTTTACATCCTTCAGGTAGTTGCTTAATGGTTGATTTCTCAGCCCCAGTGTCTACTAAAAAGGTGAACTCTTGTTTATGGGGACCTATTTTCAGTTTTATCAAGGGCTCATGATGACTCCTGTTCCCCAAGATATAGAGCCCCTGACTTTCCTATTCCGTTTTCAATATTTCCCCATCCCTAATCCTTTCTCTGCAGTTCTTCTTTATATGTCCCTTTTTTCCACAGTAAAAACAATATCTCTGTTCCTTTTCTACTACTACGTTTCCTTGTTCCGTCCTAACAAATCTGTGCTTACCAGTTCGCCCTTTGCGATCCTCTCTGACCGCTGCTACCATCATTTTTACTTGTCGCTTGCTGCTCTCTTCTTCCCGCCTTACGTAGACTTTCTGAGCTTCCCTCAATAATTCATCCAACCCTCTATTCTGCCAGTCTTCTAACTTTTCAATTTTCTTTCTGATATCTTCCCATGATTTTGCCACAAACTGAGTTTTGAGGAGCGCTTGCCCTAAAGGGTCGTCTGGATTTACCCCAGAGTACAGTTGAAGGGCTTTCCTCAGTCGTTCCAACCACTCAGTAGGGCTTTCGTCTTTCCTTTGCATTTCATTAAATGCTTTATTGATATTTTGGCCACGGGGTACTGCTTCTCTAATTCCCTGAATTACTATAGTTCTCAGGTCCTGCATATGAGTTCTATGCACCGGATCCTGGTTATCCCAATTAGGTCTTTGGAGTGGCCATTTAATATCTGCTTGAGGTCCCTGGGCATGTTGAGCATCCCACAGCCTCATTCCTGCTCGTCTAATCATATCTCTTTCCTCGGTAGTAAATAATTGACCAAGGATAGATTGCATCTCATCCCAAGTATAAAGGTTTGGTCCCAAAAATTGATCTAATCTTTCTGCCACTCCGAGTGGGTCTTCAATTAAGTTTCCCATCTCTGTTCTTTTAAAGTCCCGTAGGTCAGCCGAGTTTAAGGGTACGGAAATATATCCGATCACAGGTTGAGGTCCCCCCATAGGCATTTCCCTTAGGGGGTACATCTGAGCTGCCCCTTTTTGACATCTAGTTATGCGTCTAGGAGGAGGGGGAGACCCCTGTTCCGACTCTGGTGGGGGAGTGGGCGCTCTGGGGACCTCTGGAGGGGCTGCGGGAACAGGAGGAGGAATGTAAGGAGGCGGGATCAGAAGGGTTTCGTCTAACTCTTCCTTCTTTTTCTTTTGTTTAGTTTTTATTTCATTCAGCGGATAAAGTCTAGCTCCTGGTCTTTCTAGCCACACTTCCGCATACTGACTCTCCTCCGGGTTAAGGGGTTTTTTATTATTAACCCAGAGGTTTAATTGCTGTCTTACCCAATCTTCTTCTGACCCATAGACTGGCCAAAAGACATTTTTAGAAATCTTCTTCCCTCCCCATATCTTAGTACAATATTCTATCATTTTCTGCTTATCTTTCCCTAAGGTTCCAGGGAAATATCTCCAATTGTCTAAGATATATGCCAGAGGGGTATTCTTAGGTACAGTGGGTACCCTTCCCATGGGAGTCGAAGGCTTGCTGCCCTTCGCCCCCATCTTCTGGAATATCCACAAACACACACTCACTCACTCCTCTTGTTCCTGGCCCAGTCCCTCGCGGGAGATGGGAAACGCAGTACTTAAGGGTCCACACTCGCTTGGTTCAGTATATCGAACCTCTCATTCGTTATATTCCAGGAAACCCAATCCCGCCCGAACGGCAAACCCGCGAACAAATTCGCAATATACTTACGCGTCCTGCGTCTTCGTCCGGACTCCCGTGCACAGAATTTTATGGGATTTTACCGGTTTCTCCTTTGCTCATTATTCTAGAATTTAGGTTCGTCGGTAAGGTTGGGGTAAGCTATTGGTCGCGGGGCCGCGAAATGTCGCGGGGCGCCTCCCCGGAGGACCAAAGCCCACCATTCCTTATCCGAGTCACGGCACCAGAAATTGTTATAAATTGAGACCACAACGGATCATAATCCAATTAAAATTCTATTAATTATAGCAAGTAGAATATGAGCAAAACAGCGCTGGACGACAGGGGAGTCTGCGCTCCGCCAACTGCCGCGCTGAGCAGTTCAAACAGCCCCCTTTTATACATCTTTTATGCTTGCAGAAGCATTACACAGCATTTTTTATGTTCTGCAGAAGCGATATCTGGTCCGGCCCAGACACGGACAGGATCGACAGACCGAGAGCTCCCCCTCGACTCTGTGGGCGGTGGTGTTCGGTCGCTCCCAGTCGGTGTAAGCGATTGCGGTTATCTTATCTTACAGACCGAGAGCTTCCCCTCGACTCTGTGGGCGGTGTGCTCGGTCGCTCCCAGTCGGTGTAAGCGATTGCGGTTATCTCATCTTGTGCAGGCTATGTCTGGTGGTTGTTTGCAGAAGCAATTTCATATCTTTTATTGCCTAACTTTTACATCGAGCTTAACATAAGTCTTAATAAACAATATCCCTAGTTCTGAGTTTCTTACACTACTCATGCTGCAGCTTTTTTTGAGGGATGGCAGGCTTCTTTTCAGATTATTTTTCCAAAAATTTTAATTCATTGCAGCTGATACTAGCTAAGGGATTCAGTTGTTATTAATGGAAAATAAAGAGACAACCCTAGCAAGTCCTTCCCTGCTCAACTAGCAGCTCAGCAAACTGGAATATTCTTGACTATAACCCAAGTTCTCCCTACTCTTATCCATACACAAACAGTTTCAGTTCCTAACATGTCTGTAAACACCCTATTCATAAGCTCTTAATAAACAAAGTATGTCCAATAAAGTTAAGAAAATAAATAAATAAGATAACCAGGTTTACTTTTGTCCATGTTTTGCAACATAATGTCAACAAATGTAATTACTCCAGCCTCTTCCCACTACTTTTAAAGCTGCACATAATGTGCAACTTTTACCCATGAGAATAGGTGTTATGGTAAAGGCTTTAATTATGCAATTATATGATTATTTTCTCTTTCCCTACAGAATTTTAGCCTTAAGGACAGAATTTCTGGAGAACTTAGTGGTCACTTTAATAAATATGTTCATGTACAAAACACTGGGAACTTTGTTATTTCTTAAGGGAGAGAAAAAGGTGGCAAAGGAAGAGGTGACCAAGACTTAAACTGACAACTCATTGCTGATTGGCCAAATTTCAGTCCTTGCTTCGGAAGACGAAGTTCTCGCGTTTAGCACAAAAATATCTCCGCTAATATTTGTTTTTTTCTTTTTCTTTTTTTTTTTTTTTTTCTCCTAAAAGCAGCAAACTGTTGCCTTTTCGTGATCTTTCCGTGGAACAGCGACCGCATCAGCCTCATGGTGTGAAATACTCAGCATCCTCAGTCCAGAAGACTAGGAGACCGAGGTGGGGCCGGGGGCGGATACATCTTGCGCCGCCAGCAGCGAGGTGAAGAACGCGACAAGGGGAACACCGAGGCTCCCCATGCCCCTCCGCTCCCGGGGGTAGCGCGCACCGCCCCGGCCTCAATTCCCAGCAAGGGTTCTCCTCGCCCGGCGGCCCCGGACGGGGCAGGAGAAAGGGAGGGCACCGGCGCGAAGGGCTCACGCCTCGCACCGGAGGGCGCAGGACCCCAAGTGCTGCCCGTCCTAGCGCCCCAGCCCGGCGCGCCCCAGCCCGTCCCGTCCCACCTCCCGCTCTGGCTCCATCTCCCCGGGACGGGCGCCGCGCCCCCGCCGGCCCCGCGGAGCCGGGTTGGGCAGCCCGGGAGGCGTCTCCTCCGCAGCCCCCGCCCCCCCGCGCCGGTGCTGAAGCGCCTCGGCCGCTCCCCAGCAGCACCCCCG
Organism: Neopsephotus bourkii; assembly: GCF_033783945.1. Classification (NCBI taxonomy): domain Eukaryota; kingdom Metazoa; phylum Chordata; class Aves; order Psittaciformes; family Psittacidae; genus Neopsephotus; species Neopsephotus bourkii. The sequence goes on along the minus strand of NW_026901450.1, from coordinate 402,043 downwards.
GGACAGCGGCGTCCCGTCGGCCCCGCCGCAGCACCAGGGCCTTCTTCCTTGCCGCCCGGCCCGGGCTGTCCCGCTGCTGCTCCGCTGCCGAGGACACCTCATGGGAAATAAATAAATTAATTACCCCACTCAGCCCCGCGGCAGGGAGACGAGCCGGCGGCGGCCGCGGGATTAGAGCCAGCCCGAGCTAGAGACCAGGTAACGTAACCTACCCGCCAGGAGGGAGGAGGAGGAGCAGCAGCAGCGAAGCCGCTGAGGTCGCCCCCGCCGGGGAGGGCTCCGGGGGACGGAGAAGGGGCTGCCGCAAGCGGGGCGGTCCCCAGCTGGCGGCGTGAGGGCGACTGCTCCCGCGCTTTGCGCTCCGCACTGTCAGTCACACACGCACACACGAGCCGCCGCCCACGCAGGGATGGATGGACGGACGGACGGACACACAGACGGACTGAAGGACGGACACCGCGTGGGGCGCTGCCCCCCGTCCCCTCCGTCCCAAAGCAGCCACCGCAGGGAGAAGCCGCCTGCCCCGCCGGCCCTGCAGCGATCGGCGCCCTGCTCTGACGGCGGGGCAGGGAGGCGGGAGGCTGGGCCGGGCTGAGGCCGCAGCTCCGGGGGGCGCGGCGCGATCCCGCCCCCGCCCCGCTGCGCGCATCCCCGAAGCCGCCTCCCGCTGTATCCGCGGGCGCGGCGGCACCGCCCGCCCCTGGCAGAGCCGCGGTCGTGGGCGCCCCCGTCCCGGTGCAGCTCCGCTGGGAGACGTGGGCGGGAGCCGAGGCGGCGGCGGCTGAAGCAGCGCTAAAACCGTGCTGCCGCGCTGGCCGTTATCAGAACCGGGCCTGCTTGAGGTGACCTTGGGGAAGGTGGGCCTCACGGACCCTCTGCTGCACCACGACAGCTGCGGCCCTGCTCTGGGCTGCTATAAGCCAGACAATGCCGGCATTATTATCTCCAAATACTGCTGGCTCCAGTTAGTGTTTGTAGACTGAGCTCTCTGAGTGACTGATACCAGAGGTGGGAAAATACTCCCTCTCCATCATTCTCTTTACTTGGCCCGTGCTAGCACACAGTGAACTCAAGGTCCTTGAAGGAAATGGTCTCATGGAGAGGGGAAGTCATCCCAATAGAAAAGAAATTCTCTGTGCTCATAGAGAGCACTGTGTCCTTGATTCATGGTTGTTGAAGTGGCCTCTACAAAACACAGAAGCAATCTTAGACCAAGAAGTTTCCCTGTTCATATTTTGGAGACCAGAGTGTCCCCTGGTACCCTTGGGAGGACACATTATCTGTTTGTCCTGCAGGGGCACAGAACTGACATGGGTTCTCCACTGCTATTCCAGTAAGGTGAATAGGAAAACAGAGTAACATTTAGAAGTAGCTGTTTCTTTCAAATGCCAGCCTGAGCTTTCAGCAGCGGAGTGTTGCTGAACTTATTATTGAAAGCTGTTTTGGGAAAAAGAAAGAAACTGAAGGAAGCTGATGCCTCATGGAGGCATCCATTCTTGTTTCATTGGTCTCTGTAATAATGACCCATGTTTCCATAGTGACATCCATCTGTGCCTCTCAAGTTACTTATCAAATAGTAATGAAAGAGGTGCTTGCAGCTTCCATTGCAGGAATGGGGCCATAAACTTAACAGCACACCAATCAAGCCAACAAAATAGTGCCTGAGCTCTGTCTAGATGAATTATGGTCCAAAAGTCAGACTTCTTTCAGAGAGAGAGGGATGTAGACTGATATTTATAAGAAGCAGAAAACTGATAAATAGTTCAATAAAAGTGGTAAATGTTTTTATGTACACCTCTTCAATCTAGGAATAATGTATAAGTGATTCGCTTCTTAAAGACAGTGCTCTCCTTCTTCCATTATTGTCTGCTAACTTTGAATATAATACTTGAGAGTGAGTGCTGGATATCTACTCCTTCCACCTGGAGAAATAAATTCAGAGAAGAAAGTATACTCCAGATATTTCTATTATTTGTGCAATTTGTGCAACTGTAACTTCATGCTTGTAACTCTGCCTAAGGGCCCAGCTAGCTTACTTAGCAACATTATGTTTACAATGTAAGTGTCCTCAGAGCAAAACAGCTCATCATTCTGAATAGGCAAAGGGTTATGGATTATGGAAGGTTATGGATTTTCTGATATGGCAGCAGTGAGTAATTTTGGTTAATGGAATCAGCCTTTTTTTTATTTCATGATGGTTATGTGGAGTATCTTAAATATCAACTGTAGTCTTCATGGAAGGCCTTCATGGATGGCAGAAAACTAAATTCAGGAGTTCTGTGGATAGGAAAACTGTCCATAGGGTTATGTAGTGATACAACTGATCTGAACAGGCATTTTACGTGTAAAGGGGGAGACTCTGAAATTCAAAGGGAAATATTAAAGAAACACCGTGGCTCTGCAGCTGCAGTGAAGAGAGGTGGAATTCTGTTTCAGGACTCTTCAGAGTGCATGCATTATTAATAGTATATAAAAAAGCCTCCTTCCATCTCTTTAACCTAATTCTATCTGTCACTTCTCTGGGTTTAAGATCACTCAGTTCCTGCTATGGCAAAGTTCTCATTCTAGAATCCCAGTTTCATGGAGGCAGGAGACCCTTTGGGCAACCTTAAAAAAGATGCTGTTACTTATGGGCAGGCAAGTTAAGGGAGATAAAAGAGCATTTCACCTTGAATCATAAGGTGGTGTTTTTTAAAAAACAAATTATTTAATTACTCTTCTTTCTTGGATTTGGTTCACTGTGTCATACTTCTTATGTATATGTGTGTGTATATGTATATATAGATACGTGTGTATATATATATACATTTCTGGCACTTACTCTTTTTCTTCAGTTTAGAAAAAAGTCCTCTTTAGTATCCTTTATTTCTTAAGCAAATGATCCTGTCCTCTTTTTACAATGAGCAAGTGGTTTTGTTTCCAGTAACTCTGGTTATTATTGGACCATTTCTAGTTGAAAAGACTACATCTCACCTGCTTTTATTTTTATTTTTTTCTCTACTGCAACATCACAGGATGATTTTGCACTGTTGCATTTTTCTTGAGATGTTTGCTTTTAGAAAAGATGGTATCTGAATATGATTCTCAATTAATTGTATCTCTTACACCATTTGCCAGAGTTAAAGCTCTCCATTTTCTTATGTGAGGATCAAGAAAAGAAGAATATTCTTGGGCTATGCTAATAATCTATGCTGTTAAGTGAGTTTTATGTTCAAGGTCAGTATGATTATGAAAATGTAATTATCTTTTTATTTTTATTAAAAAATAGCTAGGTCATAACCATTAATCATTAACAGAGGGCTTTACCAGTTTCTGCATCTGTTCATGTAGTATATATGGCCCCATGTTTGCAGAGCACTGAGGAGTGGGTTAAATAGGAAAGTAGGACCTCATTGACCAACTGGTTTGCATCAAATCAAAGTGAGAAACAGGCTACATCCCACATACACATCTCAGTCCAAACCTGCATTCTTTGACTTGCATGTGTTTGTGAGCTGTTGTGCCAACTTCCATAGTTTTATTGTGAATCTTGGAACGTTCGAAGGAAAGTTTGCAGTGTTCAAACAAAAGCAGTTGGGATATAGGAGTAAGGAGATAATATTCCATGGCTTGAGGAGTAGCGGGTGTTGGACAAACTGACTGGGGAGCTCTATTTGGCTTTATAGTGTCACATATTTCTGATACTCCTTATAGCTGTTGGTCTTACAGTCAACCATTCAAAATACTGTTAAACTTTTATTGAAGAGCAAAAGTCTACCTAACCAGGTCATGGTGGCTGGCAAACTAGGAAGTGTCTCTGTTTTTTTTTCTCTTGTAATCTCAAGATTTTAACTTCATAGTATTTGTGTCTGAGGAGGGAGATTAATTATCATCAGCTCATTCTTTTGTTGATTATATTTTGATTTTTAGTTAATGCAGTGTCTTGAAGTAGTTCCTTTATTTGTTATCTTCAAGTTCAAGCCCCCAGTTACATACTAATATGTTTTTGGTTTCTGGACATGGTGCTTTCCTGTCTCATGACCCTTGCAGTAATAAGTAATCAGAGGTGTGCATTAAGAGCATTTACTGATAAAAATTGAATAAGCATTTCTAAAAGGATATTAACATAACTAGGGCAATTAAAAAAATTCCCCCAATTGAAGGAGGAAAATTGATGGAAAAAAAATGGGGCCTGAGCACGGTGTACTCTTTTCCTTTGTGGTTGTAAGACTTAAGATCTTAAGAAATTGAATTAATGTTAATTCACAAAATCAAGAGGCACTAGAGAACAAACTAAAGCCTGCTTTAGTTCTTCCTTTTTAAATATAGCTGTTGATGCATTTTCTTTTAACTTGGTGTCATGATTATTGAGTTTGAAACATTGAATGTATTTTGGTTCCACCCAACAAGACAGCAGTGCTCTGAATCATAGTGTAAATTATATAGAATTGGCTAATAACTTTAGACTGTAGGAAACTTGTACTTTTAAGTGAACTATTGATAAACTGCATAAAGCGCAAACATTCTAGAAGTTGGGATATTTCAGAATAGATGGATTTAATACTTCAGAATAGGTGGATTTGATATTCTTTTCATATGGTCACAAGGAAAGATATTTGCAGCACGTGATTTTAATGGTCAAAGCATAAAAGTCCATGGCCTGGAGTTGCCCAAATGTTCAGGATTGTTTAAGCAGTGTTTGCTTTCTTCTAGCATGAACATTTGTACCCCTAAAAGAGCACTTTCCATTTTTTTTTTGACAGCAAGCTTGGTAGTTATTTCACTTTTTTCTCTCTTCAAGGTATTTCAGTGTATTTCAAGGTATATTCAGCTGTAGGTGATGATCGAGGTTCTGTGGGAACATTCAGAAAACGTTGCACATGGCTCAGAACTTCTCCTATATTGCATGGCTTTTCTTATTTTTATATATTTTTACAAGTTCTGGTCCTTTAGAATATCTAATCTTCTCACGCCAGCTAGCAGACTCCTGCTGCAGCTTCAGGCATGACCGTTGTCTGATGCCCTCCCGTCATATGGCTTCAGTGATAGCAAACTGTTGGCAGCACTCCTGTTTGGCACTTAGGCATAGCATATATGACAAAGAGTTGTCATGGTGTTCGAAATATGTTTGGCGTCAAAGTTTTGTCATTTGTTGTCACTATAGTGGTGGGAATGCCAATGCAATGATGTACATTGCTTTTTGCATGTGTTCCATGAAATAGAAATTAGTAAAATTAGCTGCAAAACAGAACTACATCATCCCAAAGCTAGAAATGATTTTTTTTTTTCCACAGAAATAGATTAATTAAGATATTAGAATTCACCACTTAGACCCTCTTGCAGTCTATGGTACAAGCAAAAAGCAAACAAAAAAAGATGAAATCTAATTTATCTCCGTATTAGATTTAGATTTACAGTGTTAACTTCAGGCTTGTACTTCTCAGTGCTTGTTTTCTGAATTCAAGAAATAGGTGTTTTCCAGTACTAAAAACATGAAGAAACAAACAAAAAAAGAACTTACCATTTCTGTGCTGACAAAAATGGCAAAAGCATACATGCAAAATGCATATTTGATTTTTTTAAGGAAAATTGCTTCCTACTGTATTAGTATTTGATTAGTATTTGATTAGTGTGGCTGATAGAGAAATGAGTTTACTGTCAGCAAATGCTTTTGAAATCAGTTGTATTAGAGTACATTTTTAACGTTAGAAATTAAGTGCTTTGTGGCATTTTTTTTTTTTTAATTCTCTGGAATAATTATATAAATATTTGGCAGTGAAAGAATTTTTGAAGTGACATAGAACTATGTTCAAACTACCAACTGTAATAACTTGGCTTTTAAGAGACGTAGCTGCTTTTCTCTGTTGACCTTATTGAGAGGTGGGAATTGGAAACCTTAAAACTTAGGGTGTTCAACATGTTCACCATTTCACCATGCTATTGGATTAAAGTGTGATTTTAATGGAGTTGCAATTGCTAAATTGAGCTCCTACAGTTAGCAGCTTGGTGCAGTTTCAAAAAAGAAAGAAAAAACCCATGTGAATGATGTAAATAAGCTCCCCATGGGAATGTGTCTGATTTCTTAACAATCAGAATTTTACATGTTAAATTCCTTGACAATTCTGCCATTGCTGAGTACACTCTCCACTGAACAAATCTTTTGTAGACATTAACTGCTTTTCCATGCTTTTCCGGGTTGGATTTGAGTCTGAAACGGGGTACTGGACCCTGACTTCTCAGCAGTGCCTCCTGCTGCTGATAGAAATGGAAACTGCTTAGCTATAAACTGCAAACTGGAACTGAAGACTGGTTCCAGAGGCAGAAAAAATGTGCCTAGGGCAGAGAGTCCAGCTGGCTGAAGAAGGGGGTTGCTTCTGGGAGCAGCTGGAGAAGACAGAATAGACTGGAGGGAAATTGGTGCTGGAAGCTGAAGAGGTCAATGGGCCTGTCACCCCATTACCAAACCTTTTTTAGGATATACATTTTTATAGTCATTTGTGCATAGCATTAAACTAAAGGCTTCCTTTCTGCCCTGAAGAATTTGCAAGATCTCAGCTCATTGTCCTAAGTCGCTGTCTTCCATTGGGCAGCTCTTTCCCTTCTTCTTACCAGCACTACAAAAGGCGAAGCAGGGGACTCAATAGCCCCTGATTAGAAGCCATGACATCAGATTTAGGCAAGGAATGAAAAAAATGGTTGTGTATTTTGAGACCTCTAGGTTGTATATTTAAGGAAAATAGGTAGAAAAGAATATGCCATAATAGCCTATATTTACAAAGCATGAAATATGTATTGTATTTGTGAAGAGTAAAAAAAAAAGGATCCTGTTTTCTTGTTCAGATATAATTATGTTGGCTGAAAGCATAAAGTATTTTTTGTTCTCATGCTTTTCTGATGTAGTTCTCCAAAAAGAGATGTTTTGATGTAGTTATGATGGATATGAGGGTGCTTTATTTCAATTTAGCTTATTTTCTCATTCATACATAACAATGCTAGAGCATCATGAGCACTGTGCATAGTCTGTTCCAGTTTTAGCTATATTAGACTAGTGAAAGAGGTTTATAAGCAAACCTAATGAATATAAGAGCAAAACTCACATGAGGTAGAGAAATACAGGAAAAGCATTTAAAACTGAGACCAAAAGTACTGTGGTGTTTTTTCACAGCCAAATATTTCAGTCTTGCTTGATTGGCATGTCCTCTTTTTCTGTGATTCTAAGTCCCTTCCTCTCATGGAGTTCTACTGGGTTAAAAGGGGTTATTCATGGTTTACACCCAGTAGTGGCTTAAGAGACTCTTTTGACTGCTTCTCAAGACACAGTTAGTTAAGCCTTTTGGATCACTTGCTTTGATGTGCCTGATTAGTTTAAATGGAAATTATTTCTCATAATGATTACCAAAATGATTTCTCTGTTCCCAAACACTTTATCTATCTTGTCTGTCCTCTCTTCTCTATTTTGCTTCTGTGAAAACATTTTCTTTCTCCCCATTTATTAGAATAAAAATCTCAAAGTATCAAGTTACTGTTGTACTTTGCTCGTTCTACTGGCATACTGTGTTTTCCACACTGAAACTGGAAGCTGTTGGAAACATGCTCTCTTGTAGGACAGCTTTCATATGTCGCAAATGATGCTCCTCCATAGTAAGCGGTATTTATATATTATGCTATTTTTATCTTTATAGTTATGTATGTTTACATTCTTTACCCTTATATTTTTTAATTTTGCCTTTCAGGTGTTATGATTAGGGTAAAAAAGAAAAAGTAGCTTTAAAAAATTATAAATGTGGAAGGTGAAAACAGAGTTAAAGGGAAAGAGATGTTAACCTGAGGAAATACTATTTTGAGGAATTTCACAGAGGCAAATACCTTCAAGCCAGCAGAAGTGGAACAGTGTGTCGTATTTTCATTCAGAGTGGGTTTTAGTTGTCTTCAGATTTTATTTTTAGAAGGGAGTAGAGAGAAAGTTGACCTTTGCCTTTACTAGTTCTGTGTGTTAATTGTAGGCCATAACAAGGTTTTTGTTGTTGATGAATAGTTGTGTTGTGATGAATAGTTGTACACAAAATGGGCGTGCGCTCTAGGCAGTGCTGTTGTATACCAATATATCCACCAAACAAGATGTTAATAAAGAAATTAATACGAAATATGGGAAAAAAAAACAAACTATTGAGCACTACAGTTCTCAAGCATTAGTATTGCAGCCTTGAAAATAAAAGGCAAATGTTGAGTTTTATAGTCATGGTTTAGCTTGGTGGTTGAGAATATCTTGAATTACAGGAATACCTTTCAAATAATAAGATGCATTCAAAGCCATTACACTTAACACTGCAAAATTAAATAAAGGCTAAACCCATCACCTTGAATAATGATGGCCTGTCACCTCAGTGGGAGACAACATAGTGCAGTATGGATTTGTTCAGGTGCTTTAGCAGTGAGTAGGTGAAAAGGGGATTGTTCCTTACAGCTCATACAATGCCATGAAGCCCTATGGCAGTGTGCAGTCTGTCAAGTTGACCTGTATGTGCACAGGTGACTCCTCATGTGTGCTGTGAAGAAGGAGTTTTAACATATAAAGTGAGAATATGTCACATGTATGTGTCTGCTTCCAAATGCATACCAAATTTTGATCCAGTTGACTGTTTCCAGGTCAGCATTATTTTTGTAATTAAAGAAAATAATAGTGGCTTCCACTGTTATGCTTAATAATAAAGCTGATTGTTTTGTTCAACCTGGAAAAGCAGTCATATTGTGATCATGATGTAATGGGATACAAAAACATTCCTTCCCACAGTTAAAACAGGTTCTTCTGAATGTGGTAGCATAGAAAGGTATTAATGAAACAAGATGTTCTTGCTTAACTAGGTAATCAGCTTGCGCTTCTGGATATACTTTAGCATTGCTGAAATATTGTGTGCATAAAATGATTTAATCCTTATTGTTCTCAATGCAAATGTATTTTAGCTATGAAGCTATGATATTTTTCTTTTATTGTAGCTATTTCCTGAAAAATTAGGAAAGCTATTGTAGTTGCTGTGTCCAAGCTGACTGTTATTATACTTAAATTGCTGGTCTAATAGAATAGTTTTTTTACAGAATACTGAACATTGTTTTATTGAGGATACAGAATATGTTTTTAATCTTAATAAGGTAGTTAAAAATTCCTTCCTTCTGTCCATCCATCCTCTTCATTATGGTACTTACACTTTATATTGATCTGCCAAGAGTACCACATATGCACGAGGATGTATTTTCCATCTGATCCTTTTGACTCTTTTGGAACACTTCTATGACCAGGTGCATAGAAGGAGTAATGGATACTGTTAGACAAAAAGAGTGTTTCATACAAGGAGAACAGTGTGAAGAAAGCATGGGACTGAAGGAGGGAAACCTGAATGTTTGCAGTGAGGGAGTGTGAGGAGATGTGGAATCGGGATCCAGTAAGAACACAAATGAATTGAATGCTTGGAGACACCATTTAACTGCCATTTCTTTGACTTAGCATTTGAACTGTCAGAACTGAATGGATGACTCTTTAGTCAGTATTTGATAGTAAATTTAACCCCCTAAAGAATGAAGGACTTCTGAAATCAAGGAAGTTTTTCCTCAGTCAGCCAAGCAGAGCAGGCTCTGTTTTCCAGTGCCAAGTGGCTAAGGTTGTTTGCTTCAAAGCTGTTCTTGCTGCTCCAAAGGGGAGTTTGAACAGTTTGGTCAGTCCCTGCTGGGTTCATTAACTTTGTGTGTTTGTTTCTGTTACCCCATTGAGAAGGGAATGGTTTGTATTTGTGTTACTAAAAAACTGAACCTGAATTATTTAACCAAACCCCAGTGAACATGGAACCTTTAGTACCAGGGTCATTTTCATCTGCTCCTCTGACCTTGCCAGAAGGAATCCCTGTTTATTTCTTCATCTAGTAGAACAGTTTATCTGGGCCCTGCTGAGAATAGAAGTGGGACGCCTACTTTCTACAGCAAATGGGAATCACAAGAGACTATCTCTTGTCCTAAAAGGAAAAAAGCTCATGGAAAAAGTTTTTCTGACTATTTTTTTTTTTTTTCCTTCAGAGAATTGGTAATTTCTTGTCTTGAAGGGTGTTGCAATGATTCTTTAAGCAGGAGTAAGAAGGTTGGTGACAGCAGTGAGAAGATGCAAGGTCCTGAAAGCAGAGAAAGAAAGAAAAGTACATGATACAAGTTGCCAGGCTGCTGGACTTTAATTCTCAGGCAGTCCAGCAATCCAGCAACTCATTTTTTGCTCTGCTTTTGAGGAAAGCCATGGTAGCATGAGATACCTAAAAACCCCCCAGTGCCTCAGACTGGAGAGAACGCACAGTGCTGTCAGAGCACTGGCTTTAATTTCAATGCTAAAATGCAGCATAAGCATTAGAGCAGATTGAGCGATTCTGTTGTGAGCCATGGGTTGACTTTTGAGAGGCATTTTGTGTTACTTCTGAGATTACCATCTTTAAAAAAACATGCATGCACAAAATAGCTGCTGTAGAGCCACATTGAACCTGCACATTGATCTGAATCTTTTACCTGTGGTAGCTAAAAGTGATGTTTAATCTCAAATAGGGTGGCTAGAAAGAAGTTGGTTAGTCCAGAGAGCAAAAAAGAAAAGTGAGCGGTAACGGAAAGTTGCTGCTGTCCTGGTATTCAGGCCAGATGGGAGTTGCATGAAATTTATCTGTCTCCTGAGGAGCCTCAGTTGGCAGGATTTGTGTGGATTTCTGCCCATAAAAATAAACCTGCTTTACCCTGGTAGAAGCTACAGCCAAGAATTGATCCCTCAGGGGTGAAAGCTTCTGCCAGCATAGTTGTCCCTCTAGGCAAAATAGAAAGATATTATACTACACCCTTTAATCACTGTGGGTTATATCTCCTTCTTGTCTTTAAACAAAATCACTTTATCAGTTGCTGAGTATTTGTCTCACTGTGCCTATATGCTCAAGTAATATATACCCAAGTACAACTGTCATATTCCCACTATAATATTCACCTACATTTATTGCTTACTCATTTTAAATGCCTTCCTTAATCATGGTCTAAATCTGGCTGAAAAGCTGAGTGCACCTCCAAAAAATATAACACATTATTTGGCAATTTATATATCTGTACGTAAATCATAAACTTTCAAGCTGGAGACCATCTTGCAGTTTTTTAGAGGCTGGAAACAATTTTTGCTCAACATAATAATTATGCAACTGCAAGTATTTTTTTTTTTTTTAAGTTAGAGCTAAGAGTTACAGGCTTTCACAAGTTGTATACCGTTAAAAATTAAGATGCCAGTACAGGCTGTAGTGCCACTCATTCAAGCTCATTTTCCTTTTTACTTATATTTTACAATGTCTTCATAGCATCCTGTTCCCTCTGTTGCATTCTTTTATTTTGTGTTCAATTACCTATATCTTTACATAGATACATTTAAACACAATATAGTGAGAATGACTGAAAGGAAATCCGGGCACCAGGGAAAACATGAAATATCAAACTTGTGGTGAATAAACCTTGAGTCAGTTATAGAGTAGTTTTTCCTTACCTTGGACTTAGTATGCTGGTATGTTTTTGAGTTACTAGAGCTGGTAAAGTAAGAGGGATGAGACTACCAGCCTTTGAAGAGGTTGGGGATTAGAGAGGAAGAGGGGAGGTAGGGCAGTGAGCATTCCCATGGAGTGGGCTGAAGCCACACTTGCCACTGGGGAGGGTGGACAGACCAAGGGATCGATGGGGGAGCATGTGTGTTCATCACAGTGCCATTGCAATAAATTGTAAGCTACAGGTGGTGAGAAAGAGCCTACTGATACTTCTCTTTAGCCTGTGTACTTGCAACTTGTGCACAGGCAGTTTTTAACCCACCAATGTGTCTGGCTTATTTTGGAAGGTGGTGTAGAAGAGAGAGTTATTGCCATTTTGGAGAAAGGTGGGAAAATCTCTGTGTTTCATATTGCCCAGGTACAGCAGATCTGGTCCTGCCATTGTTTGTCCATGGTGTCTTGTAGTCTTCGCCATTCACTCCTAACAATGCCTTGATTCTAACAACTGCAGAGAGTGTTTACAGGAGAATAAGGCAAGAACCAGCCCAGAATGCTGCATGTTGGGCAATGTGATATGCAACATACCTTTCAGATTGGCATTTTCTTCATTCCTAACACACTCAGACTTGTGCACTGGCACGCCCTATGGCATATCATATTACTCGAGCTCTTGTGTATCTGCAGTTATGTAAGTAAAAAAAATCTTTATGCCTGAATGATGATACATTTTAAATAATTCACAGAGAATAGTTTTAAATCAATATTGCCTTTATTTTCTGCAGACAGATCTAGTATGGAATTCTTGATGGAATTATTCAAAAATACTTCTCAGTATCTCTGGTAAAGCTACTGTTTCTATGGTCAGTTTTGAGCAGTCCCTGATGCACATCTGCATCATCAGAGACAGCCCTATCTCCTTTCCTGACTTCAGTAAAATGTGTTCTGCTGCCACTACTCTAACATTTGCAAGAAATCATCTTTAATACCATGCATTTTTATAGAATTTTAGAATGCCACATATTTGGCTATTACGGAATACAGCCTTACAAAAATCCAGAAAGATATAAGGCAAAATATTTATGTGCTATAAAAATTAATGTCTTATTAGCAATTTAATCAGTGTAGTTGTGAATTTGCTCTAAAAATGCTGCCCCTTCAATTCTGCATCTCTGGGCAACTGTCCAGTTTTTACATAAGGTAAGCTGCCCTCTAGGTTGCTCTGTAAGGAACTGAGTTTTGTTGCAGGTTTTAATTGGATGGTTTATGCAGTGACTTACTTAAGTAAATTGTGAATTAAAATTGCATTTAAGAGATTTGTCACTGCTTTTTGTCTATCAAGACAGATATTTGCTTTTGCTATAGAAGCCTTGAAGATTTACTTTCAAAAAGGATAGTATTAGTTTTCTGTGGTATGTACATGCAGCATGACATAGTTGATCTGTACCTTCCATAAATTTTCTCCTGTGCAGCGTGATAGCCATAAAAGTGTTTGTAGTGCAACAATACTGAGTTGCACATTTTACAAACACAGTAACAAAATATGGGCATTGCAGCACATGCTTTTCAGAGACTCGTTACTCAGCTGAACTGAATATATTTGTCTCAGCAGTACAGAAAAGATTGCAAAATTTCAGATTTCAACACTATGCTGTTAAGATGCGGATCTATTTCAAAGACAAAAAGAACATGTTTAGAATCCAGAACATGTATTTTTCACTTTCTTATTTTGTAAAAGTCAAATAAACAAACATGAAACCCCTCCTCCTACCTGTTCCAAAACATTTAAGGTTTAAAAACATTGGACTGGAATAAGGAACTCGGTGTCTATTTTCAGCCCCAGCAATACCAAGATATAGGGCTGGGTTCATCAAAATGCAGAGTTCAGTAGCACAAGTATACGATTGAGCAGCTTATCTAGACTCCCTTTATATCATGGAGAGATATAAGCACTTGTAGGCCACATATGATGTCATTACAGCTTAGATGTCAAAAACAGGTTAGGGAGATATGTACCAGAAGTTCATTTCTGCCCATTGCCTATAAGCGGAGCATAGGTATCCATATCACATGCAGATATGTGTTGATATCTAAATACGGCTGTGATGCATTCCTCCTTTAAATCAGAAGTCACAAATCATGTGTAAGCTAAAGAATATCTTGCAGAGCTTTGATTACAAACTTAAATCTTCCCTAAAATGTTGAATGCTAGTAAGAAAACAGGAGAAATGGAGATTGTTGCCCAATATCTGAGGTGTTGCAGGGGATTAGACAAATTATAAAATCACACCAGCAGAAAACAGTTTGTGACCTAACCCCCAAACCAAAACGCTCTGTAGCTTTAAGTACTATTGCCATTGCCACTACTAACATAAAGCATTCTTTCAAGAAAATCAATATCCTTGGTTTGTGACTGAAGGAAAAAAATGTGCTGTAATGTTAACGATATCAATTGGTTGTCTGCAAAAGAGATTATTCTTTAAGTGTCTATTAATAAACAAATGTACTGCAACAGATGTTAATGAGTAGCAAATGTGCGCTGAAGTTCATATTGATATCCATACTAAATGGTTATGGTGAACTTCAATTTTAGCAATTTAAGCTCAGGAGCCTGGAGGAAAACCTAGCCTTTTTCTGGTGTCTGGCACTCTTCCAGGAAGAAACAGTTAAATTAAGTATGTGTCTATATGTGAGTGGGCAGCAAGGTGGACTAAAGTTAACTACATTTACGCAGCTATCTCAGAGGATCTCTCCAGTAGCTGTATTCATGTTATATTTAAAAACCCACTGCCATTATTATTCACGAAATACGCTGCCAGATTAGTTTCATATGGTGAGCTGAGTAATAGCCCTCTTGGTATTTCTATGTTTTTACAGACAATGGTCCAAGACAGCATTAACTTTTATTTTTGTCAAGTTCAAACCGACAGTGCTCTGCAGGCCAAGTGCCTGCCACTGGCGTGCCCTGTGCCAATTAGCTCTGTCACTCAGAAGCACTCTTTAGCATTAGCTCTGACCTTCTACCCGATGGTCAGTTCTCTGAATTCAGAAGATCAGCCTCGATGTAGGCACAGATTTAAGCCCTTGTGTTTGCTTTCTGAAGTGGATGGACAAAAGGCAGCTGTGGTCTGCTGCCATGATGCCAAGGTGCTGCTGTGCTGTGCCTGTTTGTGTTGGTCATGCAGTCAGCATCCCTAGAGCTGTGGGCTCACCTTTTAGGGACAGCACAGTGGTACCTGCTGTTAATCCCTCTTTCTGTGGCTGCTTTTCATGGATGCAGCAATCTTGAGGCCAGAGGTGATTTTCTCTTCCCCTGCTGGGGCGGGTTGGGGATCCTGTGGAAGGAAGAGCCTTGCCACTGAAGGGCACGGCGGGAGGGAGCAGCTTTTCTGACATGTGAGAAGCTGTACTCAGGACCAGACGCAAGTTGTCAAAATCTAACAGAGGGTGTCCAGCACTAACAATGCCTGGCTTCCTATTTCTCTCCAATAATAGGAAACACAGTATTGTTGTCACCTCAGGGTCTCTGTCAGAGTTCAGCAACCCATGTTTACTTCCTTTTTGGTCCTCTTCTTATGTGCTTGTGTCAGCAAACATGTTCCCTTCCTGCCGTTGTCCTCAGTGCTGAGGAGAACACTTGCGAATAGTCCTCCCCACAGTTTGGCATTAGAGGCTTATGTATCACTGCAATGTATTACCTCCAGTATAATTCATCCTTCCTGAAGGAAGCATTTCAGATTCAAATTAAAGTTTTAGACATTACAGAGATCAATTAAATGATAATATTTTCTTATGATTATGCTGGACTTTTTCTTTAAGCAGTGCTCATGTTGGGTGCACTTCCAGTAGTTCTGGAGCTTGTCTCAATTTACATGTGAGATCGTCACAGGCCTTAGAAATGCAGATCATCATTAGCATCAATATTTTTAGATAAATTAAGAAATTCATTGAGAAAACTGCTTCTTTCCCTGTGAGTATTCAAAGTGGTGGGCAGTGAAAGTAGCAGCAGTTTGCCCACAAAATCTGTCCCAAAGACTGCCTAGAAATCCCAAACAAAGCACTTTTAAGAGCTTTGAGGCTTTGAGATCAGTTGCACAGTGAATAACTTGGACAAGAAAACGTTTAAGTTTTTAAACCTGAGTCATCAGAATGCTTTCCCGTTTCATTTGGCCATGTGTTTCATCCTTTCCAGCATTTATTGGGTCAAGGCAAGTATGGTGTGTGAGACTGGAGAAAAATAAGCATTGTAAGGACACATATACCTTTTTGTTTGCTTTTCTAACAAAGTAGTTAAGGTCACTTCTGCAGTTAAAAAGGAAAGGCTTTTGATGTGAACTTATAAAAGCATTTTGGTCATAATTCTTGAGTGAATTTATGATCTGATCTAAGGTACAACTTGCCTTTTATATATGCACGTTTTGTCGTATTGCAGATGATTCACTTTTTTCCCATACAGAAATGGTAATTCTCTGTAAAATTTAAGAAGTAAAAGAAAATAATTTTTGTGGCTCTGAAGCTAATTCTGCATTTTCTCCAGCCAAATGCAGCTTTTTTAATAATGTAGTGGATACCATTGCTTATTAATACAAAGAAGTTTCTAATTACTCCATAAAGCCTAATGCAGTATTTACTATGCCTGTTAATGGAGCAGTCTAAAAAAGTCCAAGTTAATTGCATATTTACTGTTAATTGCTGGACAATTTTGTTCAAATGAGAAAAAAATTAGACTTCTGCAACATGTTAGTTGCACTGAGTGCCTCCAATTTTGCTTTTAAGCTTTTGCTGATGATCTTTAGAGCATTTTTATTACATTTTTAATTGGTCGAACAAAATCATATTAATGCTGATTTTAACTTACTATACATTTTAAAAGGAGGTTCACACCCAGCATCTCAGTACATGCTGAGCTCCTGTGGCATTAGGCACAAACTATATCAGATGTCCCCAGATATTAGCGCTCACTTTAAAGGCTCATTTTAAATATAAGTAGTCACTGAAGATGATAAGGAAAAATTCAAGGATACCTCTCTGTGGGATTGTGTTCTGAATGTTGAGCTTCACCATAACCTCTTGCACCTTAGTAATTTGAGATGCTTGTTGGTTTGGCAATTGGTCACACAAAATAAACTGTCTAAACATCGTGTGTGATAATCAGCCAATCACGTCTCCAGAGAGTCTTTAAATGTTCAGACTGAACTGGCTCTGTATCTATCAAGTTGAGATTATTGTCTTGGACAGCAGCTCTCTGCCAGGTACTGTGTAATTTTTCCTATTTCCTTTTAGCTTTACATAGTAGCAATAGGTAGTTTTAGATTATCGTGATAATCCATGCAAAACTAATTGACTAATTAAATGCAAGACAAGTCAACGCACCGCTGCATGTTGCACAATATTTGCTAGTGGCTTCTTAATGATTACCTAGCATATAAAAACAAAAGAGTGTGAAGCATTTTTAAGAAGGAATATTCTGTCTACTCCTAAAAAGTTGTAAAAAGGATTAATGACTGAATGGTGACACTCCCCAGTCTCGTCAGGCTTTATAGATTTGATTGACATTTTTTGTTCATGTATTTTGCCAGCATTTCGGAGAAAATGGAGGTCAAAGATGGATCTTCTAAAGAAAAAATTTAAAGAAAGTGATGCATCAGTGTAGCTCAGGTCAGATTTTGGGACTGATGAATGTGGAATGTACATCACAGTTAAAGGGTGTGCTGAAAGGGGTTTTGTGGCTGTGTGAGCTAGAGGAACGATAGGACAGTGCAAAAGAGTGAAAGCAAAGTGTTTGAAGTGTCTGAAGGTGCTCAAGAAGCTCACAGCTAATATGGAAAAAGATGAATGAGGGCAGGAGAAGATTTGAAGACAAGTTGGACATAGCTGAGGCAACAGTCAAGGTAGATGATTGCTGTGGCAGCATGCATGGGAATGAAGACTACAGCCTGGGCTGACAGGGAGAATTAATCCCATTTGTTCTGAAGTAACACATAATTTATAAATGGAATATCAGTCTTGCTTTCAAGGCAGACTTTGATGATAAACTTCCTATTTTCATAAGGATTTGGGAGGAGAGCCACAACATAAGCCCGCATGAAACCGAGCTATGGAATGAAGGCTGTTCAGCCTTGCTGAGCACTTAAACAGCCGATTCTTCTACACTGCCATAGATTTTTATAATGAAGAATGAGGGGTTGCTTTAAAGCCAGCAGTGTGGGTGTATACTTCACTGGCACAAGTAACTGTTTCAGACTTTCTCAACCTCAGAACTGGGTGTCCTGTGCCTCCTTTTAGCAGTAGGCACTTTAAAATTTATTAGATTCCTTTGACTGAAGCAAATGCAAAAGTAATTTCCAATTCTGCTTTTCATATATAACAACCCCTCTAAAACCTCCAACCAACCTAAACGGTTTTGCCAATAGTTAGTGCACTAGTGGTTTTGCAGTCGCTGATTATACATATTTTGGAGAAAAGTTTACTGAGTTTATTTCATAAGAGAGAGCCTGGTAATTTTTGGTGCTTTTGCCATCCCTGTTATCAAACCTTAAAGCCTCAAGGTTTAATTCTTTGCTTACTGAGCTCAAAGCTGAGTGCAAAGCTGTCTTTGATTTCACTAGAGCAGGCTGATGGCTTAGAGGCCAGAATTTTGGCTGTCATCTTCACAACTCTTCTGATGACAGAAGCACTGTAATGTCTTACCACACAGTAATAGTATGGACTTAACTGGGTCAAACTGCAAAACAAAAAAATCACAAAACTGGTTAGTGTTGACAGTTTTCATGTTTATTTCCAATGGGTATTTTTACACCTTTTTTTTTTTTCTAGTTTGCATTTGCTTATTTTATGATTCTCAATGGAATGTTATTCATAAATTATTTATGAAAAAAAATATTGGTGAGCTCAAAAAAAAAAGTACTGTTTTGGTTTTCGCCAGTGACTGGGACCCAGTGTATATTCACCCAGTCCCATCCTCATGTAGAACTTAGCTATGGTAACTCTTCAACAATAAAAACAGTCACTTCCCTGTTAATACAAATAGAACGAACTAACAGGTATTCCTACAGAGTAATGGAAGAGAGGTCCCTGAATCCTTACAAAAAGGAGTCGTGTTAGAAAAAGTAATTTTTCATGACGCTGCATGCAATGTTAGTGAAGTTTCAATATGATGAAAATTCCTTTAGATTTAACTTCTGGCCTAAAAAACTGTTTTTCAGATTGTTACACAAAATGGATTTAGCTGTACAACTCCCTGTCCCCTTAAACAGTTAGAAGGTAGAAAGAAATTGAGGGGAAAAAGAAACAAATGAGCCTGTCTCTTCTCCCCAGTCACAGAGAAAGCAAGCACTGTGCTTGACCCACATAACAGAAGAAAACAGGAAAGAGCTGTATGCAGTGTAGTTACAGATATTATAAAACAATCACTGCATGATGTTTAAACATTTCTTTATGGTGTTTCCACTGAGGTACTCCATTAGTATGATGTGATGATAATGAATCATGATTGTGCTTCACTGAAAGTTCTTGCCATGCTATAGCTGCATACGTTTCTGATTTTTTTTTTTTTTGTCTCCTTGTGGGTTGCACATGGAAACAAGGGAGAGAAATTACTTGAAGAACATAAGAGGAATAGAAGTAGCACAATTATAATGGCACTTAGAAGTGGAGAATCTTTTCAACACAGTTTTATTTCATTTTGTCA
This sequence comes from Neopsephotus bourkii, assembly GCF_033783945.1. Lineage (NCBI taxonomy): Eukaryota > Metazoa > Chordata > Aves > Psittaciformes > Psittacidae > Neopsephotus > Neopsephotus bourkii. The sequence continues at coordinate 382,846 of NW_026901450.1, read as the reverse complement.
ATATTTTTTTATTCAAGTTAGAAGTGCAGCTATAAATATAGTCCTGCGGGGAATGTGAGAGAATGCCTTTAAAAAATGGCCCTGGGCAGTGAATATGTGTTGACAAAAGTGGGGGATTTTAAATTCTTTTTTTTTCCACTTCTGTAGACATAGCTTGTCTACAGCAACTAATTTGGGAAGGAATATTTTCAGCTAAGGAGAGAGATTGAAATAAGACAAGTACTTCTTTACTGGTGAAGCACTCAACATCTATACAGTATCTCAGTTCAGCTGGCAATGTTTCTCCCAGATCTAACTCCTACACGCTCAGATGGTAAGTCTTTAGAGCAGGGAAAAGTGCCATCTGGTGATTCAAAACAATACAAAACTGATGGAATCAACTTTTTGTAGATGACAAATGGAACTGGTCATCAACCTCAAATAAAATTGCCGTATATGATGTTTGGTTCTGAAGATCCTGGAACCTGAAAAACACTCAACTATCTCCATTATCAGATTTCTATTTAAAAATCTATTCTTTCATTATACTGCAGCAAATTAATATTGTATGTTTAGCAGCAGTAAATAGTAATTCATGCACTTCTGTAATGACAAAAAAAGTCAGCGTCTGTGATGTGTGCTGATAAAAAAAGCTATATGCCATATATGTGCCAATTATATAATAATGAAGATTATAAACATGCATTTGTGTTTTTACATTAGATTTTGGACTCCAATATAGGGTTTATGATTTATATATATATTATGTAGCATGTGTCATGTAAAAGAGTAATGTAAATATAAAATATAAAGCACAATAATGTCTAATATAATTGATATTACATCATTTTTAGATTTCCTGGGAATAGCCTTCTCCTGTATTCCACCTAATTCTAGGAAACTGTCTGTGGTGGCCATATGAAGTGTTAATTCATTTTTCAATTCTCGCTCATTGCTATCAGATTCATTAAAGCTGAAACATTTGCCTTAGTTGACAGTAAATCTCAGGTATTCATGAAGGAAGTATGGCAGGAATGGATATTGCCAAATGGGATACTCATTAGATAACATAGCATGAACCTTTTTGGCTTGTGTGTTTGTTTTGCAGCCTGCACATGGAGACATGCTGGTGCAGCCTGGGTACCCAGGTTGTTGATGGAAGGAAAGCCCTTGGCAGGCTATACACAGCAGCCAGCACTCCCAGAAGAAGTTAGGAGGTAACTTGCACACATGCCTCTGCTGCTGGCTAGCCTTTGCCCAAAGATATCTGAATTAAGGCCCCAGAAGAAAAACCTAATCTACATTGTAAATGGCAGGTGGATGTAACTTCAGCCTGAGGTCATAATTTCAGCTGGCAGCCTGATGGTGGTGTGCAACTCAAGCAATCTGCACTGGTAGTGCACTAAGTGGAGAGAAAGAGGTAGAAAAGCAAACTAGAAGAGTTGATCTGTGAGAAAGAAAAGTCTTTTTTGAGCATCTTAGGTTTTGTCCCTTTTCACAAAGGGAGTGACAGCAGACATGGAGTGAGGTCAGACCTTGAAACGTGCAGTAGAAAGGCAAAAGGACTGAGAAGGTATCTGGGATGAAGAAAATATGATGCACATGAGCCCCAAACACGAACAAGATTCCATAAGAGGCAACCAAAAAAACCCTTCCTTTTGGTGTTTTGTGGATTAGAATAATTGAGATGGGACTACAAGAAGGAGAATCAGATCTTTTGGGGCATGGTTATCTGAGCTTACCTACTCAAATCCTGAAGTCTTTAAGCTGTGAGAGGTAAAGCCACATCCCTTCTCCCCAAATAGTTTTATAACAACCACTCATCTTAAGAGTAGAAGTCAACATATGAAAAGAGCTATTTGAATGAGGGAAAAATTATACCTTCTGCATATCAGAAGATGTGAGTGCAGTGAGAGCAGGAAGCAACTTTTTATTTTATACACCTTCATCTCCACAAACCAGGCATTTAAAATAAAGGTACTGAATAGTGAAATAAAGATAAATGAAATACAGAGATGAAATCCCACCTAATGACAAATCTGGAATCTTTGAAAGGTATTTTAACCATATTTGGCATTACATACACTTTAAATCACTAGTCATAAGTAGACCATCACTGTACTAAAATACTGGTATAATGAAACAACCATTTCAGTGCTTTTGTCAATTTATGTGTCTTAACTGGCTTGAATTCATTCTTTCTTATTTTTTGCATGACTTTTCAGAGAGTATGAGTTGAATTGTAGTATCATTGCAATACATAAAAATTACGGATAGGTCCTCAATTTCAAATTCCAAATGAGTTATTTCTGACTTGGAAATAAAAGATGTGAACAGGAATGTAACTCCATAGAGTCAGAATTTTTGATTTAGTAATGAACTCTCTTCACCTATTATTAGGAAACTAATTTGTATCAGTCAGAATGAAATACAGCGTTGAAACAAACATTAATAATTTTTGCTTAGTAATAAATCTCTGAATTATGAGGAATATTTTCTATGATGTATGAAAATATTTAACGAGTTAATTTCCCCCTGTGCTCAGCGCTGGGAAACACTGTGTTCCATTCTGTGGCCCTCGCCACAAGAGAGATACTGAGTTGCTGAAGATGGTCCAGAGAAGGGCAATGGAGCTGGTGAAGGGCCTGTGAGGAGTAGCTGAGGTAACTGGGGTTGTTTAGTCTGGTGAAGAGGAGGCTCAGGTAGGACCTTATCACCCTATACAACTACCTGAAAGGAGGTTGTAGAGGGGTGAGGGTTGGTCTCTCCTCCCAAGTAGCAAGTGATAAGACAAGAGATAACAGCCTCAGGCTGTGCCAAGGGTGGTTTAGACTATACATTAGGAAAAATTTCTTCACTGAGAATGTGATCAGGTATTGGAACAGGCTGCCCAGGGCAGTGGTGGAATCACTGTCCCAGGAAGTGTTCAAAAACCGTGTAGATGCCCTTAGTGACCTGCTTTAGTGGTGGATATGGCAGTCCTGAGGTAAAGGCTGGACTTGATGATCTTAAAGGTCTCTTCCAACCTAGTTGATTCTATGATTCTGTGAAATTCTAGGAAAGTCTATAGAAAAGCCTTATGGGATGCATTGAATCCTTCATGTAAGATACATTGCTTTCTGTCCCTCAGTATCTACTTGTTCAAAATGATCCCAGGATATGAATTCCTGACTTGGCAAGAGTGTTGTAGATCAACAGTATGTACTAACATCTGGCTGCATAGTGCAGCTGAATTACTTGTACAATAGCAATAAGAGAAGAAAATGTCATGCAAATATACATAATTTTATGCTCAAGGGCCCAGTATTCTTGTGTAATATTGGTTAAACAGACTGACAGAGCAGAGACATTTTGCAATGTGTTAATATGGGAAAATATAATTAGTTCCAAAATAGAAGTTACTGTAATTCAAGCAGTAGATATAAGCTGAGGAAAATAGTGCTAGCCCTTTGTGTAATCAAATCATACTGTAGGGTTAATGATTTGCCAGGTATTGTAGAGTTGAAATAGGAGATTTGAAGAGAAAATGAAGAAGAAAATCCTTCACAAATAGAAGCCTTATGCGTCTCACAATGAAATATATCAATGACAGAAATGCAGTTTCCTTCATTATTGAAACTGTCCTGTAAGCTGAGTCACCAAATTGCTTCTAAAGGCTAGTGTACCAGTTGATAACTATGCTTGAGGAACATTTAATTTCTAACAGAAAGGTGTCTGAAGGGCAATTCAACCATAAGTTTGTAGAAAAGTAGGTATGTATTAATTTGCTTATGTCACTAGGGAAGTGTACTTCTTCAGCTAAATATAAATTCCTCATTTCTCCCTCTGAGCTACCTGAAACAGTGAAGAAGTTGAAACTGTTTTTCCTTGTCTGCCAATATTCGATGAAGAACACTTTATTTTCTTCTCTCTTGGGTATCACTTTTTCTTTCTCTCCCTCTCTCTTTCTTGTAAGTCTGCTTTTTTGTTTGTTTTTTTCCTCTCATCTCTTTCTTCTCTATGTAAATACAGTCATGATATCCGTTTCCAAACAAGGCATTATTAAAGCTGCATTTCTAGATGTTACACAGCCCATTGTGTGGTTACCTGGTAATAGAAGCCAGTGTCATGAAAAGATGCCAGGGCCTACACCTGGTCTGTGGCAATCCCAGGCACAGCTACAGATTGGGCAGAGATTCAGAGCAGCCCTGCGGAGAAGGACTTGGGGTGCTGGTCGATGAGAAAATGAACATGAGTTGGCTTCAGTGTGTGCTTGCAGCCCAGAAAGCCAACCGTATCCTGGGCTGCATCAAAAGGAGCATGACCAGCAGGTCAAAGGAGGTGATCCTGCCCCTCTACTCTGCTCTCGTGAGACCTCACCTGGAGTATTGTGTTCAGTTCTGGTGTCCTCAACATAAAAAGGACATGGAACTGTTGGAACAAGTCCAGAGGAGGGCCACGAGGACGATCAGGGGACTGGAGCACCTCCCATATGAAGATAGGCTGAGAAAGTCGGGGCTGTTCAGCCTGGAAAAGAGAAGGCTGCATGGAGACCTCATAGCAGCCTTCCAGTATCTGAAAGGGGTCTATAGGGATGCTGGGGAGGGCCTCTTCATTAGGACTGTAGTGATAGGACAAGGGGTAATGGGTTAAAACTTAAACAGGGGAAGTTCAGGTTAGATATAAGGAAGTTCTTTCCTGTTAGGGTGGTGAGGCACTGGAACAGGTTACCCAAAGAAGTGGTAAATGCTCCATCCCTGGTGGTGTTCATCCAGGTTGGACAGAGCCTTGGGTAACATGGTCTATTGTGATGTGTCCCTGCCCATGGCATGAGGGGTGAACTAGATGATTTTAATATCTTTTCCAACCCAAATCATTTTATGATTCTATAACTCTATGGATGTACTGGCTTTCTATGAGATGCATGAAATGTCCACAGGAAGTATAGACTATCATAATGTCTGTATCCTGATGGCCATAAGTACAGGGGTATCAGACAAAAAAAACATTGCTGATGTGTGTGGTGGTACTTTTAAACTGGTGAGCTAGATCTTGTCCTCTGAGGTATTTCAATGCAATATCTCAAAATGGCATGTAAGAGAGAGGTGTTCTTTCACACAAAGGCTTACTTCCACTGTTTCCTTATTTCTTGTGAGGACAGTGACTGACCTTGCTTTCGGAGCATTGATTGTTAATTTATTAGTGGTGAGTATTATAATTTCTGAAATATGTTGACTCTAATGAACTGGAAAGAGAATTTTTCTGAACCTGCAGCATGAGTCAGAAGTGCTTAGCTACGGACATTTGGCCACTTCTTGATCTTTTGTTTTGTTGCACAGTAGGGACAGTACAAATGTGATTTTGCCTGCTCAGAACTGAAAAGGCTTATCCAACATTAGAAGTGCTAGATTTCCAGGGGATCCTCATATCTTCATAGACAATATTTCTGGGGGGGTGATATCAGGGAATAATCTGACAGCATTGCAAGTTAAAAAGTTTACTTTGCATTACTTTAATATTAAACCACAGTTGGCTGTTGCTATATTAGCACATTTCCTCTGTTTACATTTTTTTAATGATGAAGTTAATGTTTTAAACATCTTTTTTATTATTATTATTATTATTTGTATTTTCAGTTTGATTTCTCTTTCTTCCATCAAATTCACACATCTATTAATAACCAGAAGTTCCTTACCTATTTAAGCAGGTATTGGAATAAAATTTTGTTTCATGGACATCTCAAGGACACAGCCCTTTTTACTAGTTTTGATAATTCTAGCATCTTTATGAATAAAAAAACAACTTTATTTCTTTCCTATGCTCTACAAGGGAGGATGAAGTCCTCCAATCATGGATGGAGCCTATCATGATATAATAATCAAATATCAACACATTCTTCTAGCTTAAGGCCTACTTTACGGAGTTCTTAATTCAGTATCTAATATCTTGTGCGCATATCATGATGCATCAAAAGTATTTTATTTCAGAATTAGTGTAACGTACAGAATAACAGTCATGGAAATGCTTGGAAGAATAGCAGTAGACCCAGCTTCAGGGAAGCAATTATGTACTGCTGCTTTCAACTTTTGTCACGTGTAATTTTCACAAGTTTTCTTTTATTACCCTCTTCAGTTGCCATAATAACAGCATGTCTGTTGTTGGAAACCAAAGGCTGTGTTTGTCACAGGCATACCATGCAAGTAGGAAAACTGTACTCACTCCCTGACATTGTATGGCATGACTTGGTTCGTTTATCTGGATTCAGCCAGCGGAGGGTGGTTCAGCATGTTGCTCTGTTAGTATAAAAAATTCTTCCTTGTCATTTTTGATGGATCATTAATTACACGTGTCAGGTAGTAGCAAACGGTTTTGTAGTTTATGTCCTGCAACAAGTTTTGTAAAATGTAGGTTATTTCTCAGGTGTGGAGTGTGGAATAAAACTAAGACTGGTTCTGTTTTGGTTTTATTCCTTTGACATAATTTCCAATGCTTTAGTTGCCTTGTTGCTCACATTTCATAAAATACTACATACCATATGTGACATGCTTAAAATTAATTTTGCTACATATAAACCAGTGTCTTGGAAATGACATACTCTGATGCAATTCTTCATTGGCATTATCAAGGTGAAATTTCACATATTTCCTTAAAAACCATATTTTAGTTTTGAAATTGGAAAGTGGACAGCATTGCTGCCTGGTGAATTCTGTATTAATAGGTTATTTCTAAATAAGATTCTTTTTCCTCATCATAAAAAGAATGATAAGAAATTTAAACATGTACAAGCACAAAAATAATCCTTTCTAAATGCTATTTGTTTTTATTTATATGACAAAGTGATGAAATTTATAAATATTACCTAAACTATTAGAATAGACAGAGGAAGGGTTAATTGTGTATTTCATTTCATTTGGGTTATGTCCTAGTTTACTGCCTCTAGAATATATTTCTACACTGATGTGCAGATCCTTGTTTCTCATCTGTGAATGTTTTCAGGTCAGAATTTTTAGACTTCTGGCAATTATCCAGAAATCTCAGATATGTCTGTTGTGGATGTGCAGTGGTCTCCTGCAGCTTGGTACCTGAGACTATTTGTTTGCCATATAAAACTGTTGCTCATATCTCTGCCCATAAAATCTGAGGCAGAAATATGCCAGGCCTAGGCAGCATTAATATAAAATCTGGATATTCAACCCATAAACAGTCAAAGTCTTCTTTAAGCCTAAGCCTCCTATAGTGTCTGGGATCAGATGATGATGGGAGCTGTGTTTGCTTTCAAAATAGAAAATAGAAAAAAATAGAAAAAGGTATGAACTTTTGAATTTATGTGAAATTCGGTGTTGGTAGATTCTATCAAATAAAACCAAGCAGTTTGGCCCAGATCTACCTAAATCCATTGAATGATATCACAGTTGAACACTGGTGTGTCAGTTCTTCTCCTGAAAAGCTGTGTCATTCTGTGCTGGTCAGCTGAGGTGAGAAAAACTATTGGAAAAAGTCCTGCAGGGTGACAGAAAGCCACAAATAGTTTTTGTGACAGTGCTATACCGTACAAAAGAAAGATACCCTAATTATTTGTGTGAAAGGACAGAGATTTTCTCTAGCTTGACTAGAAAAGAACAGAAAGGAAGAGGCAACTGAAAGATTACAGAGAGAAGCAAACCCTACTGAGGGGAGCCAAGTGCTTTTTGAAGACGTGCATAAGGTTATACATGTTATTCAGTCTGCCCACATTTTCTTGCATAATCCTTTCCACCTCTTTGCATGACTTAACTCAGAATGTAGTACAGGCAGGTTCAGTGAGAGTAAATCAAAACCTTTAGTCATGAGGCTAAAAGGTGACCTTGTTCTGCTGTGATGCCAAATATTCCATGTGAAGTCTCGGCTAAGTCCTCCTGTGATATGCTTGAGTGCGAGCACAGATATTAAAATCTTAGAGAAACATAAGACAGTTCAAATAATATAAATGTGATGATACAGAAGACAGAATGGATGACAAACACAGTCAAGGCTTCAAAAAATATTATGCAAGCCATACTAATCCCCCACAATGCTTTCCTATTTTGTTTATGACAACTTTTATTTTTTTTTTGGAGTATATAATACTTTGGCACAGAGAACATGCTAATCTGCTCCTCTCTGTGTCTTTTTAACAAGCACTTGCTCATGCTGCAAAATACAAACAGACAACAGCTTGGCTAGTGCTGAATGTGTGGACTTTGCATATATGATTTCAGCTAAGCGATGTATAATACCAGAGCCAGCATTGATTTAAATTTTTTCAGTAATGCTTACATTTTGGGATGAATACTGGTTCTTTTATGGATTTCTTCTTTCATTTGCAACAAGGAAAAGGTTATTGCTACATCATGATTTAAAATTTTCAAAATCAAGAGATCGTACTTTTCCCAGTAAAACTTGGGCATTGGATTTCCACTTGGCCCACTGAAGATGGACTCTGATGAATTATATATGTAAAAGTTATATTTCTTTGCCTAGAAGAGAGAAATATTGTGGGATAAATTTTAGACAGACTGTTGCTATCTGATGATCGACAAATTTTCACTGCTACTAGGCTTCATTCACTCTCAATTAAAAATGTGATTGGTGTTGAAATTGCCATGTTTGTACTGGGACAAAGGGGAGTATTTTTGCAAAGTCTGAAACATTGGCTTTGGTATTTTATAGTTTCTTATATCACTAAAAATTCCCCTTATCTTAAATGTTGATTTTAATGTTTTGGGGTTGGGTTTTTTTGGTGTCTCTTTTTTTCATGTAAAAAAGACTTCTTATTGTTCAACTGCAAAATATATGCATCTATAAATATTGAATGAGTGTGCTAGATAAAATGAGAAAGTTACATGTAAAAATCTGAGGGGTTGTGTAGGTTTTTTTCTTTCTTTTTGAAAGAGAGTGAGAAAAGATATTTCTGAAATAACCTTTTCCCCACTGAATTCAGGTTATTTGTGTAAATAAACCTTTGATGCTTTTCCATGAATATGGGAAAATAAATAAATAAATGCATACATACATACACATTAAAAACTGTTTTGAAATTAGGGATTCCCCATGACCACTCTTATTTGCAGAGCCTATTTGTCTGCTTCCTTTGATTGTTCCAGAGAAACTTCATGGTATCACAGCACTCAGAACACATAGATTCCACTGCCTACCTGCAAGTAGCCTGCCTGTTGTTCTTTTTTAATCTTGGTACACCACTGTGGGAGCAGTGCCACAGTGATAAATGCTTTAAGAATATAGATAGATTAAATAGGTTTTGACCTTGGCTTGTGCAAAAGGCAGTTTTAAAGGGCAAAAGTAACAGAGTGTTAAAGACCTTGACATTGAGAAGTATATATTCTCTCACACTGAAGACTGAAAGACAAAAGAAGCAGCCTATAGTCAGTATTCTACAATAGTCCCGCTCATCACTGAATTCCCTTAACAGACAAAATAAAGATAACAAAACTGATCATATGTAGGTGCTTAAGAGGAAAGATTTTCATGGCTGGAGAAAATGATCTTGATTGCTATTTGCAATCGGAGACATGTATTTGGCCAGTTTTCATCACCCCTCAATTCACTACAATAAAGCTTGATGCAGAAAGGAGTATACGTTGCATACATAATGGTAATAAATATAAGCTTATATATAAACTTCAGTACTCAAAACTTCAGAGACCTGCTGCATAGTGGTGCATGATAGTGAAGGCCCTTAAATTTCTTTTCCTAGTTGATTCAGAGTGCTAACATTCTGTTTCTTATTATGGTCAGAAGTGCCCCAGCCTTGACTGTGCTTGGATATCTTAGTCCCATTGAGGTCTGTTAAATAAACAGTATGAGGTCATTTGATAGGTCTGGATTGTACTACATTTTTAGAGGTTACCTGGTCATTAGAATGCCATACTGTTGGTTGTGTTAGGTGACACTGGCACTTCCTTTTAAAGCATTTGCTCAATGATCAGAACATTACCTAACATTCAACTTTGCTTTCTATCCAAGAGAATTATAGACAAGATCTTTTCCATTTCAGGACAGTACTTCAGTTGTGAGACTAATCAGGAGGATGTTGCCAGTACATCTTGATAAAATCGTGCTATTTCAGAGGCAATAATCTCATATTCCTTGGCCTGTGAAAATGAGAGTACTAACAAAATTTAGCCTGAGGAGGAGAAATTGCTGCTTTGGAGGTGGATATGCAGACTTCAAGTTTTCCTGAAGTGAGTCTCTTTCTGCTGCAGACATATTGACTCCTTTAACCATCAACTAGTTTGCAAAGCTCTTCAGCCTGTTTTGTTTGAAATAAAAGTGTGTATGTGGGTTCTCAAGCCCTTTGTTGAACTGAGACATGGAAGCCTTGCCTGAAATTATAAGAAAAGTCTGATGTAGAATGAGAGGAAGATTCAGGTCACCTGAAACATAAGTCATTGCCTTGACTGGAAGTCTATGCTTCTATGTCAGGCATGGCGTTAAAAATAGTCACATGTATACATAGTTATCATTGGTACACTCGTGATAAATGTATATCATGAAAAATACATAATTCAGATAAAGGAATAAATACAGTGGAATCCACTGAAACCAAGAAATTGCAAAACTTGGAGAAATGATATATGTCAGTCAACTTGACACATACTAATCGACTCATATCGGAGTGGATGTATACTCCAGGATGAAAGAGCTGATGTATGCTTAACACATCTCTCAGTTGAAAGACTTGCTACATCTCTTGGCTTCATGTTCCCTGTCCTAGGTACATCAACCTATCTGTAAAATAAATATCTGCTTTAGAAAATTGCATATTTTTCACAGTCAGGTAACTCATCATTGTTATCCAGAAGAAACAAAAATCTGTAGTCAGTTATTATATTTGAATTTATCTTGATGCCACATTTTTCTGTGAAGTGTAGTATCCTGGAATGCACATAATGCTATTTTGAATAGTGATCTTTTGATAAAATATGTCTTTGTAATTGATAAAGACTCCAGCTTAGACTCTGTAGTAGCCATTTTATATTAGTCCCATGGTGCAAATATGCCTTAGAGCCATCTTTGCTTTGCTTAAATAAGCACTTTATTTCAACTTTCTTAGCAATTCACCATGATTTTGGAGTTAGTTGGCAGTAAACGGTACAGTAATATTACATTATTTCATATCAGAACGGGTATGTATATTAGAGCAAATAAACCAGTGTTTCGCTCTGTTAACAGACAAACTAATTTGAATTTGTGATTTGTAATGTGTATGTACTGCAACTATATGAATGACTTTACAGAATGCAGCTAGCCCTACAAGGCAGGCTTATGTCTATTGCAGAACAGAAGCTAGAGATAACTGAAAACCTCATAAATAGCCAGAGCTAGACTCCTCAAAGTCCTACTTTATTTTGCAAAGGTGAGTCATAGCTTTACTCACATTCTGGAGATGGAAACAGCAGTATTTGCTTCATCTTTTTGCACTCTGATATTTGCTCAGGAAACCTGAACTGGTACATTCTGTTACTGTCCTTTTTCACTTCCTAAAAATTCCAGGTTTATTAGTGCTGCATCTTTTAACAGTCACTTTTATTCTGCAGGAGCCAATCACACATTTCCTCATCAAGTGCAAATAAAAAATCTTGTGCATTCAAATTTCATTCAATAGGTACTACCACCTTCATAGTTGTATTTTCTGAGGTGCACAGGCACAAATCCCATGTTCTTTCTACACATGAAAGCCATATACATTTACTTGGAGTTAGTTACGTTAGAGTTCATGTTACCATCAGTATAAACACCTCTTTTGCTGAAAAGATTAGTTTTGCCCTACATAACTTACAGGGGAAAAAAAAAAAATAGAAAAGACCAAAACCCAAATTCCATGTTTAAGGTCAAAAATGCAAAATATAGTGAAAAGGTTGAACAGAACACAAATTTTGTACTTGAATCAGATTGAAACAAGAATAACCTCCCCTCAGGAATACCTTGCAATACCTCCAGTAATGTTTTGAGAGATAACAGAAACTCTGAAAAGTGTGTTTGGAGAAGGAACTGTAAAGAAAATGAAATTCTTACTTAAATGCAGTTATCCCAGAAGGTGATTGTTGTTTCATCTGTAGATGTTGACTGAGAAAGGATCTAGCAAAATGACAATTAGAAATACGGATCTGTAGTTCACATCCATCTAAGCCTCTTTGAAGTCAGTTGAGCTGTGTGAAAAATAAAAGCCCGTATGTAGGAAGTCTGTACATACCTATGCATAGGTGGGATAATAGTTAAGACTTCAGTAGAAATAAGTAAAAGAGTTGCCTTTAAATGTTTTAGCAAAACATATAAACTCCAGAGTTCGGAGTTTGTACACAAAGAAAGTATTATTGTCTTGAAGACTAACGTGTATTTTTCAGTGGACTATAATGCCCTTAGGCTGTGAATCCTAGCATTGAATTGCTTTCTCAAGGAAAAAAACTTGAGATTTACAGAACTCCACTGCTGCTTTCTTGTCTTGTTATCAAGACAAAATCAATAGATATGTGGAGTGTGCTGTACATGTTTTTAGATATAATGAACCAATATAATCTGCATGTTTACATATAGAAAGTTTGGCTAAACACTTGGTTTTATGTGTAAGTTGGCCTTCCACAGAAATCATATGGTAACAAACAAATGTGTGTACGTATCTGCTTTTCATGAGGAAAAACCACAACTTGATTTTTTGCCTCTGAACTGATTAAATGTCTGTCCTGGAAGGGACAACACAGTCATTGCTTAGATTGATGATCTTACTGCCCTACAGTCAATATGGTTTACTTTTGATTTATTAAGCTTCCAGGTAAATATGAACTAACTATGAATATTTTTACTGTGCCCTTTTGCTAATTGGAAGTGTGCAAATGCCACAAAGATCTTTATATTGCTTGTCTCATTTGCTGTATATTTATGTAAACTGTACTGCTCTTTCTATTGCAGCTTTTCTGGTGAAATTTTGAGGATTTGAATTATTTTAATCTAGATTCTCAATAACAAGAATAACAAATGTTATATTATCTCAGTTCACCATAGAACTATCTGAAGTGTAAAGCTTTTCTTGTGATGATACAGAAATGAAAAAGCTAATGCTTGTGAGTGTGTTTACTTTGGTGTGCTTTGAGCAAATCAAGGTTATGCAGAACTTTGGTATGTGGGAAAATTTTACAATCAGAGTCCAGCATATATTGACAAAAGTGCATCTTGTGGATTCATCAGGTTGCTTTTGAGTAATGAAGCAATGCTACCCCATATTCTCTGTCAAAAATGATTCATTTACCTGCTAAACCAGAACTACTGCAAAAGCAAGTTCATATTGCATAATTAGACTTTTGCACTTCAGGACTTCAGTTTTCAACTCTGCTGGTTTTGGGTCTGCAGCCTAGACTGTGGCCTATTTGTATCATCTATTTGTAGTAAGATGAGTTTATCCTGGCTTAATGTTTGAAAAGAGCACTTTTACAAGATGCCAAGATAGATGGTAAATTGTGGTCAGAAGGCTGGTTTCAGAAGGCTTACGATCCCCACTGTAAGCTGGGGAAGTGGATGTTATATAAGATAAATGAATAATGCTGTGATTAAATAGAAAAATCCATAATTGGAAATTCAGATATGGAAAGTATTAAAAATATGGGTGAAAAAATATTCTAGATTCTTCAGAAGTTCCTGATGTCAGCATGAGAGCAAAGGGGTGTCAAAATTAGGTAGCGTTTCTCTTGCATCCTTCAGTGGTTGGTCACCTCTTTATCTCTTTGAATATATTGAGAAGCACAAAACAACTTTTCAGTGCCACTGTGCTAGAGGAGAACCACAGGCTTCATGTGGTTATATTCTGGACATTCCAAGGGGGGTTAGTAAATGGAAGAATAAAAACTTGCAAGCCATACAGTTATAAACAACATTATGTATATTAATCTCTTGATTAATTTTAAAGCTTGCTGAAAATTAGACAAAGATTGTTTTAGCTGCATCACTGTAGAACTACTCTCTGAGAGCTACAGCAGTGTGTTGTACTCTTTGGGTGTTGTGTACTCCATAATAGATGAGAGGTTTTTTGATCTCCCCATGTCCAATTTCTCACAATGGGTGAAGGAACACACATCAGAATTTGATTAAACCATCTTGGTCTTTAAAGTTGTTTTGTATATATATCAACAGGCCACCTCATTAACACTTGGACAAAGTACACAGTAAGTTTGTAATTAAACATCCTTTTCCTTCCCATGGAAATCAAATACAATCATAACTTCTTCCTTTCCTGTATTTGTTTATGCTAAAATATTGTCATTGCCTAAATTATATTAGTTTTGGTACGTACTTCAAATGAATTTTTTATCATTATGTTCCAGACTGGACAAATAATCATCATACATGTACTTATTTTATGTAGGACAATGCCATGATACCTGAGTAGAGCTGCGTTGCTTCAATGGCAATGAGGCAACAGCGAGCTAACATAGCTATTCTGCTCCTACTAGCCATGGTTCGCCATCAAGAGACAGCATGAGTATCTGTGTAGTACTGCACTGTCTCATGTAAATATATACCTCCCCCTTTTTTTATCTGTCTGCTCAAAGTTATGAGCTATCAGATAAGAATAGGCCTTCTTTTACAATCTTTTACCATCTTAAATACCAGCATAAGAAAGGTTGAAAGTTGAGTGTGCTGGACATAGCTGTCTACTTTAAAGCTAGGTGATTAGAGATCACAGCTATTACCTTCCCCTGCATATTCCTCAAGGTGCTATTAAACTCTGATTTTTGTATATAAGAAATATCAAATGCATCTTCAAGGATGGCCCATGCATGGCCCCAAATATGAGCACCTTGATAGCGTATCTACATGATTGTCTTTCTGCCTGGAACAGGAGACAGTTGGAGTAAGGAGCATACCTTGCTGTCTTGCTTTGTGTTGTATGTGCCATGGGTATCACTGGTCATGAGAATAATAAAATTAAAATTAATGTCCCTGGTTTGAAAAAACTCTCAGGTGGAATATGTCTGTAAGAAAAATGTTGACATTTTTAGAATTCTTCCACTTTTTTTAATGTCAAACCTCTTTTTATAAATCTATAAAAAGTTTTAATCTCTGCCAAGTTCTGTTAAAACAGAAGTTCTCCCTTCCCTTCCCCTCCCCTCCCTTGCCTTTTTTTTCTTCTTCTTCTGACCTTGTATGTTTTAGTAATTCTGGAAGAACCTCTGGATTAATTTATCCTTTTACTATATTGTGCTTGGAATCAGTGGTTCCCATTTTAGCTTTCACTGGCAGAAAGAGCTCACGTATTATGCCTTTATGAGCACAGCTGTATTGATTGGATTTTTTCAGTTTGAATTATCTGTATGTTTTTAATTTTATTTCATACAAGTAGATGGCTTACTTTCTCTACTTTCATACAGCTTTTAAAACCTACATTAACTGAATAGCTTCTTACTTACGACCTAAATCACAGGGAGTTTTTTAGACTGGATACCTACATTTGAAGAAACTATTCTGGCTTTTCCAAGATACAGTGGTTCCCAAGTAATTTCTTTCAAAAGCTATTTTCTTTATTGTTAGTTTTGCTGCTTCTGCCCATTTTCTTTTTTGCCTTATTTGTGTAATTTTCTATATAGTACATAATTAATTGTAGCTTTAGTAACAGATAATTCATAATTTGTTAGATTTCCCAGTCTGCAAATCTGAAAGTCTCTGTATTATCAGAAGTTCCTAACTTTTTCCGTTTTAGTACTATGAAAAGTATTTCTTAAACTAGTAACAATTTCCAAACTGGCAGGAATAAATGAAATGTGAACCCTGTCTAAGCTTTTGCAGTCTGGAGTTATATTCCAGCCTTGGTCTGTTATATATATCCTGTCATACACTCTTAGAAACAGAATCCAGATCAGTTTACTTCCTATTACATAATCTAAGTAGTTGTCACTCAAACTTAAGTATTAGTAACTATTTCCACCCATGGGAGTCATGTGCTGCTCGAGTATAAACAAAAAACGTTTTCCCAGTATGTGTGAGATGATGCATCCAGGCCAGGATGTGACTGGTGGGACATATGCTGAAATATATAGTATTGAATATTTTATATATATATATCATGTTGAAGTAGAGAAGACAGGGGTTGGATTCTAACCTTGAGAGCACAGAGCAACTTTAGTAAAGTTTACAGAAATGAATGTCATCAGAATTTGAATTGGAATCTGTTGCGTCTTCATAATGTCAAATATTAAGCTGATAGATGGATGTCAATATTATCTTCAGCAATAAATGAATTAAATATTGCCACTTCTAAATTATATGATTATGTAAAAAGATATAAATTTTGATTTTTAAAGCCTTAACTAATAGCACAGCCTAAGAATAGACTAGCTTTTCCCATCATTGGTATTTTTTTTCAGTAGCTTAGTATTGAGAGAATGATATTAAAATGAATATATGTTATTATTGATAGTGGAAAATCTGCTGCTTTGGAAAAATTATGCTATTTATTTTTCGAGCAATGTGCAGCAGCTGTGCAGACAAATCCATTAACACTGACTTGAATCTTGAGTTCTTCCATTTATAAAATATTACAAATAAGTTAAAATATAACTTCCCATCTTCCAAACATCAGAACTCTTAAAAGTATCAAATATGCAGCTCCAGATTTACATTTTTTTTAATTTTATTCGGGGTATTGTTCTTTTTTATAACAATTACTGATTGTGAACGTTATACAATTTTAAAGAAGATGAGTGTGCTGGAGTACTGAAAAGTCTTATGTTACCAAAATGGTTCAGAATTGGTCTATACAGCGGTATAATAATAAGCTTATAGAGCAGGTTGTAAAGCTGGTAACTACCATAGTTAAATATGAGGGAATAGTGGTAGAATTTAAAGTATGGTACAAAGTGGTTAATAACAAATCAGTAAGTGGATCAATATTCTTGCAGTGCGGGAAGCCAGCACTTGGAGTTATAAAGGATGGGTTTAGCCGAACTTAATAAAACTTGTTCTTTAATGGTACAATAAGGTTTTGGATTGGTTTTATTTGAAATGTTGATTAGTTTGATGGTTTATTTTTTTCGAGGCATGCGGAATTTTTCATCAGCCTCAATCAGTTTATTGTTAAAACTGATTAATTCTTCCAACTGGGTCACTGGCATTTTCAACTTAGCCATCAACACTTCATTTCAGTAGACTTAAATTTGAGTGGAGTGCCAGCCTCTATAAGGTAGATATTCTACTGACTGTTTTTTTTTTTGAAGTAATTAAAGCAGAATTGCAAACACTTTGGTTGGAGTTCATTTCACTTAACTTTAGTCATCTAGGCATTTATTCAACCCGAGTGAGTCAGTCATTAGGTTTCCCTTAAATTCAATGAAAAGGGTAGTAACAGAAGACATGATGAATGGAAGTCCAACCCATGACTGTAATTGTGAATACAGATGATGAGAATACCAAGAGAATGTGATAGCACAACATATGAGATTAAAAAAGACCAAACCCAAACAAAAAACAAGCCCCCCTTGAATATTAAATTTTGCATTAATATTAGCTTTTACAAATTTTGTTAGTCAAGTCACTACTGACTCAACAGTGCTCAAAATCTGATTTCAGTGATGTGACAATTCCAGTGTAGTTTCAATATATTTTTTTTTCATATTGGGGTTCCAGTTCTGTAAAAATCTGGCTTTAGCGACTGATTTAGCAATCTCTTTTGTTCTCAGCCTCTGTTTAAACCATGATGAAATAGGGCCTTAGTGCAAATGGGATTTTAATTACACTCCTCAGCATAATTTATGCATCTTTGCTTTTATGGGGCAATGTCTTCCAGGGATCACTTCTATCTCAGTAATCCTATTTTGAGCCCTCAAACAGGAAGAAGGAATTATATGACATGTGCCTTTATTCCACTTATTACACTAAGTAAAAGTGAATTAGAGTTTTCATCATTCCCACAGACATCAGGAATTCTCATCTGCAATCACCCTTGTTTAATTTAGCAAACAGTTTTTGCTTTTATATCCAACTATCTGCTCAGCTGATGCTGTTACTAAGAATCAGACCATTATAGTGCCAGACTCTAAGAAGAAAGCTATTGGGATTGTTCATTTATTTTTACTGTATAACATGCAACTTTCCCTCCCTTCTGCTTCCCTCCATGGAGCCTGCCTTTGCCAGCCTCCTAGGTATTTGGAAGAATGATATTAATATGCCTGCTTTGGATGTTGAGGGGCTATTACTTTCCCACACTATCTTCAAGCACATGTTACTGTTCCAGTGGGATGACAAGTATACTACAATATTGATTCTTAACTAAAATTATGGATGGGTTGAATAACTCCATTCTTGAATATGAATATTTACAACTAGTTCCTTCTTCTCATCAAGGGAAATGGAAGTTTGTTTTTTTCTCAGTAAGATATAGCCTTATACTTAAAATATCTCTAGTAATATATTTTAATATTGTTGGATATTTTGCTATTGAAGGCTGATGTGAAATAGGCTTTAAAATTAAGGGAGGCTGGTGATTTTTGTTGGTCTGATGTTTTTGGTTTTTTTTCTAAAGGTCAACCTAGGTTTTTAGCAAAACCAATAAATCCTAACACAGTCCTAAATACAGTTTAATACAATATACTACATAGAGTTATTTTATTGTCACGTAAAGGTCTAGAAAGCATTAACAGATATTGCTTTTTGATTCAAGCCAGTTGGATAAATTTTACAAAACCCCACAGCTTTTAAAATGCCAGGTAGCCTGGGCAAATTTTAGCTGTCTTGGCCTCACACAGGGTGTATTTGTTGTGCAGGCGAGGCTCTAGTGGAAAAAAGGTAGTAAAGTGAGATTCTGAGTGTATCTGTCATCTACCTAGGTTTCATTTATTGCATATCCCTCAGTCTATGAATACAAACATTCAGAAAAAAAATAGAGAATATTTTCTTCTTTCATGGCTATTAGCCAGTTCTTTTAAGGCTGGATAACTGAGCTCATTAGGAGCTACTTTGTCTCCAGAGCTGAGTAGTTAGACCTAAAATGAGCGAATAAGCTTGATCCTTTCAGTAAGAGCCCTCCTTCATCTTTCCTTTCTCCTCAAAAAAAAAAAGGAAAAATCCCAAGTCAGAGCAGAACGTTCTCACAAAGCTGACAATATTTGTTTTTTCTTCAAATACTGAATCTTGCTCACAAGATAATGACAATAGCCTGTAGAAGTTGGTGAGGCAATACCATTTGATAGGATGATAACCACTATCCTGCCATCCTGCTTGGAAATCGTTAAATGGTTGTTAATAAAATAAGAAAATTAGTATTTTGGCAGCTTTAAGTGCATATATTTCATAAGAGTATAATTCCTATATAGCTCATTATTTTACTAATGCTACCACAAAGTCATTTAATTCAAATACAGCAAAGTAAGTAACATCCATTAAGGGTAAGTTAGAGCAGCAGAGTATTCAAACCTGTAAAGCAAACGTTGTACTCCACCTGTGCTCCTAACTCAAGTATTAAGCAGTACTATTTATCTGCATTTGCCACTTCACAAGCTTCTAAAATACACATGTACTGAAAAATCTCAGTCATAACTCACAGCTAACTTGGACATTAGTCGACATCCCAGCTCTGCCACTGATCTGGGACAAGTCATAGGTTATGTAGCCTGTTATATTTGTTTCCTTTGTCTGAAAGTGGATCATACTTCTCAATCATCCTGCAGGGATGTTATAAGACTAAATTTGCTCGTTTGCAAAGCTTTTTGCAGTCCTTGGCTTACTGAGTAGAATTGGAATGCAGACACACGTGCCAAATATTCCTACTATCCTACAGCAAGTGGGGACAGATTTTGCCCATGCCAGCTTCTCCACTATGGGACAACTGGCTACTGAGTCAGGTGTTGATGTCTCATACTGAGAACAAGGCAGACAAAATGCAATCAGGAAAGCAGTTACTCTAGTGCTGCAGAAAAACAAAACTAAACCTCCTAGTAAAAGCAGAGTCTCTGTAAGGAAAAGAACATGACCCTTTCTCAAAAGATTCTTTGACAAGCTGTTGTATTGATAGCTGGTTCTGGCAGCTGGGAACTGCAGAATTTTAATGAAGCATTGGTACAAGAACAGTCTGAACAGGTTGATTATGACTGACTGAAGTCTACAGTGCATGATATCAAGATACATTATCTGTCTGTAGCATTTGTTCTTAGATTGACCTTGTTGCTCGCTTGCCGCTTTTTTTCCCCTTTTCCTTTTTCTTTCCTCCCTTCTTTTCTGCCTTTCTCTCTTTTATTCACTAGTTCTTATTTGCCTAATTAAGTTCAACTGTGCTGAGGTCCATATAATAAAAGGTGTTGAATATAAGATGTTTTTAAAGTGTGCCTGTTGCTCTCCTATTATTTGTTCCTAGACACATACAGCTGTTACTACAGTAAGCTATGTTCTTATCCGGTGGTTACATAAATGGGATTTATACAGGGAACTAGAAGAAGCTTAGAAGAAAATCCTTGTGCACAGTCTGACTCAGTGTAAGGAAAGGCTGAGCAACCTCTCTGTATCTGACAGAGAGAAGGGAGATTGATGGCTTCACTCAGGGCACACTTAAGTCGCTATTCCCCGGCTGCTTCCCTGGGCTGAGGGCAGGCAGCGTTCCTCACCCACTGCTTGCCTATAAAAGCATAGGTATGAGCAGTGCTTGCTTTCTAGCTTGAAGCACATGATGGAATTCATATGACTGACTAAAAACGCTGCTGGTGACCTTTATAAATAGTGCTGCCTTGTTTTTTTGTTTGTTTCTTTGTCTGGTACTGCATCCTTCACATGAACATATTCACACATGCCTGGTTTTGCGCTTTCTACCATATTTACTTTTATTCTTTGCAGCCCATAATAATATCTGAGAACTCTGGAAAGGCATTTTGCTTGTCATTGCTTCATTCCTCCCTCTTCTGCTTCTTCCCTTGTCAACATTTATATCCACCAATCTAACATGCTGGTTTGTTTTGATTTTTAATGGATTTTGCACTTGTCTGTGCAAATCTAGGTTTAGATTAGAGCTAGGTATATGAAGTGCTAGATTTCTTTAGTTCAGTTTCAGAGATACAAGTGCAGGTTTTACCAAAGAAAAATTGCTTCAGCTCCTGAGATATTATGGGACATTGATGATATTATATTTAATGTTTCTGATAAAATTAATATTTTTAATATTCCTTTGGTGCAAACATATATTTGCCTTATTATTTTTTTTTCTTTAACTGGAGCTAAAATTGGCTATCATGATCATAAATGAACATTAGGGAAGCTATTATTAACTCTGCTCTGTGGGATAAACAGGAGGTGTGAGATACGATGATCCAGGCTCTTTGTGAAAGCAAAAAGTCTAATGTAAGTTATCAGCAGACAGGGCCATGTAGTGGTCTCTGCAGCAGTTTGCCTCTAGGCTGAGGCATAGGAGCAGCCAGAGCCCTTTTGCTCTTCTCCTTAATGTCCTCCTAGTTTACTTTGAAACCTTTGAAGAGAGCGAAACAGTCAGAGCCTGTTCTGCTGCCCTAAAGGGGTGGATGTAATGGGATCTTTCCAAAGCACTGATGCCTTAGTGACATGAACTTTCAGCAGTCTTCTGACTAATGTGGTGGCAGTGATTTTTCAAAGTGTTTTTGTATTATTTTTAGGAAAAGGAGTGCTTCCTCAATAAATTGATAATCCCTTTCCATTTTTATGGAAAGCAATGCCTTGATGTTTTGTGACATTTTAAAAGTTTATAATACAAATAGAAGTGTTGTGATATCAATATGAAATATGAAAACAAATATGCTCAAACCTTTGAAGTGTAATAAAACAATAGTTAACCTTTTTTTTTTTTTATTATTTTTTTTATGAAATAACCTAAAGTTTTCTCTGATGAGCAGAACAACGGCTTTCTGGGACAGATAGCAAACTGTTGTGTACTGTCACTCAGTTCACAGAAAAAAAAATCTGCTTTTCATGCTAATTTGAGGTTTTGTGCTTTTGAAGGCCATCAATCGCCACTATGTGTGTTGTATGGTATTATGGGCTCTCTGAGATACTCTTCCTTTTAATGAGTCCTGATCCAGCAAAACAAACTGGTATTTAACTTCTTTGCCAAAAGTCTCAGCAACCAGAATTGTCTATACTTGTCCATCTTCTACTTGCAAGCCCATGCAGACACAAAGTACATGCCAGAGGTTCTTTCTGGACATGCATATAAAAAAATATATACGCTCTATGTACAGAACAATAGATACCTACAATTGCCAGCAGAAAATCTATATTATATGATGCAGAAGTCAAACTGCCTGGGCTTTTGTAACATTGCATAGGAGTGAGATGTGTTAGTGGTTGATTTAGCTTCCCCATGGAGGTCTGCCAATATCAGGGTAATGTCTAGAGTCAGCTTCAGTAAAATGGAGAGTCAGAGGTACAGTGGATTTCTACCACAGGGCTAGCCTAGTGATAGATAATTTTAAAAGCAACACTTTGCCGGTTTTGTGGAATATAGTGCACACAGTACTACACGGTGTTTACCCTGAAAGTACTCAAGGCGGTATCCAAAGAGATTAGTATAAGCTGACAGAGTTCATTTTTTTCAGTTTGTGTTAAGGTAATCATATCACTCCCACTGGTAATGCAGTTTGCTGCGAGAAATTGGAATATGCCATAAGTGGCACGGAAGAAATCACATAGAGACTAGCTGGTAGTCATTAGCATAACAGCAGCCCACACACTGTTATCATCCACAGCTTTTGATACTGGTGTGGCAGGAGACCAATCAGGAGTAATAAGTTGCTGAAGTGCCTAAGAAAGGAACAGGGAGGAATGAGAAATTTTAGTTCATGCTGTCTGTGTAGGCTGGATTACATAGAAGAAAACACAATGGACTCCACCTCTGTGTTTAATAGTAAAGGGATTTAATACTAGAAAAACCTCAGAATTACAAAATGGATTCTTGCTGCTACATGTTTTCTAAAAACATTTTACAGAATGTAGAAAGCTGGAATTTTTAGATGCCAGGATGATAATAACAGTATGAAATTTATTTCTGGCTTTAGGAGTTTTATGTGGATTACCTGTGATTTCTTGAGCTGCCTGAATGTGTTGGTTGCACCTCTCATAACTTCTATAAGATATCACTCTGGTGGCATGTATTATGGCAAATTCTAAATTAGAGAATAGCTGGGCAAAGTTTGTGAGGTTATTGGTGAAAGACTTCCTGATGTCTTCTGACATGTTGAAACAGAGCAAAAGTAGTACCATTAAGCTTCACCTTGTTCCTGCAAGTAATATCAACATAACTAAATGAAGATGAAAATATTTAAAATAGGAGTACAATATGGGATTGTAAGATTTTGTATTTATTTTATGGATACACTGGGAATTTTAAATCTCTGCTTAGAACGCATCTTTTTGATGCTCTTATTTGATAAGCAGGAAATGCCAACAAGGTCAAAAAGTGGATAATGACAGCACATGACAAAAATAAAAAAGTGTAATGAATTTACTCCTCACTGTTATTGCTGATGATTTTTCTGAGGTGCCAGTAAATCTTGGTAACACAATGGCATTTACTGATAATTTACTGTGATTTTTTTTCTGTTGTTTCCTCTAAGTCATATTTCCACAATTGTTTTTTTTTCTGTTTCATTCCTGTACTAAATCCATGCTGTAGAAAGGAGGACTATGTAAATTAACCCACACAAACACATCACTTTCCTATAAGTGACTAATTGCAAATACAACTTCAGTGACTGAGATCAGTAATTTGTAACAGTTGTCAGATACTGAATGGGATATTACAAATATTCTTCCACAACTCTTTTTGCTTTCAAAAACAGGTACTTGCATTCTGTGGCCCCATGAAAGCTGGACATTTGTCTCTGTTCTGAGGATTCTTTCTAATCCCTGCGGATAATGATTGAATACTGTAGTTTTCTAAACCAAAACCAAACCAAACCAAACCAAAAGCAAGCTGTTTAAAACCTTGTGTCTTCTTTTCTCTTTCAGCCTAATTGGAGAAGAGACATAGATCAAATATGCCACCAGCAACAGCAGCACCAGAGTACCCACCTCCAGATGGAGGTTGGGGATGGGTTGTGGTCTTTGGTGCTTTTATCTCCATTGGATTTTCCTATGCATTCCCTAAAGCCATCACAGTATTCTTCAAAGAAATACAAGAAATCTTCCACACATCATATAGTGAGATAGCCTGGATATCATCGATAATGTTGGCTGTCATGTATGCAGGAGGTAAGATATTTGTTAAATGTTCAAATATCATAAGTGGTTTTATTTTTCTAAGGTCTTAAAGTATTTAAGATTAATTGCTACCTGATTTTATTGTTATTACCCAAAGGATTTACCAAAACACATGCTTCTTTTTGTATCATACTTTATCAGAGACTACTGGTAGCCACATCATCATTAAAGCACTGTTTGCTTTTTTTTTTAAAGCATTCTATATTCTCTTCTTTTTTATTTTCCCCTTAGGGCCTTTTGTTTGTTCCTGTGCCTAATTCTGTTTAGCAGTCTTACCCTAAATTTAGTTTCTGAGAGTCAACAGTTTCCAACAAATCAATGTCCATGTAACTTCTCCTGGGGTTGCAGGTACATTTGGTCAGTTTCCACTGCCTCTGTGAGATCTCTCAGGAGGCCAGATGATGAAGCTTAAGCACAGAAAATTATAATAGCAATGAGGGTTCATTAGTCAGACACAGGTATTCCTTTGTAGAGGGGGGATTTGTATCTTGTCCTTAGTTCCCCTAAAATAAAATCCCACTTTCCATTTAGGCCAAGAGTGATGTTTCCTACGTGTCATCTGTACGACAGCTATTATGTAGAAGCTATTAGCTTTGGGACTGAAATGAACATTGAATATAAATTCCCTGATATATTTTTTTTGTTGTGAGAAAGCAAGTAAAGAGCATGACAGATGAAAAAGGCTTTTAAAGTATAAAGCCATGTTTAAGTACTAAGGGCCAAACCTGCTTTGGTAGGTTTTGTGTCCATCAGTTTGTAAGACTTAGGTTTTGCTTGATTTTGTCATTCTTTCAGATTATTTATTTTTTTAAGTATTGGTGGGAGCTAGCTGTTACTTAGGCAAAACACTTTTTCAGGCAAGTTCTGATGTTTGAGTAAGAGGCTATGTTATAACATTTTATAACTATTTTATAATAGGCCTGACATTGCCCTTTCTTTGAATGTTACAAGGTAATCACTTGGAACATATCAGACTGTTTGCAATGATGAGGCAATCAAATGCATGCATTTATGTATATGTGGGTGTATGTATATATACAAATGTATAAATGTATATACATAGAAACAGAAAATATTGTGCCAAAAGCACAATGAGATTCAATATCTTTAGTAACTAAAGAGCACCACCCCAATATTTTTCAGAAGTGTTGTCTGTGTAATAGTAAAGTGGGGTATTGCCAGGTCCAGTAAGCAACCTATTGAAGGAAGCGTGAAGTCTTGCTTTTATCTCTGATTTCAACCCACCTACGTTTTGACACCTAAATGACCCTACATCCTTTAGCAGTCAGGGAAGAGTGGTAAGTACCTACAGAGAGGAAATCAGGCTGCCTGGGTGTTTCTCTCTAGCTGTTTTTCCCTTCTGACTGTAAAAATGGACCTGCAGTCAGCATAGCATTAGCTCAAGCACCTCAAGCAAATATTTTTCAGTTAATGAGATGGTAAAATGGATTCTTCTTTCAAATGCTGGGGGAGATGGGGACCTTATAAAGGCATCTTGGTAAGTGGTGTCAGTATCAACAAAAGCTTGCTGTTCAGATATTTTGTTCCCTTTTTTATTCACGTAGTAGTAGAAAATCATAACTTACTCATATATTAGTAAAGAATCCTACAGGATTTTATAGGACTGGCAACTGTAACTGATTCACCAAAATACACCAGGTGAAGAAGTATCTTGAACTAATGAAAACAAGAGTGAAGTGAAAGTGCATATATGTCCCATCACATTCAGGTCCCCTCTAATGTAGTCGCTTCTGAAGGCTGCAACAGCATTCACACTGTAGAGTATAGATGTGTAACTGTTGAGGTCCCTGAACAAGGGCTGGACCCATGTGGAACAAGTGAAAACCACAAGTGTTGAAATGCTGGAGTTTGTTTCTACATTCCCTATGCTGTGACTTCTGACTTGGACCCTTTTTCACCACTTTTTCAAATGAAAGTTATATTTTCTAAAGGCAGCACGCAGCACAGGTACTTTTGTTTTACTCTTTGAATAACATTTAATTTATGCCATTTCTGTCATCCATTTCTGCTATCATTCTGACACCCATGTTCAACAAGTTTTGTTAGCACTACAGGTGAAAACTGTAAAATTAATAGAAAGGTTAGGGTTGGAAAGGACCTTAGGATCGTCCAGTTCCAATCCCCCTGCCATGGGCAGGGACACCTCACACTAAACCATGTCACCCAAGGCTCTGTCCAACCTGGCCTTGAACGCCACCAGGGATGGAGCATTCACAACTTCCTTGGGCAACCCATTCGAGTGCCTCACCACTCTTACAGTAAAGAATAATGTTTCCTTATGTCTAATCTAAACTTCCTCTATTTAAGTTTGACCCCATTACCCCTTGCCCTACCACTACAGTCCCTAATGAAGAGTCCATCCCCAGCATCCTTATAGGCCCCTTTCAGATACTGGAAGGCTGCTACGAGGTCTCCAA
Organism: Neopsephotus bourkii; assembly: GCF_033783945.1. Lineage (NCBI taxonomy): Eukaryota > Metazoa > Chordata > Aves > Psittaciformes > Psittacidae > Neopsephotus > Neopsephotus bourkii. The sequence goes on along the minus strand of NW_026901450.1, from coordinate 356,216 downwards.
ACAGCCTTCTCCTCTCGAGGCTGAACAGTCCCAACTTTCTCAGCCAATCTTCATATGGGAGGTGCTTCAGTCCCCTGATCATCCTCGTGGCCCTCCTCTGGACTTGTTCCAACAGTTCCATGTCTTTTTATGTTGAGGACACCAGAACTGCACACAGTACTCCAAGTGAGTTCTCACAAGAGCAGAATAAAGGGGCAGGTTCACCTCCTTCGACCTGCTGGTCACACTCCTTTTGCTGCAGCCCTGGCTACGGTTGGCTTTCTGGGCCGTGAGTGCACTCTGAAGCTGGCTCATGTTAAGTTTCTCCTTGATCAACACCCCCAGGTCCTTCTCTGCAGGGCTGCCCTGAATCTCTTCTCCGCCAACCTGTAGCTGTGCCTGGGATTGCCCCAACCCAGGTGTAGGACCTTGCACTTGGCATGGTTAAACTTCATAAGGTTGGCATCAGCCCAGCTCACAAGCATGTCAAGGTCCCTGTGGATGGCATTCCTTCCCTCCAGCGTATCAACCGAACCACACAGCTTGATGCTGAGAGTACACTCAAACCCACTGTCCATGTTGCCAGCAAAGGTATTGAACAATACTGGTCCCAACACCTATCCGTGAATGCTACAGTCCCTGATAAAGAATCCCTCTCCACCATCTTTGTAGGCACCTTTCAGATACTGGTAGGCTGAATGTTTAGCTGTGGTCATTTTTATATGTTCAATGAACACAGCTTTTCATGTAAAATACAAAGCATTCAGTGCTTCTGACTTTTCTCTAATTCTTCTTTTTACTGTTCTGGGTACCAGCATACTAAGTTCACATGGACATTGACATTAAAAATTGCAAAATGATTTATGGTTCATTCTGCTAACACCTACCCCAGTCATTATGAAGATTATCATACAGAAACACTAGGCAAAGTTGTTAGGTATCTTGTTACAGACTTGTGGTTTTAAAATGCTGAGAATGACAACCCTGCCTGATATAAACACTCTTTGAAGCCATAGCTTCTCTAGAACTACTTCCTAAAAGCTAGGCCATTTAGACAATCACTGGCAAAATATGAAATAGCAATCAGGAAAAACATTTCTGAAGGAAGTCATTCCATTGTTTTTACTGTCTAAAGGTGGTTTGATTCCTTAGCATTTGATGTGCTATAATGTGAAATGCACGTTTAGACCATGAGTACAAGGTGCATTGTTTACTATGAAGTGTTATATGTATGTCTGTGACGAACTCTGTTCATCTTACCGCTAATTAAGGTAACCTGAAAACATCTAAGATCTGTCATCCTCATTAGAGTTTAGCATTCAACCTATTAATCATCACAGTGGGGTCAGTGAATAAGTTGGGAGTCTGTGCAGACACTCTTTGCTTTAGAGGCTGCAGCCTCTTGCAGTAATTAGCTGGCATCTGTGTTTCAGTAACAAGGTATTAACTTACCTTTCAGTGCCTGGGAAAAAAACCAACAAAACAACTAAACTAAAAACCTAATAAAAAGCATCCAGTAAGGAGGTAGAAGAATGTTAATTATGTTTATCACTTACTTCATACTTAGAATAAATGGCATTAAATTATAGCAGACCATCTGGCAATCCATATGGTCTCCTGCAGTCCTGGTTAATTCCAGCAAACAGGTCAAGCACAGCATTCACCCTGTTAGGAAAGCACTAGGCAGAGGTGACAAATCTGATAAATCAAATCAATATGAAACTCTTTTCCCTTCTCTGTCTGGCATAATATTCACTTTCATACTGGCATTTATTATTGGTTTTGTTTACTTTTTTTTTTGGTTGGTTGTTTTCTTAAGCTCTCTCTTCCCTCCCCACACCCCCCTCTTATCTCCTGGATGTTTATAAGAGTTTACTAAAAAGCCATCCCAAAAAGCAAGATCCTGTGATCTGATCAAGGTTACAGGTATTGCATGGACTCCACTGTTCATCCCATGCTTGAAAAAAGCATCCTCTGGAGAAGAGCAATAGTTCAGTCTCCATGGCAACTCCTTCTGTCTCTCTTGAGCAGAGAGTGTCGATTGTATTATATTAAGGGTGATGGTTTTGTGATGGACTCCTACACCCGAGGGACTATGAATGAGACCACCAAAATTTTGTTACTGGAGGACAGGCACTGGGATAAAATGGAATTATGTGCATTGTCCTGACAGGACAACCTGTGTTTCTTTATGTTTACAAAATATATTTATAAAGCATGTATGCATGTATATATTCTTATGTACACAAACTATGTATTCACGTACTTATAGAATCATATTTATGCTCTAACACACAAACATTAAGGAACTCAAGGAAAAGATCAAATACGTTTGACCTCAAGTTCTTCGTTCATTCTTCTCTTCTTCAAAACTTCACCTTTTGCTTTGCACAGTGTTAACAGCCAAAGGTGATTAGAGAACTTCTTATCAGAGCTTGATCTGTTTCCAGTAAAAATGTTTTCATTGCTCTCAGTATAGGTTTGATAGGAGCCTTAGTGGCAGCTATGAAAGCCATGTGACAGGTCTGGTGATTTCAGACACAGCTGACCTTGAGTTTTAGATTTCCTTAGGGAAAAAGCAGTTGGTTTATTCACTGGTCTTGAAGTCTTTTTCTGTCATTTTTTCAAGGACAATTTCAGGTTTGGGTTTGGTTTTTGCTCTTTTGGGTTTTTTTTTTGTTGCGTATTTTTTTTAATGTTGTTTGGCTTTGTTTTTGTTTTGGATGTGATTATAGACGTGGTTATAGAGATTAGCTTGAGAGATGATTCTGTGATAAATCCTTCGAGCCATACCCATCTGTGAAATGTGGTATAGTATTTCTGGTCTGAAGTTCACAAAAAAAGAGGTTAAATTCTAGATGATATTTCTAAGTAAATAGTTTTAAGAGCACCTTCAAAAAGCATATTTGGAAACATGCTATATAAGTGTGAGTAGTGGTTATTGCCATTTTTCAAAACACACTTAAAAAATTAAGCATCATAGCTTCCTCTCTCTTCTTCTGTGTTTCTTAAGTTATTCAAGTTTGAGGTTAAGTATTTCCAAATAGGAGCAAACCCTTAAAGAATTTTTCATGTGACAAGACAAAAATAACCTGTAGACAAGTTCTCATTTTGGTCTTCCAAATATTAATTTGGAAAATAACATATCATATGGTATGTTCAAAATATTTGTGATTTTATCTCAGTGGGTGTTTTGGTGATATTGCTGAGAAGTTGAAATGGCACGTACCATGGAGATGACAGTTGTGAAATCCATGTAACACAAACAACAGATGGTTATGGAGTTTTACTTCTGGACAGGAGCTGGACTCCTACACTTTTCTTCCTCCCTGGTAGCATTTTCTTATTTTGGTTTTACAAATACTGGCATAAGACATTCAGTGGCCATGGATAAGAGATGGAGAAGCTTTCTTATTCCTATGACCTCTGTCCTTTGTTGTCAGGGACGAATGTTTTTCTCCATCAGAATATGCAAAATGTTGAATTTTAATAACCTCATTTAGAGTGTCCTTGAAAGCAGAACTTATCAACTTTCTGAATGCCTGATAGGCATAAGGGAATACTTCGTATTTAGCCTAAAATATACGTAAAACATCTATCGCAAGTTAATTTGAGACAAAGTAAAAGAAGGCATAACAAGGTGACAGAAGAACAGAGCAGTCTGAATCTTACTAACAAGTGGAGGTAATACAAAAAAGAGATATCAATAGCAACAAAAATATTACAAATTTACAGTAGTTCAGTTTTTAAAAATAGAAGGCCTGAATACTAAGGAAGCCTGATAAAGCTTCCTAACGGTAATACAGCCACTTCTTAATGTTTCTTGGAAGGCTCTGAGTTTTAGTAAAACTGTACCTGATAGGGCAGTGTTCTACAGTAACAATGCCTGTTTTAAAGGCAGGCCTTCCCTAAAGTTTAGAAAACACTCTTTAAAATCATCATGGGAAGAAAGATGGTAAAAAGCTGAACTGTTGTAGATGGTTTTATACATAGATGGTTTCATACTTTTATTTTCAAACAGCTTTCTTGTCCTAGCTACAGGAGCAAGCTGGTATTTTACTTTGCAACTTTCTATGTTTGGCTGAACATATAAGACCTAACTTAATTATTCAGTGCCTTTTGGGCATCCTATTTTGTCAAGTTTTCATGAATTTTAGTTTTGACTGGGATCTACTGAGCCACACTCAGGAAGCCAGTTTCAAAGTTACGGATATGGGCACACTGAGAGAAATAAGGGTCGGTATTTTCTGTCTTTTATTGTATGCTTACGTTAATTTTGAATAACTGTCAGAAAGACATTATGGGATGAAGAAGTGCGACTACCAGCCTCTTTCCAAAGAGGTATCCAAAGCATAGGTTATTAGTAATGAATTGATGCATATCATAGAAATATTTGCGGTGATTTAAATTTAGTTAACTCAAACCCTTTACTAAAACAGTTCTTTACTGCATATAAGTAGGCAATATGGATTACGTAATGAGCATTAGTTAAGTAGGCTTTGTGTTTGTTTTGATCTTCATTAGGTTTTATACTGAGGGATTTCTGTAAGTGATCAATATTGATGGGTTTTTTATCTGAAAAAAAAAGATTCTTTTTTCTCTCCCACTTTGTTTCAAGTAATGGGCCAAAGTTGAACAATAATAAATAACATGCATCATAAAGTACATTTTCTAAGAGGCTTAAACTTTGGGTTTGTTTAAGAAAGATATCAAGGGACAAACCTAGGCCTTTGATATGTTCATTGAGCTTGTAAATCTTTGACGAAAGAATGCTTATTTTCTGTGTACTAATAATGTTGGATTAGTTCCCATATAGTTTTTCGTATCACTGGATCATACAATGGTTGTATTTGTGATGAGTGTCGGGTAATTCAAAGGTAATGAAACAATGGTCTTGCACAACTGGAAACCATGAGATATTTAAGCAGATACCAGAGAAGTACTGTGGGGAAGGAAAAGCTTTTGTATAACATTGTAGTCACACCAGCACTTCAAATAAAATAATAAACCCAGCACTTTACAAAGAACTTATTATAGAATTTTACTGGTCCATTGTTTTGGAATGTCTAAGAACTATTCCCTTGTTTATTTTGAAGGGTATGCTCAAGGAAAACAGAGTTGCACTGATATGTTTAGAAAATATTCTAAGCCAGTATCAAATGTCAACAGCTGAGACGTTTACTGCAGTACATGAAGACATGTAAAGTTATATTTGTTAACAGAGGTAAGCAGACCAGGGACTTACTGATGAGCAGGAGAGAACAGAAATCAAAGAACGAGGTGGTTTTGAATTGTCTTTTATAATTACTTTAAACATTACTTTAATTGATTAACTAACTTTGAAGATTTTTTTGCAGAGGTCACATGTGAGATGTAGAGAAACATAGGAAGAGTTTTTAGTGAGTGAAAACCTTTTCATGTAACAGTGATATTCTATTAAGATTGCTTATTTCAAAGAGCACAAAAAACTCTGCATCTTCGGCAGGTAACACGTTGGCACATAAAACCAAAAGGAAAGCTTACCTTTCTTTTCCACAAATATTGGAAGGGGGTATTCAATTGTCAAGAAACAGTTAATAGTTTTCAGTGCAGTGTTACATGATTTTTGTTCAGGCAAATATGTACTACAACTAGACAACCAAATGAAAGAATATGATTAAAATAGGAGACTGTATTGTGAAATAATACATTGATTTCCTCATTCAGTTCAAACACTTCTAACAACACTTCCTCAGTGATGATGGGAACATGTGCCCTCTTTGGTTTTCTGTGTATGCTGCTTTGAACCACTTATTATTAAATGCTTTGACATTTAGAAAACTTTGAAAGAAGTAGTGCTACCCTTACAGCTTTTTAACAATAGTAGCTAGAGATTATATGGCCAGGATTCCTATTTAGTCTTTCTTGGCCTAGGCACTTACATTTGATCCAGTTGTCTAGGCATCTGTTGTCAGTCAGTAAAACCAGGAATTTCTTATTCATCCCTTCCCAAGTTAAATGTTCAAAACACATCAAATAAATCTTGTTTTAAAGACTTCTGTGTCTTTTTAGTGGTAAATGAATCTAGAGGAAGACTGGCACAAATCTGAAATGATGCTACCTACCCTACATGGTTGTTGCCCTGTACTAATACATTATATTTCACTCCTTAGAAACTTTAAATCTAAGAATGTTCCTGTTAGAGATATGTACCATATAGAGATATATATCCATAGATTTTGACCTTGTTCTGGTTAAAGTTTGATTTTTTGTCTTTAATTTACCTCTTATACATTGCATGTGTTGTAATTCCCCCATGTTTCAGTGACACTGATTCAGTTGCACCAGTTTTGAACCTGTTAAAAACACCTGGTAATTTTAAGATTACATATTAACTTGTAAATCTTCTCTAATTTTAGAATGAGTTTCCTGATACCCATAATTCCCTTTCTTCCATCACCAGCTAAGAAAAAAACACAACCAAGAGAATAGGTAGTTTGTCTAATAATTGACCAAGTTTACAATCTTTTGCAGCTGATTGTAAGCTGATAAAAATCTATGGATCTGTTATATTTTCTTCTATTCTCGTTAAAAGCCTCTTTGTAACACTTCCCTGTCAGTATCAGCTGGCAGTGCCAATTTTGTCTGTACAAACCTTATTCATACTGATCTCCTGTAGAGAAATCCTTTGTTTTCCAAGAACAGAAGTTGACTGATTTTTTGTTTTTTTACAAGAATGAGCTTCTCTGTCCTGCACATGCTGCTTCCAGATTTGCAGATGCGTGCTGATAATAATCTTGTTATTTTATACTTTGTAGAATATAACTTAATGTTATGACTTCCCAATGACTGTGCCAGTGGCTTCAGGGTCAGACTGGGAAAGAGAGGTGACAGATGGCCTTTTTGGCCTTCCCTAGAAGGTGGAGTAATCTTGTGTCCTTGGAAGTCAAGTTTCATTCAGAAATGCTTCAAGAACAATTCTGTTCTAAACTGTTTGAATTATTGACATGTACCTAAATTGCAGAATTGACCTTTCCTCGTTATGATGTTGCTAAGCTTTGAGTGTGTGTAATTAAGTAGCTGAATCTGTTTTTATTTGCCTGATCAGAATAGCTTTAAATTCCAGAGCAGCAAGTAAATAAAGTGCAAGAAGTTTTACTTCTGGATACTCTGCCTGAAGACTGTTGATGCAGGAACTATCAAATCCATACGAAACCAAGACTCTAATTTACAACAAAACATTTAATTAAGGAACATAATGCTTTAAAGCTGGTGAGAAGCAGCATAATGTTACTTATGACGATATAAAGATTAGTTAGTTAGTTAGTTAGTTAATTTACCTGGACATCTGCCCAGCAAAACACAGCAAAAGAAAAGAAATAAAATAGGCCCATTACTGATAAAGAACTTTAGGTCATATCCTACATATGGTGAATCTGCAGGTTTTCTTTGAATTTATAACCAAATGTTCTAAAGTCACAGCTAATGACACTGGATGTAAAAAAAAAAACAAACGACAGTAGAAAACCTTCCAACAGATTCATTGGTATACATAGTGATGAGTGATGCTTTTCACTGATGATGTTACATTTTTGTTAGAGCCATGTGAAATAAATGCCTGGGACTTCATTCCAAGTATGGACACCATGGTTAAAAGGTTAAAATAAAATTTTTACCAGCCTAAAGTCAATGTATAAATATGTTTATATATTTATGCAGGTATCCTATCCATAGGTGTTTGTAACAACAATATCTCTTGAGATTGTACCTTCAATGACTTAAGTGCTTCCAGATGCACTCATTAAAATCTCATTTTTATTTATATCAACCCGAAAAAGACATCCATAAACGAGTCATGTATTTTTCCCCAAATAAAATATAAATAAAATATAGAAGATTAGCTTTGAGGATTTACAGTCTTTGAAAAAACTGGTGGTATTCACTTTATTAAAGTAATTTAATTAAACATTTGACTCATTTGTCAATAAGATTATCTCTGCCTCATAAATAAAAAATAAAAATCTAAGGACAAAGTACAATTTGACCTGAAGTATAAGTCTCCTAACTTTAGTTTTAATTTATTGGATTCCATAGAGTTCCAGCTCTGCAAAGTGCACTGAAGAGTGGAGAATGGGGCACTGTGCCTGTAAGGATCATTCTAGTTATTCATTGAAGCAACAAACTGTAACAAAACACTTTCAGCTAGTGACCTGAAATTATCTGATTCTCACGTGAGAAGAGAATTATTCAACATTAGAGGTGGTTGTAGGTGCTGGTGTCCGAAAATAATTTTTGATTAACACATTTTTATTGTCATAGAAAGTTATAGAAATCTCAAAACCAAAAGTCTTGACCAATAAAAAAAACCCAAAACACCTCAAAAACCCCTCTCTCCTATGGGCTGGACTTGCTGAAGGACTACACCTCCCCGAATGTGATGAGGCAGTTCAACTCAGAGTGAGGTCCAGTGTGTGTTATGTGACTGCATATGCAATAAGTAACATAGTCCAGCAATTTGACTTGTGTTAAATTAATAAACTGTAGTGATGCAATTTTTTTAAGATTATTTGGTAATGAAATGCAATATAATACTAAATGACCTGAAACAAAATGTTTGCAATTGTTTTGAATAACTAAGAGGAAGAATTAGGTCATGGCTATGCCAGATAGTTAAATTTCCTAATTTGTTTGTTTCTATGACAGATATTTGTGATATTTTAGAGTGACTTATTTGAAGCGTTTTAATTCAACTGAAAATTCTGAGAGTTTATATTTTTATTTCAGCTTGGGAATAAAATGAATGTTGAAGCATAAAAGAGTTTCATGCAATGCTAGTTCTAATTTTATGTATCGTTCCTTAAAAATCAAACACCATTTCACAAAGATAGCACACATGGGGGTGAGTCGTCTTTCACCCAGTGCCATAGTTTATACCTGTCCAAAGAGTGTGCAAGGTTATATAAACCATTGCCATTGTGATTTAACTTTCCATATTTACTTACTCAAATGTAAACAGTCACCTGAATTCAAAGCACTTGACCCTATTCTCAGAGAAACAGAGCTGAAGTGGTTTATGGGATTAAGACAAGAACAAATTTGGTCATAGATTTTTTTATGGATCATTTCTCCTTATGTTATAAAAACTTTACCTGACAAGGTGTTCAAATATACATATAGCCTAGATCAGACAGCTTTCTAACCAGTTGCTTTCAGGAAGATGTTAAAAGTTCCTAAAGAAACAGTTCCTGCTGTGGAAAGAAAATAACTTCTTTCATTATTAAGCCTAAGCAATATTCTCCTCACAGGCACATATGTTAAGTCCTTAGAGAAATGGGTATATTTCATTGGATTATTTTAATATGTTCTGGCTGAAGAATATCAATATAGCTCCTTAGATGAAAAGTGGCTCCAGGAATGCATTATGTTTAGGCAGCATCTGTAATACAAATCATTGGAAGCCTATATTTTAATGGGTACTAATTTATTTTGAATTTATGATGCATCACAATCATCAGTAAACTGTTTGACATTACTTGGTGGAGAATAAGTTTTCTGACAGTGGTAGGTTGTTTATTTCTTCACACTATGTAAGAAAATATGCCTGGATCAAAAGTCATACAAATACTATCTGCAAGTGCAAGAGAACAGCGCTACATCACCAACCCACTTCATGTTGCATTTTGCAGCAGAGCTCAGATATTCCCTGTGCATGAACACAGACCTGGTCTAGATTTCTCCCATCTCTCCACCCCTGCATTCGCAGAATACCTTGTCTGTGGAGGTGTATCTTCTGCTGCTACAAGGAGAGGACTGTGAAGAGAATAGTATTGCATGTTGTTTCTTGTCTAGCCCAGACAAAACACAAATCCTATAAAGACCTTTGCTGAATTCCCTCATAATATATTCCTGCATCTGCTAATTTCTCATTATTCTTTCATTCAGTAATTGGATGTACTTTATGAAATATTGTTTTCATAGGGGAAGGCATACTTTCTCCTTCCTTAAAGGAAGTCATCAAGTTTTGGTCAATAACACTTCACGGAAAGATGGAAGGTGTATTTGTTAATGCAAGCCACAAAATAAATGGCATATGGCTATACATAGGAAACATCTAAAAATTTTAAAGATCTGTCAGGTAAAAAGCTCTTTCTATTGTAGATGGGTGTAAGGGTCAACTTGATGACAAATTCAACTCTGATGAGAAAAAGTATATGAGGTGGGTATGGGAATATGCAAATCCCTGCTCATCTGAACACTTTCAGACTTCTGGACCTTTTCCCTAAGTTGTCTCCAAATTTCCTAGCTTCTCTAGGGTTCAATAAAGGCTACTGATTCAGGTGCAGCTGAAATAAAGAAATGTGTTGAAAGATGGAAAACATCACATAAATTTCACTATTTTTTATAAGGGCATCAAAAAATTATCTTTTGATAAATTTTGGCTTTTAATTATTCTAGGTTTTATTGTTTTGTTTTGGGTTTTTTGCTGCTAGCTTGTTTTTTTTCTTCATGTTTCTAGGCATTTAACAGTTTACATTGCTTTTAGTCATTTTGACCTGGAAGAATATTCAGAATATTCAGTCTTACCTTTACACATCATTTTACAATTTGACAGATTTTCTCAATATACGTGCATGTTATTTTCTCACTTATCTAAAACCAGGATAACAAACCACAAACAAACCTCCTCAAAGATTCTCACTTTTACTTGACAACTGAATGTGTTCCCTCTACCCTCTACCCCAGTTTCTCAGTCTCCCCTTTTGTAAAATACTGGGAAAAAGTAAAATTCTGTACCTGCTATGATCCCTTTAATATACTGCCATTGTTTGCACTTACATTCTAAATACCTTAAGTGCCAAAATCTAATAAGACTGCTCAGTTCCCATTTTGTATAATAAATTTGAAACACAAATAAGTTTCCTGTCCTTTCTCTTTCCTTTTCCCTTTCCCCTCCCCCTCACTCTTATTTCCTCTTCCTTGTTCCCCTTTCCCTCACTCTTCCCACTCCCCCAGTTCATTGTGAACTAGATATTGTTCACATATCTCGTGCAGTTCTTCAGACATGATCTAATTTACAGGCTGTAAAGGAATTTGGGTAATTACCACTTTTAAGCTTCTATTTGTTACCACTGCAAGTCACCATATGCCTTTTATTTATATTATTAAAAAAATTATACTGAATATAATGATAAAATAATGTTTTAGAAAGATTTTTCTATACAGTACATTTTAAGCTAAGTGATACATATATGTTAAATAGCAAATGTATTTGGAAATAATCTTACAATGCTATGACAATGACAATTGTGATGGCTTCTCAGGATGCTTCCAAGTTATAAATGCATCTAGATTTATACTTCTCATTACAAATATTCTGACTATGTAGGTGAGATTTAATAATCCATAACTCACAATAAGTGGTCCATGGAAACAGTGTAGGTATTTCAATTTGTAGTTTAATTTCAGTATTTTCAATTTGTAGTTTAATTATATAGTGCAAAATTTAGACCAGAAAAGAATTTGATAAAGGAGCAACGAGGAAGAAGCATGTATCTTGTGCTTTCTCTGAAATTACATGGTTTTGCCTGTAACAATAAATAAGGAATCATTTCCAAGTTGAGTTAGTTAAAATATTATTCTGGGAGAAAATAAATAAACTGCACAGAAAATAAAATGTGCAGGGTAAAAATGGGATATTGTATGAACATTAATGTGATGGGCAATTTATAGAAGACAGAGTTCATTATCTGAAAAAAATGTAATGATTTGAGTTGCAGAGAATAAACCCTACATTCATAAGATCTACTGAATAGCCTGTGCAGGGTCTTTTGAAAGTCTGCTATGTTTTTTTTCTCTCTGTGATGTCTGTTAGGCTTTCAAATGACAAAATATCATTCTGATTCCAAGAAAAGCAGACAAAGATTTTTAAGAAGGTATTTATGAATTGTTAATTATAATGGGGAATAATAAATAGGAAATTGTGTGTAATGAACATTTACAACTTTTTGTGTTCACATGTGTATACAGAGATTTGTAGAAAAGAAAGCCATTGCACAAAAGAGGAAGAAATAAAAAAAGGGAATTAGTTGTAACTGGATAATGGTATGGTTTAGGAAAATGTCTGGGAAGAACTAAAATAAATGTTTGCAAGCACTGCTTGTTTTGTTGGTTTTGGTTTTGTTTTAATTCCCAACAATTAGCTCTGATATTAACAACATACCTCTTATTTTTCAAGTTGCTGTAATTGTAGTTGTGACAATGGTATATGCAACCTCTTTCTTTTTAGTTTTACGATCTGCTATAATACAGTACTCCCTTTGTAACAGAATATACAGAACTCATTTGGCAACCTGATTTGCACAGTTAGTAAACTGTAAAGGCAGATTTTATAGCTAAAAACTCTTATCTGCTTTGGCAAGGCACAAAGTGCAAAACTCTAAGTCTCAACCTGACCCAGCAGTGTGTGCTCACAGCCCAGAAGGCCAGCTGTATGCTGGGCTGAAACAAAAGAAGTGTGACCTGCCGGTCAGGAGAGGTGATTCTCCCCATTTACTCCACTCTCATGAGCCCCCACATGGAGTACTGCATCCAGGTCTGCATCCAGGTCTGCATCCTGTGAAGACAGGCTGAGAGAGCTGGGGTTGTTCAGGCTCAGGAAGGGGAGAATCCACTGAGACTTTCTAGCAGCCGTCCAGTACCTAAAGGGGCCCTACAAGAAAGCTGGAGAGGGACTTTTTACAAGGGCATATGGTGACAGGACAACAGGAAAATGGCTTTCAACTGAAAGAAGATATATTTAGGTATTAGGAAGAAATTACTGTGGGGGTGGTGAGACATTGAAGCAGGTTGCCTCAAAAAGTTGTGCCTACCCCATCCCTGCAGAGGAGTTCAAGGCCAGGTTGGATGGGGCTTTGACCAGCCTAATCTCGTTGAGGGTGTCCCTGCCCGTGGCAAGGGAGTTGGAATTCGATGATCTTTAAGTTCAGTTCCAATCCAAATTCTATGATTCTATGATAACTACTTTCTATTATACCAGAGAAAAACAACTAATTTATATCACTAGAAGCCCAACAATCAGGTTGTTTGGGTGTTAGTGGGGGTGTGTGTGTGTATGTGTGTTTGTGTATTTAGTCTCTATGTCTGGGCATAGCAGCTTTTTAGTAAAGATTACTTTTGAGATAGAAAAAGTAGTAGAAATACTGGATAGCTATGTATGAACCTCTAGTTTCAGATTAGTGTTAGTCTTCCTTTGTTCCCTGAACGCAACCGTGTTAGGATTCATTTTAATCTTTTCAGAAATGTGATTTTTCTTTCAATACAAGTGCTCAAACACAGATGTTACCAAATTGAAGTAAATATTTCAGTTGCAATCATCCACAGATGAAGAAGGAGCAGCCACTGAGATGAATGCATAATATTTCAAGGGTGAGCCCTCTGAAAGAAAACCATTAAATATTTTCCTTGGAGCATTTCTATACTTAAGAGTTATGCCTCATGAAATTCCTGGTGAAACCCTGAAAATTATATAATTTAATTGAATCATAGAATCATAGAATAGTTAGGGTTGGAAAGGACCTTAAGATCATTCAGTTCCAACCCCCCTGCCATGGGCAGGGACACCTCGCTCTAAACCATATTACCCAAGGCCTCGTCCAACCTGGCCTTGAACACTGCCAGGGATGGAGCATTCACAACCTCCCTGGGCAACCCATTCCAGTGCCTCACCACCCTAACAGGAAAGAATTTCTTCCTTATATCCAATCTATACTTCCCCTGTTTAAGTTTTAACCCATTACCCCTTGTCCTATCACTACAGTCCCTAATGAAGAGTCCATCCAGTTTATTATTTATTATTATATGAATACCTTTGGATTAACTACTGCTTTAGATAATTTTATTTACTAATATTTATACATTTGTATTATTACCTGTATTCTATTTTCAGAGTGGAAAAATTAGTAAGTCATTATTTGGTTTTTCACTTGAAGGAGAAGTAACCTTTAGGTTACTTAACTAAGTAACATTGTGCATTGCGTATAGCAACAGTAATACTATTTAAGCTAAATCCCCAACATACTTTTGGGGTCTGAAAAGCTGTTTTTAATTTAGATTCATGGAAGCCTATGAGGTCCTGAGGAGATAATTGAGGCTAAATGTTAACCTTTAGAAACTCACTGTCTTTTCTTCTGCGGGAAACATCATTAATTCTTCCAAGTATCTCATACTTGTCGCTAAATTTTCTAATGTTCATGTTGATACACTACCTGACAGTTACTGCTGAAGTTTCAAGTTGGTTGCATTGGTTTCTGAGAAGACAGAACATTTTTCTGAGAAGAGTGTTAGTGATGCACATATCATGTACTGATGCTCTTTCCGCCTGTCCCCTTCACAGAGGCATGCATGACCCTTTAGGAAAAACATGTGCCTGGTATTACTATGTCTCTATTGCAACCTTCTTACCGGTGCTTTGGTTCCAATTTAGCATTACCTGGTTCCCTCCTTCCTTCTTTCTTGTTTCTTTGTTTTTTCCAAGATCTTCCAAACAAAGATGAAAGACTGATTTTTTCAAATATTTATGCATGGGCTTCACTTATTTCTGAAGCTAACAGGTATACCAATATAAGGATAGACTCAAAAATGCTGAAATATTTTGCAGCATCTGACTATATTGCACAATAAATGTGTCAACATGAAATTTGGGCAATTAATTTTGGAGCAGAACTTTTTTTTTTGTAGTTGGGGACTATAAATATTTCTGAGAACTGCTGACTGTTAGCAGCTCATAGAATTACACTCATTTCCTATTACATATTATGAAATTTCATGTTGCTAATTTCAAAAGAAATGTCATAAATCATCTGAAAGTCTTCTGCTTTGTGATGAAGTGTTTTAGTCTTTCATGAGAAAAAATCTGTAGCAGAGCATGCAAAAGATAATTAATATAAAGCATTGATACGTGTCCATGTAAATAGCAACCAGTGTAGCTACTCCTAAAACCTGGGCAATTTTCCAACTTTTTAAAATTCATAGATAGGGAGTAATTTGCTAACTTGAAGATGTTTTCTAAATTACATGGTCCATAACTCCATACATTTTTTCATCCTAGCAAACAAGAAAAAGTCCTGTAAACCAGACAACAGCTTTAATCAAAATACTTAGTACCCTTGGTTCATGTTTCTTATGTGTCACTGGGAAAGAAAAAAAAATCCAAAATACCAAAACTGATCAAGAATCTGTAATTTCTGTGTAAAAGCAATACATTTAGAGCAAGCACCGGCACCACTGCTCACTTATATTGTTTCTTCTGAGTATTTCAGGAAAATATTCAGATAATATTTGCAGCCAGACGTATGTGTTCCTGACCTGTGTGAATCAGTTCAAAACTGTCACGTATAACCTTTTGGGAGGAGGAGCCATGAAGGAACCTGTGAGGCACTCTACCATCAGCCAGTCGCCTATGGATTACCAAACACATTCTTAACGTATTTCTTGCAAAAGTCCTAAAGAATATGTGAAGGTCAAATTAATCCTGATCAGTAATCAAAAGATAAAAACTTGATAGAATTCAAGGGTCCTTCAGGACACAAGTGAGAATGTATGCATTCATGGCAATGACACTGAGGAAATGTAGTTAGAAGAGGGGAAGTAGTGAGCAAAGTGTGATGGATGGTTGAATGACTGTCTGCTTACTCCCCAGAATTCTGTGCTTTCAGCTGCTGAGCTATCTTAACTCATATTTTAGTGACCCTAGCTCAGTGTTAGCAATTTCTTTTTGGTGATATTTATTGTAAGAGCTTTTTTTTTCTTTGCTTTCTCTCAAGGTTACTATATCATCTAGGTTTATGGAAGCATTGCAGCCAGTTGTAAATGTTATATGAAATGGAAAAAAAATACTGCCAAATGCACAGAAGAGCTACAGAGAAAGCTTTCCAATGATTGTTGAGCTATGTTATGTTCACTGCTGTTACACAAACACACAGAATATGTCAGAATCACAGGTTGCTATTTCCAGAAGTGTGATAAAAAATCTAACAGAAAATCAGTGGAATGACATTTTAATATTTTTTAAATTAATTGATTTTTTTTTTTTTCTTCACTCTGCCTTCTCTAAATGCCTGTTCAAGAGTACTGGAAGTATTTAGCCAAAGGTTTTTGAACTAGATATAAGACTGTCACAGAATGCACAGTATTTTGACTTAGTCTTGTCTGAGAAAAGCAGCATAACTTTAAAGTGTTTTCCAACTCAATGAACAAGTTCTATACATGATCAGAATCAATTCTGGGTTTCTTTTCCTCTGGATAGCAGAAATGACATTCCAATAGCAGTACTAACAATTGCTTAAAGTCTGTGGTTAAAGGAATTGTTTTAAAGTGAAAGATAGGGCTCTACCTTAGCAAAATATTGGGGATTATTTGCCAAACAAAGCAAATCAGCTTCTGCAAGTAGATTTAGTAAATAAATAAAAATATATATATAAAAATAAGAGAAATTAAGGAAAAAAGAGAAGAAAATTCTGACTGATATTAGCAAGTAGTTTATCCTAAAGTTAATTATTGAAATAAAGTTGGACCTGAAAAATTGCTGCATTGACTCTGCAGAGCAGATGGCTGAAAATACACTTGTGCTTAAATCACTAGACTTGACAGGATGCAGTCTACAATATTGCATTAGTGCAACTTGAAATACTATTACTGCATTTATTTTCAACTTCTTTCAGCAATTCACTTTATTTAAATAAATGTCATATCATTCAAACTGAGTCATTTGAGGCAGCTTTGGATCAATGACACTATGAACACTGTAGGACGTTGTCAATATATGCTTAAAAAATTACCTTTATATCAGGAAGGTTCATCTCAACTTCTGTACCTAAAATAATGCAGGCAGCAATATAAAAGGTATAAATTCACTGGCTGTATGTGAAACAAATTACAAATGTGGATGATCTTTAATTACGTCACTGTATTACAGCAGTGAGAAACCAAACCAGGACAAATAAATAAAATGCTAAAAACCCTGGATTATAAGTTTTTGGAAGAAATTTTCATCCCTACAGTGAATATAAATATAGAATAGACTCAAAAAATGACCTCATTATGGACATAATGGCACATTAAGGACATCCAATGCAATTACGACAGCTTGATACTGCTATTAACCAATCTCTACTATTGTAACCATTCTGACTAGTTATTATACGTTTAAGTTGCAGAACGTTTTTTGATTCCTCACAGATAGTGCTGTCTATTTATGGGAGAACTTTCTAAAGTAATTTTTTTCCACTTTGGTTTGAAAAAAAATTGAAAAATAGAATAGTAGAAAGAATCCTGGTGTCCTAGATTCTAGTCCTCTTATAAATTAATGGAGTGTACCTAATACATTTGGACTTATAAATGTTATTCTACCTGAGAGCTGAGCAAGATACAGATTTTATGCCAAATAAATCCTCCTTCATTCTATTTCATAGACTTAAAACTGATCTGCCTGTACTATTACCTCAAGGTATTATGAAATGGAAATATTCTTATCTGGTTTGCATCCTTTTCAGCTTTTAGAGATATTAGGTATAAAGTTGTTGCATTGTCTCCAGAGTCAGATCATTTTTTGAAGTGTATATTTTCTTATGTTTGGAAAAAGCAAATAAATTGATAGATGCGTGTATCTCTGAAAATGTAAGTATATGAGAAAAAGTATTAAATTTATAGTGGATAGTTTGAGCCCTCTATTCATTTCCACAAAAATATCAAGCAGTACATTCCTTTAAAAGGAAACTTTAATGTTAAAGTTATGTTTAAACTATATTAGCACAATAAGCATCTTTCAAGGGGGAAAGGTGATTATTTCTTCGAACATCTGCTTTTTAAATTACCTATTATTCAATTACATGGTCTTTTTGTTGCTTTTTATTTACAACGGTGTGACATAGCAGAAGAAGGAAGATATAAATGCTGACAGAAAAGTTAAACTTGCAAGAGAGAGGAAAAAATGGACTATTGCTACCTTAGTTCTTATTAGAAATAATTAATCTAATTTGTAAACAATATAATTCTTCCAAGAGGTCTTGGTATTCACTGAAGACCAGCAGAAGCAGCTTTGCTCTCACATTTTGCACAATACAGATACTCAAGTGATGTTCTGCTGAGCCATCATAACAGAATATAGGTGTCACATTATTATGGGCTTTGTATAAAACATCATGAACAGCTCCCAGATGCATAAGCCAGTCTCTACTCACATAGCTGAAATGATTTTTACCATCTTTCCTTTGGCATATGACAAAGAATGTGAAAAGCTGCTTTTTTCTTTTCTTGTCATCTTAAGTATTTGTGTCCTGCTCCAGAGCCCTTCAGCAGCACTGGTTGCAGTTGCTGTCATCCCTTTTCACAATCTGGTCATTTGCCTGAAACAGAAGATATAAAACAAAAATACAGCCAGGAGACTGTTAGCATATTATGATAATGGTTTTAAATTTGATAGGGAGTGTATAGTCCTTTGGGGCTGATAGTTTGTAGGTGCTAAGGGAGAGATCAGAGTAAATATTCTTATGGGCTTCCTGACCTAACATCTGTTACATAGTTCCTTTAGGCTTTGGAAAAGTAGATTCAGAGATCCAGCAGTCCTTTAGTGCATTAACGTGCATTAATGTATAGCATGATTTTGGCAGTGTTACAGTACTTGAACAGCTCAATCTTCCTTCTGCTAAAAGAAAAAAAACAAGGAATATAGATACATGCTGGCATGTGAGCATTGCTTAAGTAATTGCAGAAGATGTTAGATGGGAAATGCAATTTGTGTATGGCTATAAAACATATGATGGCAGGCAAACAGCTGTAATTTATTTAGGTTCATATACATTAAGATATGAATATACATCATTATATGAAACTCCAAATCCAAGTATACACACAGATGTCACAATAAAATATTTAACCTACTCATCAGACTGAATGCTTCCTAGATAACTTAGGGAGTAAGCTTGAACTAACTTTATGGCTTATAGAATAATTAATATTTCCACATGGATAAGTTTTAAATCATAATACTGTAATATACTAAAAGAAACCCCAATATTAAATTATTCTCTAGTGTTAAATACACATCATTAACTAAGGAAAACATCTCAAAGAAAATACTATGTTTAAAGGAATTTTAAATTCATGACATATTCCAGATTTAGGTCATTTGGAAGTACAGAGCTCAGACCCATCAGACAACATTGTCTTTCTTCTGATGTCTTCATTCACTGCATACCTAAATTAATGCATCTGTATTTCACCTCAGCTAACAGGCCTTGTAGGCGAGGCTAACATTACATTCTTTGATTTGAAAAGCTATAATTTATAGTCCTGGCTTAATTACCACAGTTAAGATCTGTAGAGGTGCAGTTTTCTTGTTCCTGATAAGAAACTGCAAAATTATTTCTCTCAAAGGAGAGGGAAGCTTGCTGTTTCTGGTCAACCCCCCAAAACTGCAACCAAACACTGAAAACAACCCCCTTCCCCAAACCCCTAAACAAACAAAAATCTGGCTCATTTTCCTGTCCTACAAGAGAAGGAAGAAAGAACTGATGGAACAGTCCTAAAGAATATTAATATTATAGCCAATACTATTTTGGGCTGAATATTACAGTAGAGATCATTTTTGTCTCTGATTATGGTTGAAAAACTTTGTCAGTGCTGTGCAATGCTGTCTTTTTGATCCATAATTTTATTTAAAATACTAACAATATAGCAATATTGCACAACACTATTTTTAATGCTATTCCCCTCTTTCCAACACTTGATAGTTTGCTGTGTGTGGATTTACTTCACCTTTTTAATTTGGTCTCACACCTATCCTTTTGGCTTTTCACGCTGTCTTTGCTTGATAAGGAAAGTAGCAAATTGCTAACAGGTCTATAAATTTTATAACTGAAGTGTCTATGTAAAGGTATAATATGTGGTGCTCTGTGTAGTGAATAGTATGGTAAATAGTAAATAGTATGGTAAAATATTTCCCTGCAGTGATGCCTCTTTCCTACAGATTTTCCTAAGGATCAGCAAAGGAACGTTTTAAGGAAGATGACAACGAGGCAAGATTAATTGTAGCAGTAATTTGGATGGAGATCTTAATGTTAACAAATCAAATTTTTAATTTACAGTTTTGTAAATACATCTGTCTCACTACAGGAAGAAGACCTTTAAAATGATTTTTTAAATCAGTTTTTTAATATATCTTTGAAGTGCAACACTGCTACTAGCAGTGATTTTCTTTTTCTAGAAAATTGCTGCAGATTTTATTTACTTAAGAAAAATATAAATCATACTTGATCTTTGGATGTACCATTTTGCTGTGAGTTAAATAGAGAGTTCCAGATAAAAGGCTGTTTTGTTTTTTTTTTCACCCAGAGAAAGTATTTGTATTTTTCACGTATTTCAAAAGGGCTTTCTTTCTAATTCAAACATGAGCCAAACTACTGATTGTCCCGACATAGCCATATAAACAAAAAAATCATGACTGAAGTTATGCTTCAGCATAGTTGTGAGAGCACAATATGTGTAATCTATTAGGAAGTAAGCTAAAAGTTGATTATTTAGTATATGCTTAAGAATTTTGTTGTTGATATGCAAGTAGTAATTAACATTTACAGTGTATCCATCATAGTACGTTAGTACATTTAAAGTAATTCAAACACTAAAATAATACTGCACCTATAAAAAAAAAAAAACTTTTAAATTTTGTTGGATTTTGCTTTCTCATATTATGTAGTTTCTGTCATTTATTCCTTTATATGTTTATAAAAAGAGAGACTTAAAACTGTTACCAGTAGAGTGAATGATATGCAGTGAAATCAGGTGCAGAGCTTGGCATCCACTTCATGCTGAATGCCTGTTTTATCATGAGTTTGAAATTTATTTCTTTTTATTATGGGGCTTTTATTTTTAAATGGATAAGTTTAGTTATTGTAAAAGCAAGACTATTTGTAATGGTTTGGGCCAAATATAGTGCAGTCAGATGGCCTGCAGGTTTACCTAAAGAGCTTTGACAACCTCTTAATCTTGATATGTATCACACCATCTATTCTAGTCACAGTCGTTTAAAAAGCATATAATGCATGTCATGCTAAATTGCACACTAGGTGTTTGTTTAGTATGGACGTAATTACACCATAAATTGAATTGCAGCTGAAACTGAAAATCGGACCTGTAGCAATATTTTCAAAGTTTATAGGTCTTTATGCTAAACCACATCTTACGTTTTCCCAGACAAACTATAGTTATCTTACTGCCCATTAACACTCCCTTCTGGATGAGGGAAGGAAAACAAGCCTCAGGTGCCAGAGGTTTACATTCTGATTTGGCAGTATTTTTAAGTCTATGTGTAGTTTTAATTAGGGGTCCAGGATGTGCTACAGTATTAAGGTCAATTATTAGTTTGCTCTCCTGAAAATTGATCCTGCTCTGTAGAATTTTGATATCTGCCTCATACTTGAAATTCTTCAGTTCTTGCACATTCAAAACTAACATTGACCGGTATCACTATCGATTGCTTCTGAACTGTAACAATCTCTCTTGCTTGTCTGATGTCTTTAATCTTTTTTTCCATCTCCATGACTAACCAATATTTATATTATCATGGAGACAATATATCCACATCCAGACTCATTTGTCTGCAAACTTGCAGAGTTTGTTTGTAAGACAAATTGGTGTAGAAACAGCCAAGCCTTTTGCCTTGGTGGAAGAGGAAAACATTCCAATGCATCCTAAATACAAAGATGTGTATGATGGAGTTACCTCTAACCTATTAATGTATTTTCTGTCTACTGACAGGTCCCATAAGCAGCATTTTGGTGAATAAGTATGGTAGCCGGCCTGTGATGATAGCAGGTGGAATCCTGTGTTCATTTGGAATGATTGCTTCCTCTTTCTGCAATAGCGTCCTGGAACTTTATCTATGTATTGGTGTTGTTGGAGGTAAGAGTCCTGTTTAAAAGGTATTGTTATGTTATGTTATATGCTATTTCTAATACTGTTTTGCCAATGATTCTTACTGATCAAGAACCCACTGTGCAAGGTATTGTACAACTGCAAGCCAAGAAGGTAGCAAGATCAGTTAATTTCACCTACGTTAACTATTTAATCCATTAAATTAGCTGGTATGATGTTAAATTATTTCTTAGGATATTTCAGGAACAACTGATGATTTTATTCAATAAGTGCTGTATGTATGTACCTTTCCACACTGCACTGTAATTATGGTATAAAAATTGATCGGCTCGTGACAGCACTTACTGCAGTCATTTGTATGGAATTTCATATTCATTCTTCTAGCTTTCAATCATGGTGCACTTCAAACAGGGTGGCAGAAGCTATCAGAATTCTAGTATAAATGCAAAAGCTAGTACCAGCTTTCTGTAGATTTGTACATACATATACTCTTACAGAAAAGTATAATAACTTTCAGATCAATATCTTTGTTTAAAATCCCCCAGGGTCAACCCCCAAGTAAAATGACTTATAATCTCCATCATAGGCCTGGATGCTGCCTCAGGCAATCATAAAGCCAGTAAATTAAATAACTTCCTTGTCAAAAGTTGTGTTATTTTGTTTTTGGTTGGTTGGTTTTTTTTAAGCTTCCTCCTCAGAATGAGGAAGGCAAGTGAGGTAAAATTGGCAGGTAATAAATGAACGATATGTGTTCCTATATTCAAGCTAAACTTTCTTTATATTGAAACTAAAGGAGTCCTTTGTTCAGTGATTTCTTAAAGCTTTTATTTTTTATATCATAAACTTGAGGACCACTGAAAAAGTAAAGTAAGGATGCACAGATGTGGCTATCAGAGAAAAAACTGTGCCACCCAGGAGATGCATAGCTACTTAAACCTTATTGCCTAGATGTCTTAATACAGAGAGAAGACCTAGAGGTCATATGCTTAGTTGACATGGATGCATGATCTGCTCCCATAGTTGACCTCTAGCCTCTTCCACCTTTGGTAGTGACTTCCATATCTGGGGAAGTGGAGCTGTATTTGCCCTAAAATAATAAAACATTTTGAGCTCCAATTTTGGATGAAAGTTTTATCATAAACAGGGCTGGAAATACAAAATGAGATTTATGCATTTAAATGCACCCTGCGTTTATCGTAGCTGAGGTGACATTTAATAACTTTTGTGAAATGAGCCAAGAGAGAATTGAATTATAGCTTAGTAAATATAAATGGTGAGTCAAGGTCCTGATACCATCATTACTCTGTGATTCCCCTGTCTCTGTAATTGCTGAAACACAACAAGGAGTTTTGGCTTCTATTGCCATGCTCCTGGGGGAAATGGCAGAATGCCATCATGACACAGTCTTGGCATTAACACACAGACAGCAATGAAACTATATTCTTTTCTCTGATGCTAGTTGGTTTCTATCTTCATTGGGAATCACTGGATTAGATACTAGTTATTTTAAGAATAACTTGAAAGAGATGTGATAAGTTTTTCACTGAATAACCTTCAATAATACTGTCTTTTATGTCTTGTGTAGGTCTGGGTTTAGCATTCAACTTACAGCCTGCCTTGACCATGATTGGCAAGTATTTCTATAAGAAGCGTCCCATTGCTAATGGATTGGCCATGGCTGGAAGTCCAGTGTTTCTGAGCACATTGGCACCTCTCAATCAATTCCTCTTTAATGCATTTGGCTGGAAAGGAAGCTTTCTCATTCTGGGAGGACTTCTTTTGAACTGCTGTGTAGCAGGGTCTCTTATGAGACCTGTTGGACCGAAAACAGTCCATCCTGTGAAAAAAGATGTTGAAAAAGGCACAGGAGATTCTACCTTGCACAAAAACAACAAGAAGTCTTTTTGGCAAACTATGAATAAATACCTAGATCTGTCCCTCTTCAAACACAGAGGGTTTCTGATCTATTTGTCAGGAAATGTCATTATGTTTATTGGCTTCTTCGCTCCAATAGTATTCTTGGCTCCTTATGCAAAGCACAAGGGAATTGATGAATATTCTGCTGCTTTTTTACTATCTATCTTAGCCTTTGTAGACATGTTTGCTAGGCCTTCAATGGGACTAGTAGCAAACTCCAAGTTTATCCGGCCAAAGATTCAGTACTTTTTTAGTTTTGCTGTCTTGTACAATGGCATCTGTCATGTCTTGTGCCCTCTAGCAACAAATTATACTGGCTTGGTGATATATGCTGTATTTTTTGGGTTTGCATTTGGAATGGTTAGCAGCGTTCTTTTTGAGACACTGATGGACCTCGTTGGGGCTGCCAGATTTTCCAGTGCGGTTGGACTTGTCACCATAGTGGAATGTTGCCCTGTGCTCATAGGCCCTCCTTTAGGAGGTAAGAATCTTTTTTATTTCAGTTTTTCAGACATTATAGCATAATCCTGCAGTTTAGCATTGAATTAATATAAACATTGTTCTTAATATTATTTAATGTTTTCACTGTGACTAGGAATGCATTGTAGCAGTGCACTGCATCAGTTATTTCTGAGCTTTACAGATGAAGATCCACATGTGAATCTAAAGGGATGCATTGCGCACATGTACAATATGTAGATTAAGAGCATATCTCTACTGGTCCATAAATCCAGGTGATAAACATATGTTTTCATGAGAGCACAATACTGATAAATTTGCAGTCTTGATTTACATGTATCCAGTTCCACTTTGCTCTTTGCCAAGACAGTTCTTAGCACCTCCCATATGAAGATAGGCTGAGAGAGCTGGGGCTGTTCAGCCTTGAGAAGGCTGCACAGAGACCTCATAGCAGCCTTCCAGTATCTGAAGGGGGCTTATAAGGATGCTGGGGATGGACTCTTCATTAGGGACTGTAGTGATAGGACAAGGGGTAATGGGTTAAAACTTAAACAGGGGAAGTTTCGATTGGATATAAAGAAGAAATTCTTTACTGTGAGGATGGTGAGGCACTGGAATGGATTGCCCAAGGAAGCTGTAATACTCCATCCCTGGCGGTGTTCAAGGCCTGGTTGGACAGAGCCTTGGGTGAGATGGTTTAATGCGAGGTGTCCCTGCCCATGGCAGGGGGATTGGAACCAGATGATCTTAAGGTCCTTTCCAACTCTAACTATTCTATGATTTTATGAACTGGTCAAATTCACTGGTCGGTTTTTGTGAATATCGCACAGTGTCTTATAGTTTCTGTAACACAGTGGCAGCTAGAGGAGCACGTAGTTAAATTTAAAATAGCAACTTTAATTAGTCTAAACAGAAAGGACTGACATTTCTGGAGCACTAGCAAGGAGGTACCGGAAAGGACAAGGCACCCTCAGCAGCCTAGGCAAGGTGAATGCATAGTTGGTTTCCATCATGGAACCATGGAGCATTGCATGCTGGCATGACTTCAAACCACAGTCATCTCACAGCCAGTTTTTAAGACTGTTTCTATAGCCAGCAGATACATGTAAACCAATTCAGAGTGTAAACTGACTGAAAGATGATAATGTTGCCAGTTTCTCTTTTTTGAGTATAAGGGGACCTTAAAAGGAGCCTAGGTGCATAGCTTGAACTATATTTGTAACCTGTTGGTTTCTAGCACCAAATTTATGAAGAATCTTATCTAATGTGTTTTCTGTTTGCTAGCTTTTTACCCACTGTTTAGTAATGCTGTTAGTAAGTTTTATAATCATAAGGTTTCTAATGATGCAAGATACTAAAGAAATAGATGTTCAGAACTTACTGAAACTTACTGAAATAGCGGTTAAATATATGTGTGTTGCAGTCTAAGCCCAACAATATAAAGATATAAAGACAGTATGATTGCCAGCGTGGTGAATGTACACTATATCAACATAAGCTGTGCTACAGAATTCAACAAGATTATGTGTGCCTAAAACCATTTATACATATTGAAGTATTTTAAGTACTGCTGTCAGTATTTCTATGAAAATAGCATTGTTGAGTGAAATTTTAAATATGACAAAACAATTCCACTCACTTTAGTACAGTAATATTTGTTCAAGTCTAATAGTCCTCAAGATAGTCCATATTTCCCTCGTCTCTTAACATGTAAATTCATTTTGGCAATGGTAGAAGAAAATATATTCCTCTCACACAGACTCTTCCTATGCCACCTAGTGGGCGGACTGAGCCTGTGACCGCTGGAGTCCAGCGTTGTCAGTTCTGAAGTCAATAGTAACTCTAAAGACATTAAATGTAATATTTATGGAGAAATAGCTTATGCAGCTATTTATTTTTCAGTATATTAGCTTTGCAGGAGTTTTGAAAAACAGTTGTTTGTGCTATAACTGTATGAATAATTGATTTATCTTATTAAATAGAGACAACAAAGGGGATGAACATATGGAAAAGCTAAATTCCAATTTTGATTAATTCATGTTCTTTAAAATATTATGCTGAGGTAATGTTAATGCAGAATTTCATTTTTAATCATCAGTTTTGTGAGACTATGCAGCAATAAAAAAGAGTGAATTGTACTAATTACACTAATAGGTGAATTATACACTTGCACTGCCATTTGAGTTTTTTGTAATGCTAGGCTTCTGAAATAAAGACTAAAATAATTTGATGACTTGTAAATGTGCATCAGGTGAATAGGCTGGTATTATGGCTTCAATCCAGTAAAAGCATCTAAATGCATACTAAATTGAAGTACAGAGGTTATCCTGTGAATTTCAGTGATAGTGTAGCAGAGTTCAAAGCTAAGGGCTTGGATACATGCAAATGTTGATTTGGGATTTGGGAAAATTTAGAAAGAATGGTTCATAAAGTGAAAGAACAGTTACATTTTATTTTCCTTGTCATGACCAAATTAATGTGGTGGATGTGAGTTTTAAGCACATGCTTCATAGTATAAAACTCAACAGTTAAGCACAGTAGCGGAAGGGACAAGCCTTTCTCTCTCTTTCACAAGTCACACAAAAGTAAAAATGAAAAGCAGGCATTTGATGTACTGTGACAGCAGCCTGAAAAGGCACATACCTTTTCACCCTATTGTCTGTATGCAGCCTCCATGAGTGTCAGTCACTCCAAAACAATAGGAAACAGAATTAGGAGGGGAATAAAATAATAAGACAATGAAAGAATGAAAATGAAAGAACTAAAAAACTCTCATTATTCATTAAGCTTTATTTTGTTCTGCAGTATTTTATCACTGTCAGAGATTCCAACAGTTCTTAGCTTGACTAATAAAGGTATCATTGGACTTTTCTGCTAGATATGTTAAAAAATTTGAACATGTTGAAAATGCTCTTCTGCTCCAATTTCAGAGCCAAGCAATATATAGATATTTTTCCTAGGAAAATATATGGATTGTATTAGGTATGCTATTCTAAAGGCTGTATTTCTCCTTGTGTTTGTATTTCAGGTTGGTTAGTGGATGTTACTGGTGAATATCAGTACATGTATTTTGTCTGCGGAGTGATTGTGATTGTGGCCAGTATCTGGTTATTCATTGGCAATACCATTAACTACAGGCTTTTGGCAAAAGAAAAGAAGTTAGAAGATGAGAAGCAGAAAGCACAGAAGAATGCTGACCCAAAGGAAGCAGAACCACTAACAAACAATGAGAGTGATGATGCTGCCAGGATTGCTGATAAAGCTCTTGAAGATCCTTCAGAGAGAGAAACCAATATTTAACCTGCAATATAGCTCAGAAGGCAACATTTCTGAGTTCCATTAGAAGTATGTCTTCAAGACACAGACCAGGTTTTGTAGTAAAAATGATCAGTCACTATATTGGATGGGAACAGATTTTTGCCCCATTGGCAAGACTCTAAGTTAAATTACTATCTACAGTTTATTTATTTCAGTAATACAAAATTGAGATTACAGAGGTAGTGACTCCATCCAAGTAAGTCCATGACACTATGACTCTCGACAATCAGGAGTCAGGTAAACCAGACTATATAGTCTTCCAATAACAAACGGTTCTGTTTCAGAAGTATATGTAATGCAAAAGTGTCTCCTGCTCTTGTTTGTGAAGATACTTTGTGTTCATCTTTTAAGTATTGTTAAATTCTGTTGAAATAATATGCCCAAACTGTACCTGCCACTGCTATTAAAAAGAATACAAGATCTGTTTCAAAAGAGACAGAGTACCCGAGCGAAGCACACTGAAACTTTTTTGTATGCCCACTAGATCAAAAAGATACAACATGTCTGTATAACCAATTATAAGAGGGATGTAAAAGTTAAGTCTGGAAGACAAACAGTTGGTGGGCACCATCTCTAAAATACAATAAACAGCTGAGTTACAGTATATTCTAGAAGTTGTTTCCTCCTGTGATAGCTGACTACATTGTACTTCAACATGGACATTTGAACACAAAGTACATTCACACCCCAGTAATTCAAACTAGAGCTAAAATTTGCCTGTATATAGAAGGATTTAGACCCAATATGTACATTGCTAGCAAAAGTGCCAATTTGTTTGATTATGTATTCCTATATGGCTGAAGGATCTGGATTGGATTGTGAAGCATTCTTCCTAAAGGGACTAGATTCAGAACCTATTGATGTTAAAAGGATACTTACCTTTGGCTTTTGTGGCCTGAATCGGTTTCATGGCACTGACTTCAAAGTAGATGCTTGGGTTTGCTGGCAACTCATTCGTTGCTTGATAGTTTACTGAGAGAAGATTAAAAGTCTAACTTTACGTCTTTGCAGACAAGTAACTTCATACCACTTCTCACCTCCCTTTCCCATGTACTTAGTAAAAAACTACTCTTTTGTAATGAAAGTTCAACAAAATGCTGCAAGAGACATTGATGGAAGTTTTGAATTGCTGTATCATTCTTGTGCAGGATATTTGCTCTTGTGTCCAAAATTACTCATGTCAATTAAAATCTTTACAGTTTTTCTTCTTCCTTCAGGCAAAAGAAAGTATAAGTGTACAATTTTACATAAATCATTTAGCATTGCACTTGAAGGCTAAAAGTGCAAGCTTTTGGAAGTATTAAGTGAAAATATTTCTGTTCTATTTGTAGGTGAGGAAAGGTGCTATTCCTTTTGGAGAGATGCATATAAATGCCTCAGAAGTTGTGAAAATTAAGGGTCTGATTCATAAAACATTTATGCACTGTTTATGCAAGATACACATACACTCAATTCTGGGAAAAGAATATGATTCATTTTATCATTCTTTTAAATCTCAAAATGTTGCAAATACATTTTACTGACAGCTAGCTGTGTTAAGCACACTTTGACGCACCAATAGCAAAAGAAAAAAAATACCAGTAAAATCGAGCAGATTTGGGAGTGCTTTTAAGAAAGCCATTTTTTTAATAGCAGTGTTCAGTAGTATTATTTTCAGGCTTCTAAAAATTTTGGTAGTGCTGGCTTCTGTTTTGCTGGGTTATCATCTTACATATTACGAAGTTCCACAGTAATGCTGAACTTTTTCATTATCTCAGCAATGTTTTGGGAAAGAAGCATCACGAATCTACACACAGCATGGTACAGAAAGTAATACCTACTTTTTACCTATTTATATGCAGGAAAAACAAATATCATCTACAAGACCTGTAATTTTATGGGTTCATCAGCAAGGAACTATGTGCATTTTGGAGTTTTGGGAGAAAATATGCATTACATTCTCAGATTTGAACAGCAAACTGGCTAAAGGAGAAAGACTTAGTCCCAGTAAAATTACAGTTCCTTTTACAGGCCCCAGCCTCACAGAAGAAATAAATATATTGAACCTCCATGGGAGCCATAGCCCTGCCAGCACCCTATGTGTTAAAAGCATTGCGCTGTTCTTGGTTATACAAACATGCAGGGTGAATTCCAGTATCTGTCAAGGTCCTACAGGCCCAGAGCCAGAAATCGATGGGGAGTTTTAGAGACAATAAGCTTTCATTTATTGAGGAATATAAGTTATAAATACCGGATTGTGAAAAATGAACTGGAATTTTAGCCAAAGAGTAGTCATCAGGAGCATCACTGCTCTTGACAGCAAGTGGTAGAAAGGCAGAGTTTATCTGAAAAGAAATGAATGTAGAGGCTGAACCAAAATGTCTGAGGCAAAATTCTAGGTGCTTATTATCTCTTTGCAAAAAAACAGTATGATTAAGAATAAAGGGTAGATGATAACAGGTGTCAGCTTTTGACTTAAGTCTGTTAAAAGTTGCTGTTAGGTAAATAAAGGAATCAAAAAAAGATGATAAAAAAGGTATCTCAGGAATCATGCAGGCAACTTACCTGTTCTATTCAGGATTGCAGAATATGATGCAAATGGCATAGGAAAGAAGGGAAAAACAAGGTTCCTCAAGCCATAGACATATCTGCCTCCCAGTAACAAACTATCTCAGAAGAAATACTGGATTATATAAATACAACCCTCTGCAGAGATACCACTCTTGTCTCTGGTCAACTATTAAAATTAATAGGAATGAAAGAACTGCTTCATCACCACTCACCAATGTGCAATTTTTAAGTCTGTAAAGTAAAATGATGTAGCAGGCAAATGGAGCAATATAAAGCAGGAACTGGGTCAAGTGAAACATTTCCTTACACTTCTTCCATTATTTTTCCTCTTGATACTAACAGCAAAATGAAAACCATCTGAATACTCTTGGTATTACTGAATATTAAAGAAGTTAAAATTCAGAGACGACTGAAGAAAATTGGAACCATATCTATGCAAAAACTGCTGGGAATTAAAAAACTGTCTTCCAAATAACAGGTCCTAATGGGGCAATTGCCTTGTATAAGAGTTCTTATTTCTAAAAGTAATAATAATAAATTGTCTTGGATCAACTCTTTATCAAGCAGCAAAGTAGCAAAATGAGTATAACTTGCCTTCAAACTCCTGAATATCACCCTTACTTGCACTGAGCTATAATTTGTACTGCAAATTGTTTAATCATTACACTTCTGCTTTAGGATAATACCTGGGTATATACCATTTCTCTAAAACCTCCTGATTTCTTTTCATTACCTCACTGCCAGTCTGGACCACTGCAGGACTGAGAGATGCCGTAGCTCTACAATCATAGGATCATAGAATGGTTTGGGTGGGAAGGGACCTTAAAGATCCAAGGTTCCAAACCCCCCCTGCCATGGTCAGGGACACCTTCTGCTAGACCAGGTTGCTCAAAGCCCCATCCAACCTGGCCTTGAACATTTCTAGGGATGGGGCAGCCACAGCTTCTCTGGGCAACCTGTGCCAGTGTCTCACTACCTTCATAGTGAAGAATGTTTTCCTAATATCTAATCTAAACCTCCCCTTTGTCAATTTAAATCCATTCCCCCTTGTCCTATTACTACACACCCTTCTAAAAAGTTCCTCTCTGTTTTTCTTGTAGGCCCCCTTTAGGCACTGGAAGCTGCTCTAAGGTCTCCTCTGACCCTTCTCTGCTCCAGGCTGAACAACTTCAGCTCTCGGAGTCTGTCTTCATAGGAGGTGCTCCAGCCCTCTGATCATCTTCATGGCCCTCCTCTGGACTCGCTCAAGCAGGGCCATATCCCCAACGAAGAAACATACTCTCAAACTTCAAGAGATACCACATACATCTGTTATGCCCTATGGAGTCTGTAGTCTCTGTCAGTGCAAGCAAATCCTTAACTGGTCTTAATCTCATTTATACATGTATACTTCATCCTTTACATTTCTCTGCCACAATGTCACAGATCCTAATTATCATCTTGTTCATCAATCAGTTCAATAAATCAAGAAAAATAAACCCAAAATTTTAAAATGAGTAGAAAAGGGGAAACATCAATAATTTTTCCTATCTAATGTCAAGGTTAAATTTCAAGTAGTTCCAGAATATACATCTAGATACTTTTATGTCTTTGGGTTTTTTGACATCATACCCTCTAGTAGATGGCAGTGTTTTCTGTCTTGCCTTTTCCAACTCCAAAGAAAGTCTTCTCACTAATAATTCTTAATACTTTTTCAAGAACATATCAAAATCTCACCCCCCACACCTCTCTCTCTTTCTCTTTATTGAACTGTGGCTGCAACTGTTGCCAGTTCTGCATAGGAAAAGTGGTAATGGATTCAAACTTAAACAGGAAAAGTTCAGGTTGAGCATAATAAGTTCCTTTTTGTGAGGGTGGTGAGGCACTGGAACAAGTTGCCCAAAGGAGTGGTAAATGCTCCAATCCTAGCAGTGTTCAAGGCCAGGCTGGACAGAGCCTC
Source organism: Neopsephotus bourkii (assembly GCF_033783945.1). Lineage (NCBI taxonomy): Eukaryota > Metazoa > Chordata > Aves > Psittaciformes > Psittacidae > Neopsephotus > Neopsephotus bourkii. Next base: position 324,148 of record NW_026901450.1, on the reverse strand, counting down.
AGGTGACACGGTCTAGGGTGAGGCAACCCAAAGCAGGGGGGTTAGAACTAGATGATGTTAAGGTCCTTTCCAACCCTAACCATTTTATGATTCTATGATTTCCATTAAATTCACAAAAGCATCTTTTGATATGAAATCCTGCATCATAAGTAGTCAGACTACAATCTTTTCATTTCAGGTGTGTGATTTATGAGCTGTTTTGACAGAGTAGATTTTTTGTTTAAAAAGATGCTGTCCTTATGAGAGGAAGTTCAACTTCCCTTGGTCCTGAAGTGAATGACAGCAATTTCACTAACATGATTCAAAATTCACATGAATTTTAATGGTCTTTTTTGCATATCAACATCCAGTGTGCTTAACAAGCATTTGGCCATGTGTACATAGTCATTCCTCCCAGATAACTTGTATTCTTCTTGAAGGCTTGCCAATTCCACCCCACACCCCATTCTCCATTTTGATGCAACATAAAGATTTTGGACCTGGAATGTAGTGACTTTTTTCTTTTTTTCTTTTTTTTTCTTTTTTTTTTTTTCTGTTATTCTTTTTCCTCAAATGCCTAAGCAACAATTTTTTGCTTGCTACTTTCAGATCTCAATGGTTGTGAATGTTAGTGCAGGGGTATTTTTCAAATGTATAAGCTACAGATAGTACATACAGCCAGATAACAGGCAGCCATCAGGGTTTCATTAAACAAAGCCAGTGACCACTTTTATAGAAGAACATGCTGCAACTGATGTTGACAATATGCTTATAACCAAATTGAATCAAATAAATTTTTGTTAGTTTCTCAATAGGATTCTATTTTTATATTCACAGAGAATGATATAAAGGGAATTTTTAAATAGCTATTTTCAGAGGTGATATATCGATTTTAACAAGGTTCTCTGGATTTTTTTTTGCGGGGGTGCTTTTCTGATGTTTGTGCATTTACACATACAGGCCTTTTTGATCACATTTTGCAAAAGCATTGCTACGCAATTTCAACATAATTTGCATGTTGTTATTTTGCAGTTTGGATTTTTCTTGTCATCTACCTCTCAGTTGAAGTTTGGAGACTCACACAACCCTGGAAGAATATAGTTAACAAAAAGCATAATGCCAAAACCTGTACAGACTATTAGAAGCTCTTGCAAATGTTTGAAACCACTTCCAGTTCTATTTTTACGGCACTGCATATTTATGACCAAATTTTTTCTATCAATTGACATAGCTTTATTAAGTCTAAAGACTTAACCCATAGTGGTCTAGTTTTTTACATCACTGATCTGGTATAAAAACTCAATGTGCCATTTTGATATCCAAAATCTATCATGAGATGATGGACCTCTTTTTTTGGTTTTGTTTGTTTTTTTTTGGGGGGGGAGGTGGTAATTTATTTTTTTGTTGTCGTTTGCTTTTGGTTTTGTCTTCCCACTTCTGAGTTAATGGAATTAAATGGAAACTTTACATAGTTAATCCATCCAAACAGTTTTCTTAAAGTATTCCAGAACACTTTGCATCTTCCATCCTTGAAGGAAAATATTTCTTTGGTTTAGAAATAATACAGACATGTAGCTTGCTTTGAGGCAGTCGAGGGAAATGGCCACGAAGTGTTGGATTGGGGCCAAAAAACAATGATTGTTCCTCATATGTTCTTTACAAAACCAGAGATGATTGTTTTTTCCAAAATATTCTTTAGTATGTAAGCTGTTGTTGATTTATAGGATCTAATACAAAGTTCACTGAAGCTAGCATAAAAAAACCCTATCAAAGACTTTACCAGACATTGGAGTTGATGTGGCTTCGGTGAGGACTTCAGCCTTATTTTCTCCACATGAAATCTCAGGAGTAACATACATAAAACAACAAATGCAGGATTTGTTGCAACTGGCAAATTTAGCTATGCCTGCATAATATTCCTAATGAATCAGTCCCTAAATTAACGCACAATATGTATTGTTTTAATGGTCTATGTAAATAATAAAAAAACCTCCAAACCACCATAAACTCTGAATGTAGGTTATAAAATATAGAGGATATATTTAAGTAAATATCAGAACAAATCTGATTAACCCCAAAGGAAATTGTCTATTTCCTTTCAAGCCTTTCTTCAGCAGTTTATAATCTTAATTTTTCTTATTTCCAGAGAAAATGTTTTATGTCTTTTAGGAATGTATATACAGATATATATAAGGGAATACATATGCATATATGTGTATATATATGTATTCCCCTATATATAAGGCTTTAATTTATATATATTATATATATTAATGTATATATAAAATATATATAATATTTTAGAGTCAAGTTGCATACTGTGCCTGATAAATGAAATATATTTGTAAGCAAATAAAAGACTTCAGCAAATCACAGAAAAAAAAATCAAAGCTTTTCTGTAAGTATATATGCTATTCCTTTTCAGTTTATGCTGGTTTAATTTATAGTAGAAATTCATTCAGAAAATGGCAATATTACATAATGCTGGTATTTCGACCATAACTCAGTTCAAAGTGGCCTAATATCACTGAGAATGTTCATCATTGTTACACTGTAAAACCTAGATTGTTGGTGAAGGGGCTGGTTGGGTGTTTTTGCTGTGGAAGTATTAACTAGATGATCTCTGAACAGACTGCAACACATAGACTGAATTTTCATCTCTTGTAGTATGTATGACAAGATCATATGAAGTACTGATGGACATGGTAGTGTGATTAAAAGAATAGAAAATGAGAATAATTAAGGTGTTGTAAACTATATCCGTATTAAATTATTATAGGAAAGTGTCCAGATCACCAGGCTCTAAAAACATTGGCAATTTTTCATACTTTTTCTAGGTTTTGAATTTTTTTGGTTCTTTTTTTTGTTGTTATTGTTGTTTTTTTAACTTTGTCTTCAAGTAGGCAAACCCATGAAAAATCTACATTCACCTCTGACTCTTTAAAAGTTCTACCATAAATTTATTGAGATTTTTTTTTTTCAGAGTGGTACATAAAGCACTTACTTACATAAATAACCTTCCTGAAGTGTGACATAGGTGTGTTTCCCATTTGTAGCCTACTTGGAAAGTTCAGTCTACCAACAGAACTTGGTATTGCTATGCAATAATTAAACATACATTTGCCACTGTTGTTCACTAACAATTTTTTTTTCTTCCTTTTTGTATTTTGCAATACTGTACATTTTTTACTTGAACATATTGGCTAGATTTTTTTGTTTCGTTATTTCGACAATCATTTATTAGCTAGAGGTGCTATTTATGTTCCAAAGAGATATGGGTGAATGATAGCATTCTAGATGCCAAATCCATTTTCTGACCTGACCACAATTCATTGTTCATAATGTATATTAACCCTGTAAAATGCTGATGAACTGCTTTACTTTGTATTTAAATACATTTTTGCCCATTAACTTCTATTTCAGGCTTGTACTAGTGTCTAATATGTCAAATTTGTCCATATGTATTTATGGAAGATTACAACGAAAAATGTGTATGATAAACAATGTAAAAGAAAACAAAAAAGAAAACGAGAATAAAATTTCAATGTAAAATTTCTGTAAGAATGCAAATGTTGTTTTTTTAGACTCATTAATAGAAAGATATTTACACTTCTAAAGTGTGCAAATATCCATAGATATATTAATTACTGCATTACTCAAATTTAGGTTAAGATCTCAAAATCAGTTCTCTTTGCATACAGAAACAGAACTGAAGATTTTGTGTATCGGAAGGGTACTACCAGCAACAGAACATTCTACCAGCCCTTTGCTGTTCCAAATTCCACCATAATTATGATTTATTCTCATACATTACTCCAATACCATCTGGACAGACAGGTTTTTTTCTTCATTACTTTGATTGGGATCTTTTTCTATATTCCATATACATGCAATATCATTCATTTATCACTAATAATTTTCATACAGAAGAGGAATTTAGGTGGCTTGAAATCATAGATGTAGATAGATAACTACATTTCAGCTCATCTTTCTAAGTGTTCCTACATCCTATGTTTTTGTCAATTGACTTAAGGTAATGGTTGCTTAATCCTTTTAAGGAAGTGCTTATTTATAGAATGTGATTGGATATTAGAGATAATATTAAAATACTAACATCCTTTCTCTGCTAACTACCCCTTTTACACTTTTTTAATTAAAAATTAATTTAATCTTATTAAGTAGAAAAAAAATACATTTTCCAACCACTTGGAAAAGCAAACAGTCTCAGATCTCATGATAAAAAGCATCTCTGAAAAATTCCGTGGAAAGGGACAAATTTCCATAAAGAAAATATTGAATCAAAATTAATGCCTATAGGAGATACTGTTCAGCATTTGCAGATATCATACTAAAATCTTGCACATATTATTTCAGTTAAAGATAGAAATAGAAGCCTGGAAATCATAAATTTTAATGACTACATTTAAGCAGTAGGATCTAGACAAGGGCTTCTTTTGTTTTGCTACAAAAGCTATGAATTTTCTTTCTTTTGATGTATCTTTTTTTTCTTTTTTTCTGAATTTAATTATTTTTTTTTCTGTCTGGAACTTGTTTAACTGCAGGTAACCAAGCAATAATATTTTCTGTATATATCTATTGCAGATATATTGTGACAGCTGAAGAGTTTTAGTGCCTTCTATACCAACCATACATAGCCCCAGACAAGTCTTATGGCTGTTCCCTTTCCCACTTCCCTTCACATAATTTTCCATAAACTGGAAATATGCACAATCTATTTGAACCCTTTAATGTCTATAAAATTGGAATACAAAATTTGCTAATGCCACTTTCCTTGTTTCTTAAATTAAGGCAGACAGAAGTTCACCTGCATAATCTGGTTTGGTTTTGTTATCCCCATCAAAGTTCATGAAAAACCACAAGAATTTGATAAAACTCTTTAGATGGTATTAGAATTCTGAGCACAAAAGCCATATGAAATATTTAGAAAAATGTGTTATTAAAACATCTTAAATCTCCAAAAGTTCCTTTAAAATTAAGTTTAAACTGAATACTAATGGAAAAGTTTTGCCTCACATAATCTGGTTCAGATATCCATAACTTGTATGTGCTTGTATTTTCCACAAAATACTTTCAGAAATGGTCCTGTAGAATGTTGAAGCTGTAGCTGGATACCAAAATAAGTGGCAAAATTTACTGAAATACCACACGTGTTTTAGTTTCCAGTGACAACGAGTTTATTTTGGAAAAAACAGTGATTCATTTTGCCAACCATTATAATATATTTTGATTAATAACTGCAATTCCAGTTTGGCCTGAATGATAGATGAGTAGCAGTTAGGCAGTATAATTATTCAGTTCAATCACTGAACTGAATAATTGGGAAAAAATGGTAGGGGCTGAACTGAATGGATTTTTTTTTATTTTTTTTTTACCTCACAGAAAAAGTATTTCTTAGCCTTAATTACAAAACAAAGCTTTTGATCCCATTTTGGACCTTGTGAATGGAAATAAAGGAAGAGTTGGATAGGTTTTGTGAACCAACAGGATTCAATGATGATCAGACATACAGAGATTCAGTTTTTTCTTCTTTTTAGCATGAAGGAATCCACGATTCCCTCTCCTCAGGCTGGAGTGAGTGAGTTTCTGTCCTGCTGATATTTTTTGCTGCTGTAGAGACTAGGAGTCTTTGGTTCCATTTCACATGGCAGCAGTCTAGCACCCACCTATATGTATGTCTTCCAACAACAGCAAGTATTTAGAAGGAGCACCAAGAAAGAAATTGCTAATACCTGCACACCAGTAAAATCCTTTGGAATTGTGTTTGGGGAATAGCATAGGAAATGCTTTGGTTTGAAAAGATACAATATCCATAGCTTTCAAAAGACTGAAATAAAGTAGATTGGCATTGATAATCTCCTCTTTATTTTTACTCTGCTGGTGTCTCCTGCAAATAAAAGGTTTTATTGTTGGGTATTCATAAAATTTTGTTGAAGGAGAGGTACAGTCTGAGTTGATTGAAAATGACTCTCTCTAGATATTTGTTTTCCCATCCTCAAACTCAGAGTGTAGAATTTCAACCTGGATACAAAAAGTAACTGAAATGGGAAATAATGCCCCAAAGTAGCAATTATTTTCCAAGAGAGTTGTTGGGTTATTTTTTTTAGGAACACTTTTACTAGAAACAACAGTGTCACTAAATAGACTTAAAGCGGGGTTCCACTCAGGTTTATTAAAGGAAGATTTTGTCTTGAAATTAGTCAAGTGAAAATACATTCAAAACTCATTCTTGAACTCTGTCTTAACAAAAGCAACTGCGGTAACCTGGAGATTAAGTGCACCTGGTAGAGGGTGGCAAGTGGGCTGTTATTAACAGAAGTATGTATTCCCAGGGGCTCAAAAGTGTGACATACCTAATTGCTCTTGAGAATTTGGGGTTAATAGGAGCTTGCAGTCATAGGACTGCTTTAAGTTCTGCAGCTGGCATCAACAGGCATCAGCAACAAGCATGAAACACAGTGGAACCATTTACAATTCTGTTTCGTGTATCAGTTAATAACTTATTCCCACATCTGTGTCATCAGACTCAGCAATGTGTTTTCTGTTTACTGAAGCAACAGTCACTGAGAGACTGCCACAAATAACCTTTCTCTCACCTTCCTCCTACTGCAGATCTGACAGCTGACTGTAGAGCCTGTGTGGAAACTGTTTGCTCACACTTTTTGCACAGTCTCCAGATTAGTTAAGCATCCACAATACATAAAAATAAGTAACACCTTGCTTCAGTGCTACGAGGTGCTCAGCGCAGGGGCTTATCTCACTGGGTTTTGTGAAGAATTATCTGGTTTGAACACAGCCCAGATTCTTGTTCACTCTGACCCAAAACATGTCAAGGGATGACCACAAAATGTTTAAGCTGCACAGCTTGCATGGTTCTTTGGTATTTTTAAGTTCCATTGTGACTGAATATAACCCACAGGGAAAATGTAGTTTTTAATTTGGGAACTCCTCAGCTCACATGGAACCAATCAAAAAGCTTTGTGAACAGATTTTTCTCCTTCAGGATGCCTGTCCTTAGGAGGGTTACTCTGCCAAGACATTTTAATTCAATTTATAGAAAAATAAATTATGGGATAATTTTTTTGACCAACACATGTGACTGTGAAAATTCTAGGCAATTACATGTTGGAATTACCTTTGGGTGTCTGGAAGGAAAAAAACTTCAAATGTAAGAAGATTCAGGAATAACATAGTCAGGAGTCTTTATTTAACTCTTGAAAAGACTTTCTCTTTTAATACAGACTTTATGGGAAAGCTTGTAAATTTAGAAAGTTGTCCCTTTAAAATAGGATCACAGCATAAATAAAAAGAAATTATGCAAGATAGCTGGAATTTGTTTCACATCTGTCCTATTTTAAGCAGCTTTCTAGACTTGATTTGTCCCTATTTTCCTACATTTCTAAGCATACAAGAAATCATGTCTAGAGACCTTTGCTAAGAAAGTTAAAACCTATGAGTTCAAAGTGTAATATAACTCATTACTAATATTTTTATGTGCTCAGGACACATACTGTTTTCCTTGTCACCTTTTTAGCAGCTGAAGAACCCTTGTTACAGAATTGCAGGCAGTAATAAGTTCTCAGCATGAGGTTGCTAGCATCCCTGAAGAAAAACGTACCACAGCTACTCTCTTTCTAACACTTCTGGCCTCGAAATAACTTCATAGTTCAGAAAAACTTGGTACTACATGACAAATTAAAAGCAACTGTTTCTTTATTTGGCTGCTTATTTCTAAGTGGGGTTTGTTACCATAGGAAAGAATAAATATGGACATTTGAAACAGTGCTAATGGCTTAGATGTTAAGAACATATAATGCTCTGTGAAACTAAAAATATAAATCAAGAACCAGTTTCAGGAGCAATCTGAATCTGTCTGAAAAGTCCTCTTGTTCAGTCATCATATCTCCTTTTCTACTATGAAAAGTGTAAGTCCAGCTGGTTATCCCTGCATTTTATTAATTGATTAACATTATACAGATTTGTGGACCTGCAGAGGATGAGGAGCAAAGAGATGGTCCACACAGCTTCCTACTCCATTGCACTTTCTTCATTACATCCTTTCCTCCATTTCTCAAGAAGAGGCATGTTCTTTCATAGTTTATATACTCGAGACAGTATTCAAAGAAGAAAGGCTCTTCTTTCCCAGTAAACAAGTGAGTAATGCCTACCTTAAAAGCAGTAAGTGGAGTTTAGGCTGGTCCTTATCTGGCTTGATCTTGTCTCACTTTTCCTTTCACAGGGTCTTTCCACATGCACTACTGTGCCTCTTGAAACGCACTCTGACTGAAAATATATGTGATTGTTGCTGAGTAGGAATAATTTTATTGCAGTATGGTTCTGTTACTCTATGACAGGCTGTGACATGTTGTAGTCATTCAGTGAAACATTTACAGTACAATAGCCACTTGCTTCAGGATGGAATATATTACTTACCTCTGCTAAAATATCATCCACATCATCTCTATTCAATCTGCTATCCTTAAGCCTGGCTGATCCACAACACCAAACAAATAGCTCTATATATCACAACTTATTTTGCTGTTTCCATCCACTTGAAAGCAACAACTTCCTGTAGGTGAGCAACCTTGAAGAGAGTGTGTGTGAGGAGTCCTCACAGGTAGCATACAGACTGATGAGCAGTACTTCAAACTAGTGTCTGACTCTTCACTACTAAGAGTACAAGGTGAGAGAATGGAGAGGTTTTCTAGTACTACATGCTGTGATTGCTTCTGCTTTTCTTCCCCATGTATGCCTCTATGTGTGCCTGTGAGACAGTCATAAATGAGATGTCTGTTCGGACACTACAGTGAAAACAACAGTGTCTTCTCAGGATCAGGAAATAAACTGTTCTGCAAAGCCTTCTCAACAGCACAAAGATAAAGAGAGGGAAGAAAGAAACAACAAATGCAATCCACAAAGGGTATAGCTAGCTCTGCTTGTTTTTTAGTTACTGTCTGATTTCTGAAGTTCAAAGTATAGCAGTCTGTTCACTAAACAACAGTGTTTCTAAAACTTTTTGTGAAAGGGTGAAAATCACAATAAGCCTCCTGCCTTCGGCTGCGTTACATGACAGTAATTCACAGGTGCAATGCAGTTTCTGCCTGCTGTGATGTAATTCTGAATGGATCTTTTATTTGAAACATGATTTCCATTACATTTTAGAAGAGATGAAACAAACAAACAAACCCCTAAGAAACCCCTAAGAAGCTAGTTTATGGTCTTCTACAGTTAACTCCTAATACAGAGCAAGAATGAACATTCATATTGTGATGTGCATCCAAAGATAGCACTGTATTTACAACTGAAATTCTGAATATATATGAAAAGTTAGGGTCTTCATGGAGGTCTGCATATTTCAGACTTGCCCAACAGTTTTGCTGCTTGATTGCAACCTATTTTAAACGACTTGGTGATTCTCAACTGGAGATATCAGGAGCAGCACTGAAAATACTAGCCATATGTGTCATTGTGTAAATCCTACCATTAAAATCTACTGGTTGGATAAGCAGGAAACAGTTCTGGAAAATAACAGTGACTATGGTGAATTGCAATTTTAAATTAATTCCCAGGAATTTATCTCAGTGTATATACATACATGTGTTTATATTATAAATACAAATAGAAAAGTATATAGGTACATTTGGAAAACTTACTTTTACATTTGTACAAACATTTTATTTATTAATGGTAATACCTTGTAAATGCCCCTACAGACAAAAGAAAGAAAATAACTTGCTTCAGAAAGCAGACACCTCTCAGAGTTATTTACTTGGTCTCTTTATACATGTAATGAAAATAGGTTTAAAAAATGTTCAGATGAGTTTTCACTTGGCATAAAAAAAAAATAAGTAAATCTCATCCCAATCAAATAACTTAAAATCCCAGTACTGAATACAGCTTTTATATCTCTTCACTTTGATTTTGCCTAGCATATATGCATAAAGGTCTATAGCAATCTGCTGTACTAAGTATATACTTCCGTGGAGCTCTCTAGGTAACTTTCAGCTGAATTTCCATTTGATTCATTTCAATTTTAAAATAGTAATTATTAGAAAAAGATTCATATTCCTTTAAAGCTTTTCTGCTCATAGGGAACAATCCTCATTTTATTCAGTTAGTTTCTCCACATTCATAATTAACTGTCTATTTTATATTTCATCTCCTTAGGCTTTTCTGTTAGGAAGATTATTGGCAAAAGAATATATATGAAAGTGTCAGAAACTTAGTCTGCTTGTACTGGTGATAAATGAGATCTATCCTTATAATCTGCGTTGTCAAGAGTATCTTCTCAGATGATTAAATGAATGGACCCGAAATGTTCAGGTAATCGAAGCCACATAAATTCAAAAAGCATACTTGCTGCTCTGTTCATGAAATCCATACTTATAAAAGAGAAATGAAAGGCATCCATGGCCTTCTCAAATTTCCAGACTGCAGCTTAGAATTGCACTGAGAAGAATAAAAACTTAGGTTTAAGCCTTTAAAGAGTGATGTCAGTCTTCCTGTAAGAAATCCAGTTGGGGCTCTACAACCTTTAAAATAGTTTGAAAAGGCACAGTCGAATAAAGCATATTTAAAGCTCATCAAAGGTCAGCTTAATGTGCTGAAGAAAATCTTTATGCAGTAATCTGAGAATTTGCAACTTTATGACCATCTACAGTTTTCTGATCCTTCAGTATGTGAGTGTTAACCTATCTTCCAGTGTGCTACCCATCACATTGCAGTAAATACCTGTGCAAAGTCAGTAATCCTCTGATTCTTTTGTTTCCATGTCATTATGGAAAAGACAACCATCATGACTCTCATCTAACAATAGCTTCCTTGAGCCCTAGGTGCTTATGCTTTTCAATTGAGTTTCTTGGCTTATTTCTAATATATATTTGTATTCAACACTGTGAGGGAAACATAAATTGCTGACTGAATGCAAGAAATAATAGGTTAAAAAGTAAGATTGCCCTCCCAGAATTAAAAGCTATTTGACTGGTATTTGAAAGAGCTATGTCACCTGATATTTGGCCATTTGAGAAGTTTACTATGTAAGTCACACATCGTCTAGAGCATTCCAAGCCTGGTGTTAAAAGCTGTGAATTTGACACAAATGAAATGATTTGATGTGTTACACAAGTGTAAACTGTGAAACTGATTGAATATATGCTGAAAAGTGAAAGCATGTGTTATGCAAAAATAGATTCAAGTAAATCCATAACACTTGATTAAATAATACTTTTTGAGAACCCACATCCTTGTTTGATATAAATCAGCACTATTACTATAATTTTGCAGAGCAAACATAGTGTATTTCTTTTGTCTTATTATTGTTTTTCCTGTGTAATAATTGCACCAAGCTAACAAGAAAAAAGAATCAAGGTTACACCATAGGTTTTATGAAGTTTGAAGAAGTCATATTAGAAAGCATTTAAAGAAAATAAATGGAGCTCTTAAGTGCCCACGGGCTTAATAACTAAATCCAGGGGGGTTGGAACTTGATGATCTTAAGGTCCTTTACAATCCTAACTATTCTATGATTCTATGATTCTATAAATGTATTAGCTAAATAAGTTCCTTGTAGCCCTATTCACAATAAATCTAATGTTTATTTATGCATGTGTTGTGCTAGTGAATCAGGTTTACACTATTTGAAAGTAACTCCCCACTAGTATATTGTTTGTGTTCGATAACTCAGACAATTGACACATCAAGTCACTTCTGGCTCTCTTGTAATTAGTTATAGAAGGGGATTTCTGCTGTCCTGAGATCTCTAAGTAAGGTGAAATTAATTACTCTATAGGAACCTGTCTCTCTGCTCACTGTGACTGCAAAATACCTCTCCCTCTCACTCCTTTTATCCCTGTAAAGTTTAATTTTTTTTCACAGTGTTCAGGCTTCATTGAAAAAAAGAAATACAAAAAAAATTGGTTTGATCCATCATCAAGAAAATAATCAACAAAAACTTTATCAAAGTGAAAAATCCTGTAAAATCTACTTTTTTTTTTAAATAAGCAGATGATCCAGTATTATAATAAACTCAGTTTACCCTGGGATAGAGCTAGATCAGGCTGAGTTTCCTAAGCTTATTACTCACAGAAACCTGATATGGATGGTTTTGCAGAGACCAGTTTTCTTGACTGTTTTTTAGTTCTTGTCAGGAGTAGTCTAATGGATTTCAAAGTATGGTGCTCAGCACCAATGTGATAGTGATAGCATAAGTCTGATCAAGAGGTCTTTTTCCCTCTAAAATTAGTGGCAAGTAAAGGAAATAATGTAGTAACCTTCACATTGCTCCTGTATCTTTTGAAGACCATCATGTTTAAGTGTTAGTTTTTTCTAATTTCTTTCTTACCTAATTCAATAATATTCAGCAGCTGAGAGGGAGTTGGTATGATATTCTGATTTACTGCTGTTGAAATATTAAACTGAAGCTCTCTTTTGTTTGCAAGTTTACTATTCCCCATAACTTTACTGTGGACAGAAATGGCTATAGATTCCTTATCTTATTATACATAACCCTAAAATTCAGGACAAGACATAAATAGGACTACTGAAGAGCAGTGACTACTGCATTTGATTCTGTATTTTCAAAATAATTAAACTGCGTATTTTCATACATAACATGATATTGAAAGTAAAAATATTGAAAATAAAAACTATTTAAATTAAAAACTTTATAAATAAATAATCAAGCTATAATTTCTTCATCTCTTATGCAGTAAGAGAAAAAACCACATTTTCTGACAGTGTAAGCTGTATCTTAAATAAACAATGTATTATTTACAGAGAGAATTTTTGTTGATAAAGCCAATTAAAGCAACCACAATTAGAAACATTTAGACCCGGACTTTGAGCTGACAACATACTTATTAACTATGTCCTCTTCATATTTTCTAAACTCAGCAAAAGAGATACAGCTGGACATTCAGCCCACGTATTCCAGCCAGGCTGGGAACACTAATCAGGCTCTTAACATTTTTAAAATCTAAACTAGCTGTAAGTGAGCTAATATGTTGATAATTTAGAGACAAAGCCATTAGCACAGCTGTCCAAAGGTCAACAAATGAGAACTACCGCATCCTGTGTTTTGAAAGTAATCTGGCTAATTGGCTCATGGAGTCTCACTTCAAAGTTGTACATGTTTGTGATGAAAGACACATAATTACTAAGTGTGAGATTGGTCAGCCTTGGTGAGGAACAGAAAGAAAATCAAAACTGCTTGGCACCACATCTAGTCTCACCACTAGTAAAATGACTGAAATCTGTGTGACTATTGCAGTCTTTTCCAATTTGTAAATATTCTTCCTTTTCTCCAGACGTTGCTATATTTGCCTTTTTTTTTTTTTAATTTTATTTTTGGACTTCATCTTCCTAACTCTGCAAGTGTGTGCTGTTCTTTATATAATAAATCAGAGATTGATGAAAATAATGGTAATCATTGTTTCCTCATGATCATCAGCAAGAATAAAATTGTGCTGAACCAAGTATAAGTAAGCAGACAGAAAAATATAAAATAATACAGGAATCAACTCATATATATGTCTTCAAATCAGAATGAGACAAGATCTTTAATTTTCTAGTTGAAAGTTTATTTGTAGTAACTAATTTTCTTCTCGGTTTATTTTTACGCATCTTCTCCTATAGAGTTCTTTCCAGACCTTCTATCCCACTGAAATGGTTTTCTCACCATTCAGTGATGCTTTATAGGGTGTGGAGATACTGAGAATTTTTCTGTTTGTTTGCTTGTTTGCTTATTTGCTTGTTTGTGTCCTTTTCCTTCAGCTAGGAAAATATGGATAAAGGGCAACTGTATCAGGAATTTGGTAGAAAGTATCTTATCATGAAGCAAAATAGCATAATGATCTCCCTTAGAGATATAGGCTGTACCTTGTGGAAGCACTGTTCATGGGCAGTAGAGCGTGGATGCAGGGTGAGCTAATGCTGACAGCAGGAAGAGTGAAGTGCTGGTTGATTTATTGAACTTACATTCAATAACAGGTGCTTAAATTTGTCCATTATTTTATTTGAGAAGGATAACATACCTAGGCCAAGTTAAATCATCACCTTAAATAGGACATGATGAAAGCCAAATCAGAGAATTCACTTAAGCCATTTTATGTATTCAGAGAAATGTAAGAAGCTTTTATTTGTACTTGTTCCTAATTTTTTCTCACTTGTCACTCACACCTGTAGATGAATGCAGAGTGGGCAAGGACTGGGGAGTCTGAGAAGAGAGAGCAAGCATAACTCCCATCCTTGTACATTGGTAGCTGAAAATCTCTTTCATGTCACTGGCCTTTGAGTCATGCCTCATAATTTATCCAATTCAAACCCCCAAATAAATCATAAGTCAATCCTTATATCTCTTAAGAGACTATGTACTTAAAAAATACAATATACTTTTGTAATAACCAGAATTATGTAAATCTGAATTTTTTACAGAATAGCATTTAAATGCATTATACTGCTTATTTAAAAGATATAAGTCTTCCTAAATAACTCCTTTGGAGATGACCTTTAATTAATATGAATATTAGAACATTATCTTGGATATGGTTCTCAAGAAAATCCTAAGGAACATCCCCTAAACAAAAATACTTTTAGTAGAAAATCCCTTTTATTAGCTAATTAATGGATAAGTGATCAACCAACTCACATGTGATGAGGTTACTTCTCTAATTTTAGTGAACTGGACTTATACAAAAATGACTATTGCTTTACACTTAATCTTCTCTCACCTATTTTTTATTTTAGTCTATAATTTAATTTAAATATTTTTTCTATTTAATAGCTTTCCATTATTTTTAAAAAATTATTATTGAGTCTAATCAGCTCCTGCAACTTTTGATTTAATTGAGCTTGTAAGCTTTTGCCTTCCATTGTCAGTAAATACAGAATATGGAATCACAGAATAGTTAGGGTTGGAAAGGACCTTACGATCACCAAGTTCCAACCCCCCTGCCATGGGCAGGGACACCTCACACTAAACCATATCACCCAAGGCTTCATCCAACCTGGCCTTGAACACTGCCAGAGATGGAGCATTCACAACCTCCCTGGACAACCCATTCCAGTGCCTCACCACCCTAACAGGAAAGAATTTCCTCCTTATATCCAATCTAAACTTCCGCTGTTTAAGTTTTAACCCATTACCCCTTGTCCTACCACTACAGTCCCTAATGAAGAGTCCCTCCCCAGCATCCCTATAGGCCCCCTTCAGATACTGGAAGGCTGCTCTTAGGTCTCCACGCAGCCTTCTCTTCTCCAGGCTAAACAGCCCCTACTTTCTCAGCCTGTCTTCATACGGGAGCTGCTCCAGTCCCCTGATCATCCTCGTGGCCTCCTCTGGACTTGTTCCAACAGTTCCATGTCCTTCTTATGTTGAGGACACCAGAACTGTACACAATACTCCAAGTGAGGTCTCACGAGAGCAGAGTAAAGTGGCAGGATCACATGAAGGTAAATATATAAGCCAGAAGTGATTATCTAATAAACCTTCACAAACAGTTGGAAATCTTTTCCTAAAGGGTAATAAAGCATGACATCCTTGTCTCTAAACTAGAGGCATGGATTTGATAAAAGGACCACATGGTGGATAAGGAATTGGCTGGATGGTCGCACTCAAAGAGTTGCGATCAGCAGCTCAAGGTCCAAGTGAAGGTCAGTGGAGAGGTGTCCCTCAGGGGCTGGTATTAGGGCCAGTGTTGTTTAATATCTTTGTCTCAGGCTTTGAGCATCCTGGTCTAGTAGCAGGTGTTCCTGCCCATGGCAGGGGGGGTGGAACTAGATGATCTTTAAGGTCCCTTCCAGTCCAAACCATTCTGTGATTCTATGATTCACCATTTATAATTCTGTCATAGATTCAAATCTGAAAGGTAATTTTGATAATTTCTATTTCACCAAATATTACCACCATCAAGGGTGTATACCAAAAATCTGAGTCGCATACACAGTGCCAGTGGTGCTTGGTGAGCAGTTTCTTGTCTAGTGAGCCACACACTGTGCATTTCTCAGTCATGGGCTCAGATTCAGCCTGCCCAGTTGATTAGCCTGAATCCTCACATTCCCGAGGTGCCTCCTGTGCTACCTCCAGTACATGCACCTGTAGTTAACTTAGGCATCCAGATACCCAACTCCCAGACATACTTCCCAACCTCTTCACCAAATGTCCTACTTGCCAACTCATCCAGCTTGCTGCTGGGAAAATTCATGCGCTGACAGCACACCACTCTGGCACCACAGGTACATGGGACTCCCACCCTTTGTCTACCCCTGGCACTCAGCTCCCCCATACACACAACCCAGAGAACCCCACACCTGGGAAACTCACTGAACACTGAGTTTAGTGAGAAGCTGGAACAGACTGTGTTGGTCAGGTATAGGCATGGCCAGACAGGCATCCCAGCACCTGCTCTGCGCAGGATTGGCTGCTTTTCTCCCCTTCTCCCTTTGTTTTCCCACACTTGCTCCTCCCCACACCACTGTGATCGGTCCCTTTCTCCACCTTCATTACTTCCCCTAAGCATCCTGCAATAAGTCCTGTGTAGTCCAAAAGTGTTCTTCCCTGAGCCCTGCAATGAGCTCTGTAGTCCTGGGAGGTGTCCCCAACCTGAGGGGAGACCAAGAAAGCTTCCTTACTGATTCCTGGTGCTGGATTTCTCCTGGTCTGTGTGTTGGGGGTGCCCTTGGGACCTGGTCAGGGGTTCCTGCCTCTAACTGGGGCACTGGGGTGCCTTCTGCCATCACATCTCTGTGCTCCTTTGCAGCCATGGGGTTGAGCTTCTCATGGGCTGATAGATTCTGTGAGGCACTTGGAGGAGCTCTGCAGAATGGTACTGGGATTCCAGCAGTTGTGGTGTTCTGCACTTCCTTGTATGGGGAACACATCTTTTGTCATGTTACTGAACAGGAGATGTTTTGTGACAAGGATGAATGGCATTAGGTGCACGAGCTTCTCAGTACAGAGTCATGTGTGTATTGTCACAAGTACGTGACAGGAATAATCCCATAGAGGTCAAAAAAATTTCCCTCTTGTCACATAGAGCTATGAAAGTCTAAATTTCTTGAGTCAATTTGCCAGGAGCTGAATGATGTAACAGGGTCTAATTCCATTGATTTACATATTTGTACTATAAACCTCTGCATTTTTATAAGCAGAAGCATATTTTCCAAATCCAGATATGTGCAATGTTAGGGACTAAAGGTGCTGTCAGTCAATGCATCTTGTTTAATCTCTAAAAGCCCTTGTTTACAAATGAAAATGAGAGAATGGTTTTTCCATCTTAATCCTTCCTTATGGCTACATCAAAAGACCCTGAGAAGACATTTGTGACTGTTGCATGTCCCAGAGATGAAACACACCCCCAAATCACACTCTCAGGCAGAGTATTGTGATTGACTTCAGCAGGGCTCGCACTATGTGGTAATGTGCATTGCCAAACTTGTTGGAATTAAATTTTATTTCCAGTTTAAATCTACTGACATTGCATATTATAATATCAAAATGGTACAGTTTTCCTTTTTTTTTTCTGCAGCCTTACTTTATTATAAACTAATATTTTCTTGATTAAATGTGGCTTAATGCCTTGTGGATTTGTTAGAGATACAGACTATGGAAAAGAACAGTTTCTCACAGTTGTGCCACTGAAGTAGAATAAGCAAAGTTATTTTATGGGGAAATAGTAGCTTGACATGTGTAAAATTTATAACAATGGGATAGTCTTCATAACCTCCTAGGAGTTGGAGAAGGAAATTGCATTTGATATAATGGGAAACATTTGCAGTTTTTTAATGCAAGGCAATGTGTTCTACATGCTTGCTATCAAGAAAGTTTTTCAGTCTTCTGCCTTTGGGATGAGACTTCTCATGACTTTTAAAATGAGAGAAGAAGGCTTACTGTGTATTGGGCACATTGGAAATACTTATATGGTTGTGATAGAAATCTGCTGTTTATTATGAAGTTTTATTGGGAAGTCCACTAGAAAACTTCCTTACTTATAATCTTGTTTATACTATTACAGAAAAAAAATGATTTTGATCAAACCACATTTATATGTGATTGTGTCATCAGTAGGTATGAAAAAATAAGAATAAAGATTATGTATTTGTAACAGATTTTTCTCTCCCAAGGTTTTTGTGGGGTTTTTATTTATTTAATAAATATTTTGCTAGTATTTAATAAATACTTTAGATTTGAGTGAAAAATATACATTTTGCTATGGAATTCTCTTGCATGTAGATCAAACGTTTTATGGGGCCTTGTATATATTTAACTGGGTAGATATTTAACCTTTGGCTGTCATAGTAGTGACTTTAAATTGTTTTTGAAATAGAGCTAGGAATGCAAAACTTAGATTTACCTTTAGGTATTGATAATATAGTTTTCTAAAAAGATGTGCGTGTTTGCATAATAGATGCATTTTATTTTTTCTTTATATTTAAAATGATTCTTTACTATGAAATAATAAGCCCCATACATGATTCTGCTAAGCTTTGTAAGATGCTTACTGAATCTGAATATAAAAATAGAGATAGTATTCATTTGAGATTAGCCAATGATATACCTGAATGTCTATAGTCATTTGTTCTAAATTCTTCCATGTGAAAAGGTAGAAGGGAAAAAGAAAGATAAAAGGACACATGCTCATTTCCATTGGAAGCTGCAATACTGATGTCCATGAATTGAGGCAGAGTAAGGCTAAAACTCATCACTAATCACACATTCAATTGTTAATGAATCTTTCAGGAGACTTTGCATCCAGAGAACACCTATTACGCCAAAATATGGTTTCCGAAGTTCAGAATATATACTGTTCCTCTTTTTAAATCTTACCCATGGACAGAGCTAGTGCAGTGACTAAGAGAGCTGTCCTGAAAGTTGTGTTAAAAAGAATAAGCAGTCTGTTGTACTTATGAAAGTGGTTTGGATTTTTTTGTTTGTGGACTCCCTCACAGTTTTAAACACCATAGAAATAATTAAGACACCATTATTAGCATTTTACTGTTCCTTTTTTTTTCCTTCCTCATCAGAAGCTTCTGGAATTTCATAGCTGTTAATTTCATCAATGTTTCTTTTCATGGCAGAATTTAAATTAAAAACCTAAAAAAATTAGGATAATCCTTTCCACTGAGCACCAAAAAGGGGGAAATAATCATCTTCTGAGCTGATCTTACAGATTTAAACATCTGAAAATAACCACCTTCCTTTCTTGAATTTTAAATGCTTGCAGATCCAAACTTGACTAATATTTGGAGACAGTTAAGAGAAGAGTTTCTGTCACTGACATTTAATCACCACAGAGTAAATCATACTAAAGATGAATAATACTACAATAAACTCGTGGATGAGGGATCTTACCTTAACATATCCAGATACAAAAAGGGCTATTAATAAAAAGCAATTTATTTTTATTCTGCTAATTACCCATTAAATTATTCTTAGATGATAAAATTAAGCCCACCCTAAATTACCAAGTATGTTGTTCATAACTAAAAAAAAAAACCAAAACAACTCTGTGAAAAGGATATTGAAATAAGACTTTATTTGCTCTCATTAAATAAAGCAGAGACAGGTCTGCTCATGGCAGGATCTGAGAGATTTGTTTTAGAGAGAGAGAGAGGCTCCCCATATTGTGTAGTGATGGAAATAGAAGATTCAGAATTTCAGTTGCTTCCATATGAGCACCTCATGAGGATTGCTTCTGGTGACCTACTGAGAAATGGAATAAACAGCTAGGGTATTAAAATATTCAGATTCATGCTCCTCTCCATGGCACGGGCAGCATGGCAAGGGTCTTTGCTGACTTTGTCAAATTCCGTGTGGGCTTGCCCATTGAGGGGCAGAGTTTAGACTTCTTCCCACCAGCTTTTCTTGACATTTGCTGCTTATTTGACCGATGTTTCTGATTTTTTCCATGTTGACTCCTTTGGGCACTGCAGACAGGGGATCAGTTCCATATGGGCCACAAGGTAATGAAAAAGTAAGTTTTAAAAATTCTTGGAAATGCTACATTTAGTTTTCTATATGGTCATTATACTATCAGTCAACTTCCAGCTGTGGTATACCTGCACAGACCTCTGGAATATTCTGTTTCTTTCCATTCTTGGGTTATTTAATTACCTCAGTCACTAAAAGAACACCATCTGCAGCTTTTGGTCCATTTCTTCATCCCAATGCCAAGGCTGTTTAGTTCTGATGTTAAGGGAGGAATGCCATCTGAGTTGCAGCTATGTCATCAGCATGAACTCCTCACACGTCTGTGATTCGTGTTGGACTTGCTGTCATCAAGGCACTGAGCCTTGGTGGAGATCATGTTTCCAGCTAAAGTCTACAGTTACTTTGCTTCTAGTTGCTCTTTTGAAGACTGGGTAATGACAGTAAGATGTGATATATATTGTTGTTTGCCTTTATGCAGGGGATCTGCTACAGTAAATTTTACACACTAAGAAGGTTTGACTGGTGCATTTCACCTTAAAATTGAATCCAAAGCAATTCAAATTAATTGTATGAAATAATATCGCAAATTTGTTCTGTTGGTTTGGGGGTTTTTTGGTGCCTTTCTGATGTTGTTGTTGTTGATTGGTTTTGAGGGTTTTTGTTGTTGTTTAGGCTTTGGGGTTTTTTTCTTGTTATTAGTGTGTGTGGGTTTTGCTTTTTCAGGGCTTAGTGTGTGTGTGTGTTTGTGGTAATGCTGCTGCAGATCCAACAAGGATCTGTTCAAGATGCTTCAGCTCCTACTGATTTTATTTCATTTGACAATTGCAGGCTTTTGAAGCTTTCTTTACCTAAAAGTGGCATCTTTCAAACACAGAATTGAGACACCAGACAGAAGTGCTTGTTAGTGTTTACTATTCATTTTTCATAGCAAGAAAAAAAAGCACAGAGGACTCTTAAGACTATAATCTGTACAAGAAGATACATGATTGTAAAATGCAACTTGCTGTTATTGTTGGTGTTGTCATGAGCAATGAATGTATCCTTTATCACTTTATAGAGGGCTTCTCATCCTGTTGCCTTTCTTTGACTTTTACAGAGTGTACTTATGGTGGAGGGATTGCCTATTAGTCAACTAATAAAAGCTCCTGCTTTTATTGTGGTTTTTTCATCTGAAGAAAGTAATGCATTTTTTGGTTAAGGGACAGAAAGGTCAAGTTATTATCTATCTATCATCTATCTATCTATCTATCTATCTATCATCTATCTATCTATCTATCTAATCTATCTGTTTATATACTCAAGTGCTTTTTTTCAAATGAGTTCAAAGGTGAAAAAAAAATCTGATGAAAGGTAAAAATGGAAGTTTTTGAGGGTATCTTATCTCATGCCCACGTTGCTGCAGAATTTAGCTATTTCTCTATGTCATGGAAAAGATCAGAAGTTTGTTTTAGCTGTTCAGCACTGCTCCACCTACTTTGTCCTATTGCCCTGCTCTCCAGCGCATTATCTCTGTTTCACAGCTGACCAGGTAAGGAACAGCATACTTTGGGCAAACTTAGGAAAATGATAAGAGGTAAATTATTTTATGCAGGCATCCTAATGATCAAGTAATTTATCACAGGACCATAGAACTGTTTGAATTGGAAGGGGCCTTAAAGATCCTCTGGTTCCAATCATGGACAGGGACACCTTCCACTAGACCAGCTTCTCAAAGCTACACCCAACCCAAACTTGAACATTTTCAATTTTGTCTATTTGCATTGCCCAGACTGATGATGCAGTCCTTTATCAGGGCATACCCCATCTTTTAAACACAACAGTCCTCTGCTCAGACTGGTGCTCCTGTTTACCTTAATATTCATGGAAAGAGAACCAATGTTGTTAGGAGATAATGTACAGCTGAAACAAAGCAGGGTTCAAGCTTTCATGCATCTTGATGTCAATAAGCTTCTGCTTCTACAAAGCATGCTTGGTTTATTTTATTTAGTTAATTACATGAATTACCAGAGGTAGAGCTCAGACGCTGTACCCGCAAGCCCATTACATTTGGACTTTATACTAATTGCTGAGGTACGCCAGATACAAGGGTTCAGTGTATTAGGTTGCTAGAAAATAAGCTGGAATCACCATGTTCATTTTGCTTGTAAAACTGCTGACAAGAAGCAAAAAGCAAAACAGTAATGAAAGGCAGTTGCCTAATTAGCTTAGCAACAGAATTTCACTAATATATTTTAAATGAAAAAAAAAATAATTAAATGTTGTGAACTCTAAGCATTAAATACTTTTGAATTAGGAATTCATTTAAGGGAAGTGCTTTTGTAGGACTTTGTGTGTGTTTAAGGCTATTTTGTTCTGTGAAGAATATTTTAAAATTCTGTCAGC
The DNA here is from genome assembly GCF_033783945.1 of Neopsephotus bourkii. NCBI lineage: Eukaryota > Metazoa > Chordata > Aves > Psittaciformes > Psittacidae > Neopsephotus > Neopsephotus bourkii. Next base: position 301,845 of record NW_026901450.1, on the reverse strand, counting down.
ATCCTTTGAGACAAAGTATTCAGAGCAATCTTATTTGTATGCAGCAGGGTGTGTGGGCCAGATCTGTGACTTAGGTCTTTTGCATCAAAGAAGGATCATGGTGAGGGGATCACAGGACAGCAAGGAAGGTCTGGGAGAAATGTCCTCTGGCATGGAAATTCTCAAGTGTTATTGGAAGTGTTTGACTGTTACTTACTCTGCTCAGTTACAATGTAGGATCTGTGCTCTGTACAACCAAAGAAGCATCTAGGCTTCTCTGAACAGCAGAGGGGGCTCAGGTCTGTCCCAGGAATCATGAGGCATGCATGAGCTCAGTATCATAGCAGTTCTGCAACTATACCCCCAGGGTATCTTCTATCCACTTGTGCCTTAAGGTGGGTTGGGGTGCTCCCCCTTGATTAGGCAAATCACACAGCCGTTACTTCTAACGGGGTGGTGAGGCAGCTTCCTTATCCTTGCCATGGGCAGTGTCCACTGCAGACCACAGTGGGGAATGCATGTAGGCACACAGTTTCTTCTCCTGGAAGGAGTGGAGGCTGTGACCCTTTCCAGCTAGGATCACGAACTGAGGGAATAATCACCTCTCAACAGTCAGACTAGCTCACTGACTTTTAGTCTTCTCATCAATAGGTATTTTAAGGACATGGGCAATGGAAGAACAGTGAAGAACTGTTCTAATTTACTGTGTGACTGACTCAGAAGTGCAAACAGGGTAACACACCATGTGTGACTTCAATACCAAAAACTACAGGACACAATATTTCCTACCTTCTGTACTGAAAATAAATAAAGCTGTTATTGAAACTGAGCTGGTGTTATTTCTTGCCAGAAAAGAATTTAGATTCTGAATTATTTCTCAGGTTTTTGTTTGGCTGGGGGGTTTTGTTTGTGATGGTTTGGTATTTTTGTTTTTGTTTTTATTTTTCTGTTAAGTCTTCTTTTAAGTTTTCTTTTACAGGTTTCTTTTAATATTTTTTTTTCTGCCCTCCCTTCTGTTTTCATCAGCCTCTTAGTTATGCCAAATCAGCTTTTTATGCCCATCTGAAGCTTTGCAACACACACCACAGCACATACTTCATCCTTCCTCCTACCTTTGCACGGCTTTGCATGTGTGTGCACACACGTGTTATTTTACTCTATGTAAGTAGTAGTATAGATTGAATAAAAGGTACAGGTTATACATTCTTTATTACAGAATCACCTTTTTATTTCCTTTTCTGTCAGCTGTTTGGAGAGGTTATTTTTGGACATACATAGCATGTCAACTTCATGGCTGCGTCTAACTTTGGTAAAGCATATAGAAAATATATTTGCCTAAAGATACCTAAAATGACAATAGAAAAGACAGTATTTCTTTGCCCTTTTGTGCTTGCAATAGTGGATAGTCATAGCTTTCTGAAAATACCTTGTAGGTTTATTGTTCTAATTTAAAAACTTCATTAAAAAACTAGAAATATTTGTTTCTAAAGTCCTACTTGGGAGCTAAGTGACCACTTCAGAAGATTAGATGAGGACAGTATGATAAAGTATTCAGCAGATCTTATATTGTTGGAAGGGTTTTACACATATTAGAATTTATTGTTTCTGTAATTCCCTTTCCTCTTCTTGGTTCTGCACTTCTTCCTGTGCAGACAAAAGACCTGTGTGTGCTATTTCTCCTTCTCATCACCTCTTTGACTAGCCACACTAGTCAGGAATCCCACAGCCCATTACCCTCTCTGCACAAGTGCAGTTATACGGAGTGCATGTGCAATTCCTAATCTTTCAACTTATCTTATTATCCAACTACATAAAGGACTCTGTTTGAAGAAGAACAAATGCTTTCCAGCAAAGGACCTTGTGTGCAAAGGATAATCCTCACATTCCTCCTCCTTCTAACTCATTTTAATTGATTGTTCAGTGGCTTGGAAAGCTAACTTCCTGTTGTAACACATGTATTTCAGAGCAGTGAGGCAGGTATACAGTGAGAAAGCCAGTGTTTGTACATAGTGCAGATAAAATCTCTTCCTTATGTATTCTTGTAGACAAACAAAATAACCACAAAAACACATGGCATAAATTCCAGTGGGAAAATTATTAATCTCAAACCCAAAAAGTACCTCAAAAGGTACACATCAATAGTTTATTTAAGCCTCACAATATCTCTACAGTTTATTATCTTTCAGTAACCTTAAAATAGAAGCATGGAGCACTTGATTCATTAAAAAAAACCAAACAACAAAAACATAAAAATTGGTTTATTTGTATTTTTTTTTATTCTCAACATATGTTTGTGCTGCCAGAGAATTAAACGCCTGCTTTATTGTCCCCCACACCAAGACAGCACCAAAATTTGCTTCTCCTTAATAGACTGAAGAATGATACCTATAAAATAATCAAACTTCCCTTGAATAAGCAGGTTTCTCAGTTTGCTTGCTGCCTGAGTGAATAAGACTTTCATAATAACTCAAATTATCCCATTCAACAATTGAGTGGAACACTTCATATTGCTTCATCTCTTGCCATAACAGCTTTCTCTGTGGGGAAAGTAAATAATTCCTTTCAGGCCATCATCAGAAAGATATTTTAATTTTTTTTTTTTAATTACCCCCCTTTTTTTTTTAATGGGAACTTTAAATATTGGGAAGCATGGAGGGACATTTCTTTACACCCTGAAATAGAGGGACTTCGCAAGAATTGCATTAGATCCAGTCTTCAGAGTTATATTAGTAGACCAGAAGTTTTGAGTCTTGTAGTATTTTGAGACAATGAAAATTAGGAGTGGATGAAGATCCTAAAATACACTCTCAATCTAACATTATAACTTTATCAAATAAAGTATGACAAATCTAACAACCCTGTCTCAATCTCCAAAACGCAGCTGGGTATCAAGTCTTCAGTTTCATGTGATTCGTTCTTGAAGGTCCACTTCTGCTATTTCTATGACTTGCTAATAAACAGAGCTGGAGATGGCTAAGATTCCCCAGGAGGCTCTTAGGTACAAACTGACCTGCATTATTAATCTGGGTGCAACTTTTTTAGCAGTAAGGTTTAATTCTGAGTTTCTAACTATTCTGCAAGTGTTTCGATTGAAAACAGGGACTCTTCTGATTACAAAAAAAGGGGATGTGTTGAATCAGGGAAAGCAACATAAACTGCACACTGCAAATCACTGCTTCTGTGGAAGACTGCCTGTTGCTTATTAGTACTATGAATTAAAAGTCTAATGTGTTTTGTGATCATCATAAGCTGGTTTGTTACGCTAAATACAGTATTTTTTAATCTATTTTTGTATTTGAATGTTTCATTATCAAGGTGGCAGTATGCCATAAAGAGAAAGAAAAATAGAATCTGAGCCCCTATATACTGATTAAGCCAGATGGATGCTTATCCTAAAACAGATATAATCAAGTATTGGTCACTGGGGAAGCTGCAACTGACTGGAGTTCTTTCTTGGAATCAGTCCACGTGCATTGTGTTAAGCACACCAAAAATCAACAGGACAGAGATGAAATGGAGTTCTGGTGTCTTGGAAATCCTTACACATATTGCACTGAAGAACACTACCATGGACACAGAGGGAAGAAGTTACTCTTGAAACCATTCAGTGAAACTATTAGTTATGCTGTCTGCTCTGGCTGTTACACACTTGAATGGAATCACCATGACTATGAAATCCTGGACAATTCTGCTTTAGAATGAACTTTGCTTTTTTCAGTGCTCTTCGCCTTAGTGGAGACATGATCAGTGCTTGTATACCTCTCCCAATCTGTCTTTGAATTTTGATGTTGCTTTGTTGTTTACAAAAAGTGGTTTTGGTCATATGGTCATATGCAATAGAGTCTTTGGAAGCCAGTGGGTAGGTAAGTTTGGGATCCAAAATCAGGCTTTCTTTTTGTACTTAGAGTGTTACCAGGGGTCAAGAGAGGTAGGGGAGAACCAGAAAGCATAGACCTTTCTCTGAAGCAGCTTTTTTGCACATTTTTAACTCACTGTTCACACCTTGAGCATTGCAGGTATTGACAATATGCCCTTGCAAACACAAGTTGTTTCAAATGAGCAAAATTGGAGTTTCTTGCAACATGACTAATTAGCATAAGCAAAAGCAACTCTTGTCTCATAGCAACCTAGATCTGATGATGAACACCTGCCAGCCCAGATGGTTTGGGGAGGAATTTTCTAGTTTAATAGAATAAAGTACTGTTGCTTAGCTGTCTCAAACTATTATTTAACAGGAATTTTACAAGACGTCAGAAAAGTGATTATTGAGAAATCTTAACAAATAAGAATCACCAAAATTGTCATGTTTGCCTGTCACCACTTGTCAAGGCATGGTTTTTAAATAATGCACGGCTGTTACATCTTATTCTGTCTATGTGTGTTAACAATAGCATTGAACAAGCATAAACTCAGGAATAGTGCAAAACCAATAGAACCTCTGAAGTTACAAAACCTGTTGTCCCATTATAAGATTTTTCTATGTTAATTGCAGTCTATAGTTCTAAACTGTGTATGAACAAACTTAATGAGTTCTAGTAGAAGATTTTTGTAAAATTTCAGAGAAATATTCAAACGTTAACTTTTAAATATTTATTGAATTAAGGCTTGTAATTTATGGCAATAGTTCAGTACAAGTATGAAAACTCCAAATATACTTGTGTGCTAGAGATACTGCTTCAGAAACCTCATAATTTACTGCTGTAATTCTAATCTCACTGATGTCAGAAATATCAAAGTATCAGCCACCAACTATGGGAAACATTAAAAATAGAAACAATTTTTTTATTCTCTACAAATTGCTAAAGAAGATAACAGACTTTTCTCAAGTTCTTTTCTTAATACTATTTATGCAACTTTGAAGAGATTAAGAAAGCTCTGAAGAGAGAAACATTTTCAGTGAAAACATTCTGCAATGGTCCCTTCTGCATTTTAAAATCTAACACCAAACACAACTCTCAAATTAAGAGACTAACTTTTCCGTAGGTACATATTTTGCTTCAGTTTTAATATCTATTTTTTTTATACCTAGAAAACTGAATATTTAATAATATGCAGAGGAAGCAAATTACTCTTGGAAATTTTGTGTACTTTGTCTTTTTCCTAGGTTTCTTTAAATGATACTAAGTAATCAATATTGGTGTTTAATTTTAGACATGGTGAAGCAGGCTGGGGATAAAAATGCTTAGGGTTAAAAAAACCTTTTTTAATGATTGTCTGACTTGCCCCTGTATCTCTCCTTTTTTAAAAAGCATTCAATATGAAATATGAAGAGCCTATTTCAAAAGACTAGTTTACTCTGAAGCTCCAGAAACAAGTTTGGCAGGCAATAAATATGCTAATATATTCCCAAACTGGAATTTAGCAGTTCTACTGATCCATGAGTCAGAAAAAAACCCACAACAGTTTCAGTTTGTGATTCAAGTATTGACTTTGCAGCATAACAATAAAGCCTTGTTTTTTCTCAGTAGTCTAAACAGATATCATTGAGAATATATGCAAGGTGCATAAAGGCTTATGCATCAGTTTAGATTCCCTTCCGTGATGGAATCAACACTTTAAATTTTATGTAAGATTTGAAACAAGAATGTTTCACCATCCTTTTGCCATTCACTGCAGATCTAGTGTAGAAATTAATCTCCTAACATATTCCAGAGGTGTATTTGCTAACAGCCATCAACTGTAAAGGAAAGATAGATCATATCTTTGGCCACGTAGTACTGGAAGCAGAATAGCTTTGTAGTATCAAAGAGAAATACATATTTTTCACAAATCATCAAACCACAAAGTGAAAGAAAGCGCTACATTGACAAAAAAAAAGGTACAGAGGAAGCTGTGATGTGTCAGGCTGCAAAAATAGCTCAAAACATTTCTATTGGAGCATTAAGAACATATTTTGGCTAAATTGAGGCAAAACTAGCCAACTTTCACTCTTTGGCTTATTAAACTACCACAATTTACACTGCAGGAATTTGCTTATGAGTATTTACTCTTTTTAACCTTTCTCTCTTTTGTTCTTATTTTTCTTTACAGGATAGAAAAGAAAGAGCCATGTTACTTTAAAGGATTCTGTTCTCTTCATTTGTTTTTACAGAAAATAGCAAGTATGATCTTATGATACAGAAGCGATAAGTATGGAATTCAAGGCTCTGAGATACAACATCCGAGCCATTGCTTTGCTCATTAAGGAAAAAATCTAGAACCATGGTTGTTCTGAAACACATATTGTGGTTCTTTATTAAAATATGTATGATAAATTTAGACAATAGTGCATGTAACTGCTTACTAACAATTTTTAGAGAAAACTTACAATGGCAAGAAAATTACAAAAGTGTCCATTAAATCAATTTATCCAGATCAGTTAGTTAAAAAACTAAATAAAAAAAAAATAAATCCTCTCTACTAAAAGCTAGATCAAAACAGAGGTAATATTACATTTGTAAAGATTCTGAGCTGGATCTGACAGGGAGGTCTTTTGTTTCTCACTTTTATGTTGGATGTCTTGCTGCATGCTACCTATCTCAGACTACTTGATGACAAAGTTTTATCAAGTTTCATTTAAATCAATGCCTGGAGCATGCAGGACAAAATAGATGATGCCATCAAAATGAAGCCTGACTGATATTTCAGAAAGGACATGATGAAAATAACGTGACTGTCATCCAAGTATTTCTTCAAGCCAAGTCCTTCAAATGGCAGAGGCCCTCCGGTATATGTGCAATATACCTCAGGCATGTGCATGTGGCATGTATGCATATATACACATACACACATATACATACACATCCGTATATATTTAACACACAATAAAGGGAGAATATTCAGAGCAGGATAAGCCATTTCATTCTGTATGGCAAAAGACATTGTTTAGGTAGATAATGTGACTAGGTGCTGAGATTTCTGAGCAGATCTGCAAACCTGATCTGTTTTCTAGTTCTGTATCAGGTTAAAAACTGAGCCAGAATATGAATTTCCTCCTGAGATGCATGGACTGGCATAATATCTAGTGCGAAATCCATTACACTAGCGTATGGGAATTCTTGTATAAATGACTAAATATATAGAGATGCGCATGCATACTGTGAAACTGTAACGAGTATATGAGTCAGGTCTGCAACTTCATCACCTTTCCAGTTCAGTACAGTAGAGCTTAGAAATATCTTTCTCCAGGATAGCACAGAAAAGCCACTGTATTCTTAAGTAGCAATAGATGAACCAGGAAAAATTCTTTTAGGAAGTTAGACTGTCATGGATGCATTTTGGTAAAACAAAAGTTTTTTTCTTCTACAAAAAAATTGAAATTATAGTTTTCCTTCCTTCTTGATTCTTTATAACTTTTGAACATTTTGTGTGTGCGTGCTCTCCATCTCAGCAGCTGCTCAATGCTTCTGTCTGCTCCCTGCTTCAATAACGAGCAGTTGCCACTGTTGATCAGCTCTGCTTATAACTTCCGAAATTGTTCCTCTTTCACTGCAATACCATATTTCAAATGTCTACTCTCTCAGATAGATAAAGTGAGAAAACAAAACAAAATAGAAACATTCGAGTGCTTTCAAAGCTACATTTAATTTTTACATTCCTGTCTGGTCTTACTGAGAATTGTTAATATTATAAATTGAGGCAGCAAGGCAATTTGAAATAAAAGATGAATTGCACTCAGTCAAGCTGCATCAGACATAAGGGCATGCATCTAGTATCCTGGTGGCAAAATTATGAATCATTGATTTGAGTTCTTCAGTTAATGGTCAAACCCCCAGAACAGCATGATTTGTAAAGCAATAAGAATTCATACTCATGAGTCAGTCTAGAAACACTGAAGCCATTTCATTCTGTGTCCAGCTCCTTGCTATTTTTGTAAGAGTAATTTTTCTGTAAATGTGGAGTGTCATCCTAAAACACTATATCAGAAATTGCATTTAATGTTTCCTGCATCATATGTGCCATCATTCAATTGATCAGCAATATAGTCAACATGCAAAATAAGACCTATCTAACATACACTGTATTCTATTTTTCATATGAGATCACAGAACCAAATTTGAAGCAAAGCATAAACTACCTATGACCTTTCAAGCAGAAGTTGCAACAATCTAACACAATTTATTTCAAGTTATTTTCAAAAAAAACATATTAAAACAGAAAAAGTAAAAAAAAAACAACAAACACAAACCCCAAAACCTAAATAAATACACCTAGAAAGGAATTCAGTGTTCAGTACTAGAACAGGGGTGTTATGCCATATCTATATAGCCACGTTATTAAGTAAAAAAATACGAACAGACCTACACAACTGTTGGCTATTTGTTCTACAACTTCATAATTTATTTACCAGGCCATTTGTGGGAAGAATTTACTTCTTTTCAAGTAATGTTGTTGCTGTGCATTGCAAGCTGAAATGTGTGGCCAAAACCTGCAGGCAAGTGACTTCTTTCCATCTTGGTCTCCTTCCCTACTGTAGCATCAAGTTGTCTCCAGGATCAACATCCATACCTAATATTAAAAAGAATATGGTGAAAAATACAAAATCTTTTATGAATTCTTTGGAATTATAAATTAATCCATTAGGGCAAATTTGAGGGTTTTTTTGTTTGCTTTCCACAAACATTGGAAAGATGCAGTTTACTGGCATAGATCTTGTGGAAAGCAGTATTAAATTACCTCTAATATTTGTGCTGACTGTGTTTAAACTCTCATCTAATCAGGGAACAGAAATAATTAATAAAGTCATAGAATACCAATTTAGAAAAGACAACAAGGATTTTTTGGTACAACCTTTCTTGGCAAAGGCACAGTCTAGGCAAGATGGCATAACACCCTGCCCAGCTGAACCTTAAAAGCGTCCAACACCACTTCCCTGGGGAGGTTCCAATGGCTGATTGATCATATTGTGAAAAGGTTGGAAAGGACTTTGAGATCATCCAGTTCCAGCCCCTACTGCTCTGGGCAGGGACACATCCAACTAGACCAGATTGCACAAAGTCCTGGCCAGACTGGCCTTGAACACTGACAGGGGTGGAGCATTCACAGCTTCCTTAGGTAGTCTGTTCCAGTGCCTCACCATTCTCACAGTAAAGAATTTCTTCCTTGTATCCAACCTAAATCTCCTTTGTTTAATAGTATAATTTAGGATTTAGAATCTTCTTAATTGATCCAGTAGTGCAAAACATCATTATTGGACAGATACACTTATTGCAACAAGACAAGGAGAAAACATCATAAATTCATGCAGTGAAACGTGTTAGTTAAATTATTCATTCTGCTATGAAGATATGCAAGTCTGTTTTCTGAAGCTTTTGTAACATGTGAATGGAGCAATAACTTAGCTGGGAAATAGATAATGAAATTTTATGGGTATACTGCCTGACTGTAAACGAGGGAAACAAATATAACAAAATAAAAATTATAGAAATTCAAATTCATTATTTGTTCCAATTATTGTTTGTTTAAGCACTTCCTGTGCTTTGCCTAACCTGCCAGTGCCTTCTGAGAGCCAGCATAAGAGTTACCTTTCAAAAGAATCAAATTAAAATATACATTACAAGCACTATCTCTGTAACTTGATTGAATATGGATGACAGCAAGAAATGTCAGGAAGCTGTCATAGGAAGGTTACAAGAAAAGGGTCTGAAAATTAGGAACGCTGATTGGGGGAAATTCAAAGGCATTGAAACTGTAATTTGAAGGACAAAATCTACATTTCATCTCATATGCATGTTGATGCTCTGAACTTCTTTGTTCTGCAACCAAATAAAAACGCCATGAAAATCCAGACTTGCAGATCTACCAGTGCTCTCATTGCTGGAATAACTGGAAATACAAAGTTACTTGAGCTTTTATTTCTTGTTGGATTTTTCAAAGAGGAAAAAGTTTGGCAGTTATTGAAATCTTTCAGATGACTATTCTGTAGCCACAGTGAAATGAAAAGATAAAATTATCTTCCTCTCTTTCCTCTTAATTATTTCTAAAATGAAGGTGGTACTGAATGGCTGCCTTCTGTGATACCTAGATTTCTAAATAGTCCTTCTGGATTAATATTTGTATATCACTTGGAAATACGCAAACCGAGGTCTAAATCCACTGTGTAAAGTCACATCAAAGCTCCTTAAAAGAAGTGAATCAAAGTGCCTTGACTGTTTCTACCTGAGTTTTAGATTCAGTTATTATTTACTGTAGAGATACAACTGTAATTTTTCCTCTTCATTTTTACTGATTACAGATGGATCTGTTCTGCAGCCTCAGGATATCTGTCTAAGCTTGCAACTTCAAGTCAATGATATCTGTTGGCTTAGAAACTCTGCAATTACTTATGCTGGTCTTGCTTCAGTGTGACTGCTGAATAAAGTCTAGATCTGAGAAATCTTACAAGGTAGCATGAGGTGGGAGCTATCCACAAGGTGTGGATGATCCACAGCTTTGCAGTGGAAGATATCCAAACTGAGTGCAGGCTGCAGAGGTCAATTAATCGTATTTGTTCTAAGCCTGAGTCCTGGGCACAGTCAAGCCCTATATATTATTTAGTAGAAATAATCTTTGAAATCATTGATCATCTAAACATCTATTGGCAGCAGTGAATGACTTCATGCTGTTGAATAACATTTCCACTGTAAGAGTGGAGAGTCCTACAGCCAAGGGAGGGAAAATGCAATATCACCTGTATTTTTAATTATAGATAAATAGGAGGAGAAAAGCCTGTTTCCAAACACAAAACACTTTTCAGATCTCTCTTATGTACAATAAGGAGTTTAAGCATCACCTTGCTGATCTGATTTCCAGTTAATATTCAGTAACCAATACTGTTTAATAAAATATACTTTCTTCTACCCTAAACAGTATACAGTGTAATTATACATATCCAGTTTACATGCAACTATTCTACATGAGTAGAAATGAGTACTAAAAACTAAAGCCAAATTCCAAACTCCTCCCATAAATCAAGATGCAGAAGTTACCCACACAGAGTCCAAAATAAAGAAATGTTACCCAAACCTTCCATTCTCTATTCATCACTGCCACAGAAGAAGCCTCCTTTCTTAAATGGTGCTTAAATAATTTCCAAAACTTATTAAGAGTCCTGGACCTTGACTGGACTGAAGGTAACATTGCAGCCTCATTCATATCTACATAATGACAGGAGAAACTGTATTGCTTTCTTTGGTTCTTCTTACAGGATTGCCTCCTATTTCTCTACACCTCCTCCGTTTTGTAAGTAAAGTAAATATACCTGAAGATTTTAAATTCTACCATAACATTTCTGTTATTTTTCTCAAGCTGTGACAAAACCACTTCCTAACTACCCAAGAATATGCGATAAAAAGCATTATATATGTAATCGAAACAAATCTTTGGTAATGCAGCAATGCTCATTCTCCCGTGTATCGTTACACAATTTCATACACCAGCAAACATCTCAGCAAAAAAATAAGTCATCCTGGAGATGTTGCTGGTAATATCTGGAGGCTGCCACAATTTAATATTTTCTCAGCTACAATGAAAATTTCAGTTAATAAAGAGATGCAGCCTGGATGTGACTTGGAAGGAGGAAAAACATGCTCCAAGTGAAACTGGTGTGGGTGGAGGTTCCAGGTGAGGTCAGTGAAATAGTGCAATAGGAGAAATAGTGCTGAAAGAGAAATTCTGGCCTAGTAAGCTCTTTTATGGTGGAGATATGTTTAGTGAAAGGTTTTTTTGGTGAAAGAAGTGGAGCCTGAAAAAGTATTGGAATAGAGAAGGCAGAATTCTCACCTAGGTGAGAAATTTTCTTTTTCGTTTTTCTTTTGTTTTTTTTTTTTTTTTGTAGAACATCTCTAAGGTATTGAGAAGATGATTAAAACAGCAGTAGAGAGATGTCAAACTTTATTTGGACTTTCCTTAAGAGTGAGAAAGTTTGGCTGTTCTACTAGCTGGGAAAAAATAAGGCAATAAGAAAGCTAGAAATGGAACTTGTACACTGTTTGGAAACATGGGTTTTTTTCTAAAACAATTATTAAAAGCTTTAGCTTTTTTTTTCCTCAACCTTTAATATTTAATAGGTGGTGCAGTGTCAACTGTTTTTCTCAGAGATGCATAGTTTAACTATTAGCTTAGGCAAACACAGATTGTTTTTCAAAAGGAAATGCTGAAAGGACAGGGCAAAGCTGAAATGACATTATTTTCTAGCTGCAAAGTCAACATTTTTAAGGAATTGACCAAAGTAAGTGAAAAAAAACATTTTTACATGAAGTAGAGCTGCAGATCCTCAGGCCTGTAGGCAATTAGATCATTCTTGCTACTTTTGCCAAAGGTTTAATGAGTCAGTGGGACTGACCATCTAGGAGGTTGCCCTTTAAATGGCAGCCAATCCAGAATTCCTGCTGTCTATGGTCTACTTCTTTGCATATTTTTCTTTAGTAGACCCAAATATTGCTAGTTTTTGTCAAAACTGGATAAAGCTATGATGTTAAGATTCTATTCCAATCAGGCTGGAGGAATTTTATGGCTAGAATATAGTATTGAATGGATAGTAGGGGAACGATAAGTATACCTGCTTTAAAAGAATGCTTTCAAGAGGTTACTTCATCTTCTAAATTCTCTCAAGATATTTCCAAATAAAAGCAACATATTGTGCCAGATTTTATAGCAATGCTATTCCATTTTCTTGGTCAGTTGAAGATGACAGGCTTGCTTTGACACAGTTTTAATTAGTTTCTGTATGTGATCTGTTTGTACCATGTGGTTCTAAGATTTTGTTTGTGTATGGAAAAAAAAAAAAAGCAATTTAAGCAATTAAAATTATTTACTTGCATCAGTTCTAACATTCCCAAAGCATGTGGCTTTGACATTTTTTTTTTATTCTGTGTGTAGGGTATGGTAGGCATATATAAAAAACTATTGTTGTTATATATATATATTTAACAACAGCACAAACATATTGCACATATATATGTATATTAAAAATACAATATACATACTGTTGTTCACATACAACATACTGTTGTCATAGACATGTATATATATGTGTGTACCTATGTACACTGTTGTCATTCTAGATTGTTTAGATAGACTTTTTGCTCTCTGAGCAATTATATTAGAAGAAGAAACAAAGATAGACAGGAGGTCAACTGAAGGATCTTCAGCTGTTAAACTCAATTACGAGCAATGACTGAAATGAATTTTAAAATGTCTTTCCTGAAGGGTGAATGTACTCTGCTCTCCAATATCTGATGTGACAGTGCTTGGAGGCCCTTTCTGAGATGAACTGAGCTCTGTTTATTATTTTGTTCAGGGAGGAGTGGGGCTTATTGTTTTGGGTTTGGCTTTTCTTTTGCATCAGTTCCCTTCAGTTTTCATGGGTGTACTAAAAAACCACTGTCAAATGTATGATGATTTTCTGTATTCCCAGGATGAGCTATTCATCTGAAAGGAGCAATTAATTTACAATACACAAAGCACAAAAAAAGGTTTGTTCAATTTTGCAACCATTTTAAACAGCAAAATGAAATGTCAGAGGACAATTTGGTATAAATTGCAGGGGAAGAAACTCAACACCTTTTCTTAAGGAAAAGTGATTGATATTAATTTTTCTTTATAAACCCTGTAAAATTCAACTAAAAGAATTATGTTTTTCCTTTCAGGTCCTTTCTGTGATTCACAGTACAGGTACTGACACATTCCCAATTATGTAATTATCTGCTCTGCACAGTCTAGGTTTGTAGACTGCTTCAGACTTCTCATTATATTCTTTATAAGTAATCCCAGTAAAAATATTTGTGTCTCTCTGCTGAATCCATAATTAAAAGTGTTTGAAATTACTTCTAAAAATAGAGTTAACTAGCTACAATTAAGACCAAATATATTGTTGGTAAGGGTATTTATATCTTTTAAAAGAAAAAAAAAATAAAATTTGCAGGGTAGTGTTCCCTTTTCTTAGGAATCTTCCACTTGTGACAAAAATATTTTTAAAACTGAGAACATGGCACAAAAAAGCACTTGAGCACATACCTAAATCTGTCACGACTAAAAATAACATATTAACATGTTCGCAGGTTTTAACCCTGAAAGCAACAATTAGATAATCTATCCTGACACTTTATACATCAAAACTGGAAAATTTCATGCATTTATTTCTGCAATAAATTCTGTAGCTTGCTTTTGCCTAAAAAAAAAAATAAATCTTCCAGAAATCTGATCTTGACTTGATAACTTCTGGTTATAGTAGGTTCATCAGTTTTGTGTTCTTCCCATAAATATGGCATGATGGCAATCTTTGATTTATGGGTTTCAAACATATATTAAAAATTAGGCAATTATTTTCTCTGAAGAAAGTATTTAACCATATCAAATCCCTATACATGGGCATTGTTGAGGGATTTAGATCAAGCTAGCATTCTGCAAAGTTCTTGTGAATAGAAACAACCTAGTCATACAAATATGGGCAAAATGGATCATAAACAATAGTGACTTCAGGGGGAGACAAATTTTATAATGCAGAATTAACAAAACTGATGGTGTTAAGACCCATAAGTAGTGCTAACATAATTCTGATGGAGACTTTACAATTGTTTTTTAATACTATGAAGATTTTTTAAATGTATCTTGAACATCTTAAGGTCCTTTCCAACCCTAACCCTCCCCACCCTACCCCACCCCACAGGTTCCTATTGCACTAGCTTTTAGCCAATACAGCTGAGAGAATAAATATTACCCTAGGGATTCTCTGGAGTCATAAACCAGAAAGTCAAACTGTCAGAATTTCCCACCTGGTTTGTTGAAGGTGTTCTAAAGGGATGGTGAGCTGCAAGCTTGATTTTAGCTTGCAGCCACCCATAACACAAAACAAGGGAAGGCAGGAATTGATCTGTGTTTGGCTTTTATTGTGTTCTTTTTTATTTCCAAAACTCAGAAGAGGAAGCAAAAGCACAATAATTTGTATGACACGAAATGAAACAAACAAATCGCCATTAGAATCAAACTCAAATGTCTACCTGCCTCTTCATCCAGTGATCAAGCTGAACCCTCAATCTCTGGATAGCTTAGAATGTGGACTCTTAGTATACACATCTGCTTAAAGAAGAATTTACTAAAGGCAGAATACTGGCTTTTTTTACCCATAGCATTTTGGGGTTGGGTTTGAGGAGGGAGCTTAAAATTTCAAATTTTCTCTTCCTGAAGGATTAGTTACCCTTATTATGGTGGCATTCTGAATGTTCTTAGACAAGCCTATCGTTCGCCCTTCCTTTCTTTAAAGGTCTGTTTATTGGATCCAGCAGAAATACTTTATTTACTCAGCTATTAATAAGCAGTACTACTAGTAAGCACTTATTTGTTTGAAGTACAAAATGCTCTTTTTCCATTTTATTTAGTAAAGTCCACTGTGATCCAGAATTATGATTTCTTTTTCGGCAAAATGTGATTAAGAAGCAGTCTTCCTGCCCCTTCTTTTCTGCTCCTTCCATTTAATCAATTGTTGTTTGTTCTGCTGTAGATGCTAGTGAGGATCTAAGGTGAAAGTAAATGTATGCCAAAATTGTAAAAACATCCATCCAATCAATCAAAAAATCTCAACAGACCTAGCTTTTGTTAGCAAAAATAACAATTGTTTAAAGATTTGGAGGAATTTTGGAAAATTCACCCAAAATATTTTGTTTCTATTTTTATTGTGTTCCCTGAGATGCTCAGTGAAGGTACAAGATAGGATTCTAAGTATTCAGCAAATGCAGAAAGATATAATGCTTACTGCATTTTCAGACTATGGCAACAGCTACTTTCTGAGAGGCTGAGAAAAGGCATGCAGTTAAATGTCTACACATTTCACTCTCCATTTTGTCATGAAGTGGTGATATGAGGCTTGAAGATCGCAGGATAACTGATACTGGCATTTGTTTAAACCACACTTCTTTTTGGATGAAAATCCTTAAGGGTACCAATTAGACTCACCAATTTTAGTAGAGATGTGTGATGCTATGTCATCTTTCCATCCTCCTTCAGCCTGCAGCTTGTACTTTGCTTCTTTTCACTTCACTCAGCTCTTGGTACCAGTTGGTGAAGAAAGCAGGTAACAGCCACTGGCATTGCCCCACCATGTTTATATGCTAATGATTCCCTCATTCAGCAAAAATTCTCAAGCAATTCTCCAAATGCTTCATTTTCACATTCTTCTACAAGAGCAACATGAAACGAACTGATGGGCTGGAAACAAAACCTTAATTCCTTATGTAGGTACACTTTAAGATAAATAGAAACAACTACATGAGTTGGCCTGTTATTATAGAACTTATAATAGAGTTCTTGCATTTCCCTACTTAGCAGGAAAAGTAAAAAGTTGCTTTTATGACAATTCTGAAGGTAACAGCATCCGGCTCAAGAGGAATATTAAGAACAGGGACAAAATAGAGTATTTCTGAAGCATAAACTGCTAGCAAGATCACTGGTAAAAATACTGTTAGGTAATATCTACTGAAAAAAATAAAGTTAAAAGGCTTTGTTATAAATATAAGCAAATAAAAATATGTGTATTAGTGTAAGTATTACTAGTTAGTGTAAGTACTATTAGTAAAAAAATAAAATAATTAAGGCATCCTTATATTAGGTGTTTCTGAGAGAAAACTTGTATTTTCTGACAAAATTATACTACTTTTTCTCTTCCCCTACAAAACAGTAAAAGTTTTATTGAGAGATGATAAAAACAGCATAACACAGTTTTGGGTTTTTTTTTTTTTTTTTTTTTTTTTTTTTTTAGTCTGTAGGGTTTTTTTGTGTCTTTGTTTGGGGTGTTTTTATGCAACTGTTCACTGCATGATCTACAGGCCATTCTAGCTGGAAAAAACAAGTCGTCTTGCCTTTAGAAGGTTTCTAAGACAACAACCCAAGATTCATAAAAGGTTTTTGTCTTATATCCAATGAAGAGATGACAGTGAACCCAGCTAGCTTATGAAAGCTCCACTACTGTACATCATTGCATTTCAATCTTTTAACTCTTCACAACCATGTCAGAGATTTGAGAAAGAGGGTAACAGCACACAGGATTGTGCAGAAGACCAAAATTAGATATTCCCATTCAGCTTTTCAACCATCGATGTACATCTTTCAGTCTTTTAGGTAGTTAATATGAGGATACATGAATCTGACCCATGTAAAATTAACTTCAGTGTAGCAGTTTCCTTTATCAGGCAAGTGATCCCCTGAAATCTGTTACTTTGAGGGTTCTGTGTAAGTGAAATAAATAACTAATAAAGAAAAGGAGGGGGGAACAAACAAACAAACACACACACAAACACCCACAAACAAAAAAACCACCAATAAACAAAGTACCACAACACCAAAAACCAAGCAACAACCAAAACTGCTTTTATAAGTGACTAAGGATTGGAAAGACTGGGTTTTTTTCCCCTCCTGCCTAGGCCTAACGGATTCTATATCCTGGAATATGAGCCAGAATTTCTGCCTAAAGAAAACATATAGACAAGGGACCACGGCTTCTAAGGACTGTTTTCAGCAAAGCCCCATACTCGTAAATTAGTTGATCACTGGCAGTTATATATAGGAGCCTAATTTTAAAGGCAGAAATTCAGGCAAAAATAACAAAATGACCATTTACCCAGTGTTTAAGGAAATCCCACCTGCAACCATGAGTACAACTCTTAAATTGCATTTCTAACATTTTTTTTAAGATTTATGTAGGTCCTGGTCCCTTTTTGAGGTTTGACTCTTTGACATTTTCAGCTCATGTACAGCTTTTATCTTCAACATTAAGGGATTATGCTTTAACATTCTGAAGTTCTGAGTAATTGTGAGAAATATAAAAACATGGCAGTCTATGCAAGCCTGCCAGTGAAGCACTGTATACCAAAAGGGATAGTTTTTCTTATACTTTCAAAGTATAATGAAAATATGCCTTTCTGGAAAAAAAAAAAAAAGGTCAGAATATTGAAAAAAAATGCCAAATAATTAAAGAATTAAAAGCATAATGTGTTCTGTAATATACTACAGTTCTTAAACACTTTTTTCCCCTTAAAGGGTGAAGTGGTTTATATTTTTTTCTACAGCTTAGGAATATCTAATTATGTTTTTTCTAAACGAAAGCATTAGCTTAACTGTTTTTAAAATAAATTACATCAACATTTGCTAGGCCTATAATATTTTGATATACAGGAATTACAAATATTACAACTTCAATCTTTGTTTTGACCTATTTGAGCACTTTCTACTGTAATTCTCAGCACTTTTTAATTTAGCCTCTAAATACAGTCATTCTTCCATTTATTGTTTTCCATTAAATTACAGATATTCAGATACAAAACAAGCAAGGTTTGAAGGCAGAAGTAGCTGAACCCTGAGAGCTAACAATGATGGACCTTGCTTATCCCTATCAGAGGAGTTAACATTTCATTTTGACTCTTGATGTTCTATTTTCTGATTTACGTGCAGTGCATTCCACCCTCATTTGTTTGAAAAATGTCCTTCAGAACTAGAACAGATGTTATTTATAGTGCTGCAGTGTTAGGGTTTTTTACAAAAAAAACACCAAACCCCTTGTGGTTAACAGGGCATCAAGGGATAGAAGAAACACTGAAACTGATTCTGAATATTCCACTTTCAATAGCCAGAGAAAACTCACAGAGAGCATGCTGATTTTGTTTATTCTTGCTGCCTATCGTTGTTTATTGAGCACTCAGCAACATGCAAAGTATTATGCAACTAGTTCTCATTGTCGAATAGCATTTTCCTCATGATACGTAAGTGCATACATATAACACATGAATACAAGGCAGATGAAAAAAAAAATTGTTCTCTTATTTTGGTACAGAAGGAAAATGGATCGGGACACTGCAGTAATTTCCTGTTTTTTACTGAATATAACAATAGACAACTCAAATTCCCAAATCTGGGTCAGCAACACAATTGTGATTTCAACAAATTTTCTGGATAGCAGTTAAAAATAAGCTGCAACTAACAAAAAATATAGAGCTAAACTTTTCAAAAGTGACTAGCAATGTACTTTTCAATGAGAATCAGATAATTGATGGTGCATTTTGCCAAGCAATTTAGCTTTTTGCTTTGTTCCAAATCATAGAATCCAAGAATCGGAGTGGTTAGGGTTGGAAGGCACCTTAAAAGATCATCTAATTCCAACCCACCTCCCGTGGGCAGGGACACTTTTCAGTAGACCAGGTTGCTTAAAGCCCCATCCAAATTGGCTTTGAGCACTTGATGGCTTCTGATAGTTCACCATGCATGTACATATATCACCAAATTCTCTTTTGCAATTAACTGTGCATTTGCTTTTGGGACAAAGTCCAAATGAAACTCCTTTGGTATCATGCTCCAGGACCACAGTGCAATTAGAGGAAGGCAGAATTTCTTAGCCATTCCTTGCTCTCCAAGATTATTCCCAAGGGCCTTTAAGAACTTCCATTAATGCCATAGCTTGGGCCTGGCCACGACTCTAACAGCATTAATGTGGGCAGCAACACAATCCTCCTGTCATTTTAGGAATTTTAAATTTTAATAATCTGAATGACCGGTAACTATATTTTAGGGCCTCAGAAGTGCCATGAACAACACAGAAGACACACAGGTCAGAGCACTGTGTAGTGTGGGCACAGCAAACTTGCTCCAAAGGAGCAGCCCACATGAGCATGAGCACAGGTTTTCCCCTTCCTCTTAGCCTAGGACTATTCCCACCAGTGGAGGTTATTTTCAGATCAGTTGTAGGTGTTGTTATTTATACAAGCAGTCTCAGTAATCTTTTAAAATATCCTGAATGATGTAAATGAACCAAACTTTTTAAGCAAGGCTGTCTAAAAGCAGATGTTTTTAAAATACCCTGGCCTTTTAGACCCTTTAGTGAGAGTAATAAAGAGTCTATAAGAAGAAAATTAATGCAGTGGGACCTCAGATAAAACCCCAGCAAGCCTGGTATGGAGCTCCCCATTATGGCTGTTAGTAGATCTTATGTGAAAGATGTATATGTTTTAGTGACTGAATAGGACCAGGAATAAAAGCTGTCCATCCCCAGCCTGTGCTGTAGCCTAAGAAAGCATCAACAGATGAAATATTCATTTTCAAAAGAAAAACAGGCATTGGTAAATCTCACCTGGAGGGTGCATGTAAACACTGGATTCAATAGCCAGTACAGACAGATCTCTGCTTTCTTCTTAAATATGTTTGTACTTTTATGTACATCTGCTCTCTTAACATATGAATAAAACATCAAGAAATCAATAGTAATTAAACAGGTGTTAGCTGTTATCCTTTATCTCTTAAAAGCTGAAATTTTAACTTTCAGAAACCTATGCTAAGTGAGACAGCAGCTAATAGTTTTTTAAAACTAATGCTTATCTGTAAAACAAAGGTGTTACTCTATAAAAAATGGAAGACCACATAAGAGACCATTCCTGTGAAATCACTTTACTCAGAATTTACAATATTTATAAACACTTATTGGCTGTATTTACTAATAAATTATTCAATACCAAAGTAACGTGAGCTCAGAACAGGTGATGCAATATTTTTCAGTTTTCAGTACTTATCTACTCAATTTTTTAACTGTAAGTCTTTAGTTTTCTCCTAATTTTGGTGAACGAAGTAAGCTGTACTGTACAGCAGTGTACTGCAATGTCCATCTTTGGTGACAGAAAATTAGTCAAGGCATGAAACAGACATTCATTTATTGTGAGAAGTCACACATTTAAGTTAATAGATAAAATTTCTTTCAGACAAATACCTAATGTAATCTCCTGGCTTCATTCCAGAGAGGTTTCTTATTTATACAGTTCACTTTTGTACAAAAACTCTGCCAGGAGGGCAGGTCATCAATATTCTTTTAACTTGTGTACATTTCTTTAATGTAAACAGGAGCTGTAATGTGCTAGGTAAGCATAAAGGATACTTCTCCACAGCTGACTGCAGGAAAATGGCAGCACATGATGGGAAGTTAGAAACAGCAGGCCTGAATCAGGGTGTTGGAAGTTAGAATTCAGACACACAAGGCTTGAGACTGTCATCATGGAGTGTGTCAACGTAATAAAACAGAACCAAACTTGGCAGGTGATGAAGCTGGCAGCTCCTAAGGGAATGAAACGACTGTGAAGTCACCATTGTACACAAAGTGTGAAATTTTCAAATCCACTTTCAATACAGAATTATTTATTAAATTTGTGTTTATTAAACTTGTCTAAGGACGTTAAGGATAACAGGAAAGGATTCTATAGGTATGTAGCAAATAAAAAACAGACTAGGGACAACGTAAGCTCCTTCTGGAAGCTCTTGGGAGAACTGGCTACCCTGGATTTGGAGAAGGCTGAGGTTCTTAATGACTTCTTTGCCTCGATCTTCAGTGGCAAAGGCTCTGAACGCACCACCCAAGTCTTGCAAGGCAGATGCAGGGACTGTGAGAATGAAACCCTTGGGCCCACTGTAGGAGAAGATCTGGTTCAAGATCATCTTAAAAACCTGAATGTGCACAAGCCCATGGGTCCTGATGAAATCCATTTGTGGGTCCTGAGGGAACTGGCGAATGAAGTTGCTAAGCCACTGTCCGTCATATGTGAAAAATCATGGCAGTCAGGTGAAGTTCCCAATGACTGGAAAAAGGGAAATATAACCCCCATTTTCAAGAAGGGGAAAATGGATGACCTGGGCAATTACAGACCAGTCAGTCTGACCTCTGTGCCTGGCAAAATCTTGGAGCAGATTCTCCACAAAAGCATGCTACAGCACATGAAAAACAACAAGGTGCTTGGTGACAGCCAGCATGGCTTCACTAAGGGGAAATCCTGCCTGACCAATTTGGTGGCCTTGTACGATGGGGCTACAGAACTGATGGACAGAGGTAGAGCAGCTTATGTCATCTACCTGGACTTGTGTAAAGTGTTCGACACTGCCCCACACAACATCCTTGTCTATAAATTGGAGAGACATCAATTTGATGGATGGACCACTCAGTGGATAAAGAACTGGCTGAATGGTCACATGCAAAGAGCTGTGCTCAATGGCTCAATGTCCGGCTGGAGACCAGTAACGAGTGGTGTCCCTCAGGGATCGGTGTTGGGACCGGTCTTGTTTAACATCTTTGTTGGTGACATGGAGAGTGGGACTGAGTGCGCCTTCAACGAGTTTGCTGATGACACCAAGAAAGCCAACCATATTCTGGGCTGCATCAAAAGAAGCATGACCAGCAGGTCCAAGGAGCTGCTCCTGCCCCTCTACACTACTCTCATGAGACCTCACTTGCAGTATTGTGTGCAGTTCTGGTGTCCTCAACATAAAAAGGGCATGGAACTGTTGGAACAAGTCCAGAGGAGGGCAAGAAGGATGATCAGGGGACTGGAGCACCTCCTGTATGAAGATAGGCTGAGAAAGCTGGGACTGTTCAGCCTGGAAAAGAGAAGGCTGCATGGAGACCTCATAGCAGCCTTCCAGTAGCTGAAGGGGGCCTATAGGGATGCTGGGGAGGGACTCTTAATCAAGGACTGTACTGACAGAACAAGGGGTAATGGGTTAAAACTTAAACAGGGGAAGTTTAGATTTGGGTATAAGGAGGAAATTCTTTCCTGTTAGGGTGGTGAGGCACTGGAATGGGTTATCCAGGGAGACTGTGAATGCTCCATCCCTGGTGGTGTTCATGGACAGGTTGGACAGAGCCTTGGGTGAGATGGTTTAGTGTGAAGTGCCCCTGCCCACGGCAGGGGATTTGGAACTAGATGAGCTTAAGGTCCTTTACAAACCTATGTATTCTATGATTCTATGTGTCTGCTCTTCCTCTAATTTGGGTGTGCAGTTAAGAGACCAACAAAAGAAGGGAAAAATATGTTAGTTCCAGAACTGTTAGACCTGCCATGACTATTATTAGTTGTCATGGCCATCTTCTCAATGTAAAGATCATAGTTATTGCTCCATGTAGGAATCACCTGACTTCTCTAGGAACAGAATTTAAAAGCCTTAAGAAAATGTAACTAGGGATTTATATATATATTCCTCTTTTGTCAACTTTAATAAAGAGTTAAGTTTTTATACTACTCTGAAAGGTTTTCATACTTTTAAGTTTGTAGATTATAACCTGTTTCAAATATGTATACTTGTAATCCTGTAAATTCACATGAAAATTTGTGAATAAAGCTAAATATTAACAGAAGGTATTTATTTCATCAAATTGTAATGAACAGTGATAAAAGAATATGTATGACATGAAGAATGAAATATTAATTTTTCATCTGTATTTCATGTAATTACTTATACGGCAATAGGAAGAAATATTACTTCTACTTTTTAAAAAAATCTCAAAGACTTCATGAATTTTCCCTACAGCTTTGCTACTGAGCCCTGTAACCACACTCTAGCACAGCATCCCATAGATAGCCATAGAAGTTGTTCTAAGCTAGTAAAGTGAAATCTTAGGACAAAAACCTGTCTGTACAGATTTATGAAATAAATAAAAAAAATGGTCCTGCAGACTCCTTGGTGTCATGATGTTCACTTTCTCATGGTTTTTATTTTATTTTATCCCCACAGTCTGCTGCCAAACCAAGCTTTTACTTCAATCTGTTATCTTACACAAAAAGGAAAAAAAAATAATATCAGTCAGTGCCAAAATAAGTCTTAAAACTTCTTGGAAATACTGTTTCATGGATCAACCAGTGTCAACAAAATGAGGAATATGATGCAATTAGTTGTATAAATCAAATTATTTAAATAACATTTGAAAAATAACTGTGAAGCTCAATGTTTAGTTATACATCAATTTTCCAATAAAACTTATGAGAAGGCATTTCTTCTTTTAATAAAGAATGCTCAAGAAGACTTTTTTTGCATTCATTATAATTTTCTTTTGCAATAAGAATAATTGCACTTAAGCAATCAGTGGACATAAGGTAAAATCTATATCAGTAACAGTCTAAAAACCCGTTAACATGCACTTGTTTTACCAAATTACAAAAAATGTGAATCTTCATGATGCACCTTGAGAAATGAGAAGTATCAGTTCAACCTGAAATAGCATGAAAAAATAACAGACCCATAAAAGATTACAGAAAAATGGTGGGCACTACTTCTGTTAAGTAAGCACCATTTTTGATTGAACCAGTTAGGAATATTAATTATGTTATCTGCTACTAAGACTGAAAATCACGTTTAGGTATCTGAGATGCTATTTGGACTATATTTTATCCTTTCTTTACTACAGCATTTTCAGAATTCAAATAAAAGCAGAAAGGATATGTTTCAGGTAAAAGGAAGAGATATATGACTGTCACTTTATTACCTGCACATATATTGTAAGAAAATAACTGCAATAGTGGAAATAAGTCCGACGTATGAGATGACTTCCTGTTATTGTTTTAAGAGAAATCACTCTTAAAGACTCCTTTCTACACTGCTCAATTCTTAATTTTAAATGGATGGATAGCAAGACAGAAAGACATGGAAAAAATATTTTTCAATAATCAACTGACAACTAGTTGATTGGAGTCCAGATCACTGCATTTTTATAATCTCAAAAGTCCAGATTGAAATTATTGCAGTATATGCCACATTACAGTGGACTGTAAGATACAGGCTTATTAAGCACATGCTCTGAGTTAATACACTCCTGTAGTATATTTTAAGTTATATTCTAGAAGCAGCAAGAAATAAAAGGCCCACACATCTTGAACACTGCACTATAATCTCTACTGGCATTGAATTCCTTGAGGATGGAAGGACAACTGAGTTGTCGTGGACAAATTCTATAACTAGTTGTTGGTGAGCCAAAGTCTTGGGCATGTGAATGTACCTGAGAAATCTTGCTGCATTATTTCTTTATTAAGCATTCAGGAATTTGTTTCCTAAGTCCAAGAAAATAACTGTGATACAATTTCACAGCACAATTGATTGGTATGTGCAACGTAATTTTATGAAAAAAAACACCCTAATTCCATTTTCACTCAAGTGAAGTTACTAAATTCTATTAATTACTTAAAAGACACAGAACCTAAAAATTATGGAAGAAAAGCTGAATGCATGATTTAATTAAAAAAAAAAAACAACAAAAAACCCCCAAGAGTATGATGTGAATTGATGACAAACTGTAACTCAAGAAAAAAAACAAACAACCTATTGCATGCAATCTGTTATTATTTGTTGCCATCATGAGTATTTTCATGGCTCTCTGTTGGTATAACGGATGACAGAAATTAGAGAAAGCAAGTACAAGGATTATCTTCTAAATTTGGTTCTAACTGATACAGAGAATCTTGTTTCTCACAAGAAATTTAGAAACAGATCCTAAGAATGATCTTGAAATAGCAGGAGTTCATCATTGTTACGAAAAGAAAGACATCACCAAACTGAAAACAGAGAACTTAACATGATCTCAGATAATCAGCAAGAGCTCAGGGAAGCAAACCCAAGGAAAATTGTTCACCCTTCAAAGAAATCCTAAGAACAAAAGAATAATCTTTACTACTAAAAGAGGAAAAATTATTGGCAAGTGATGGGAGGAAGATGTACCTTTCTAGTGACTTAGTGTTAATTTTGACAAGAAAGCTTGCTTATGTCTAGGAAACATATACAATGAATACATATCAAGGGGGAAAGGTCTCAACCTCAAATAGGTCATGCATGAAAAGATTAGATGAGTGAGACTGTAAGGATACGCATGTCATTCTGGTCTTTCTTGAATTTCAACTTAAATGCTTTCTGAACTGCCTGAAGTGATCTCAGAATTTTTAATGACCATTTTGATAACCTTTGGTCAAGGTAAAGGGAAGAAAGAAAATGGCAAAAATTTTCCAAAAGAGGTAAAAATTACAGTTGCAGACCATCTAGAATAATCTGAGTTCTTAGAAAATTTGAATTAATAAAAATGTTTATAAGTATTGAAAATTAATAAAAAAGATTAGTGTATTAATTTTCAAATTTTGAAACCAATCTAATTTCCTCCAAAAATATCTAACATTTGTGGCAAGAAGTAAGATTTCTTTTTATGCTCATGGGTAGAAAATATATAGATATAATATCATGATTTTTTTAAATCTTTCAGCAAAGTCTCAAATGCTCCTTTCCTAAGGTTATCAAGTGGAGCTTATTTGAACGAGCTATGGTGTTAGGGCAAAATCAGATCACAGAATCACAGACTCACAGAATCCCAAGGGTTGGAAGGGACCTCAAGAGATCATCTGGTCCAACCCCCCTGCAAGAGCAGGGTAACCTAGAGTACATCACACAGGAATTTGTCCAGGCGGGCCTTGAGTATCTCCAATGTGGGAGACTCCACAACCCCCCTGGGCAACCTGTTCCAGCTCTCTGTCAGATGATGATGATCAGATGATCATGAGTTCTGTGGTTTGGTTGGTTTTTTTTGTTTGTTTTTTTTTGTTTGTTTGTTTGTTTGTTTGTTTGTTTTGTTAGTTTGTTGTGGTTCTTTTTTTTTAATGGAATAATCTGTTGAATAAGGATTTCATTTTCGTGAATTTGGATCATTATATGTTTTTATTTATGACTTGGACAATGGACTAAGGAGCATGCTTATTAAATATGAAGGGAATACAATGCTATGTGGGAATCTAGCTGTTTGGAAAGGAAGGTATCCTGTTTTTGTCTAGGATAGGGTTAATTTTTTCCTAGTAGCTGGTACAGTACTGTGTTTTTGCTTACTCTGAGAATAATGCTGATAACTATTGTTTTATTTGTTGCTGAGTAGTGCTAACTCTAAATCAAGGACTTTAAGATTGGATAAAGCCTTGGGTGAGTTGGTTTAGTGTGAGGTGTCCCTGCCCATGGCAGGAGGGGTGGAACTAGATGATCTTAAGGTCCTTTCCAACCCTAACTATTCTATGATTCTATGATTCTAAGTATCCTGTGTTTTTCCAGTGAAAAGGGGCACAGGAGGCCAGGAGAGAGCATACAGGACAACTGACCCAAACTAGCCAAAGGGGCATTAATTTTATGAATTCCGTACAGCTTTCTCTGCAACAGCATTTACATGTGTAATGTGTGACTCAGCTCTATGACAAACTGGAAGAAGAATCCTCTGGGGCAAAGCCTTTCTTCATGTTTGGTTCACTTGGAAACTTAGGCATTCAGTGTTTTCTGAGGTGCCCTAGTATAACCCTCCATGCCTCCAGCTTTCAGTCCAGGAGGCATACATACAGATTTAGTTCCACATGTGCCTTTATCTTTTTAACTTTATCTCTACATAACCTAGCCGCACCCTCATACTTTTCATGGGGCGAAGTTATCTTTCACACCCTCCAAGAACCTCCTGGCCTGTTTCTTCTCTTCTGTGTTGTACTTCCAGCAGACATCTGGTGGGTTAAAGTCCCCCACAAGAACAAGGGCAAGCAATTGTGAATCAGGCAAAGTTAACCTGAATCCTGTGTGCACAGCACTTTTTTATAAAAGCAACTTTAAAAAATGTCTTCAGCTGTCCCTAAAAAGTAATTCCTGTCTGCTGTGCCAATTTTCAGCATAACATGTTTGTATGAAATTTATTCCCATTACTTCCTATATCCCAAGTGACTTTAAAAATGATTGGCTGAATAAAATGATGTCTTTTGCAGAAGTCAAGATACGCAAATGCAATGGACAGACCAAAGCATCATGATCACTTTATAATTTCAGTATGTGATTAAGAATCCAGATAAAATATGATACTTTTAATCATTAAAGATTCTGGTATGGGGGTTTTGTGGGTGATATTTTTAGACTTCTATGATGCTTCTTCTGATCTTTGACCATACTTTTAGATTGAGCCAAATTAACAAAGATTTCTACAGTTCAGACTAACAGTCCAAACTATTAAAATCTTCTGGATTGCCATATATAAGGCAAATTTTGAAACCCACCTATTTGGAATAGATCTGGTATTATCACATAGGAAATTATAAGTGCTATCTAGCATAGAAACCTAGTTGATTAGAAATCTGAACAACTATACTAGAAACTTGTCAAGGGAATAAGATCACACTCAGCTCAGATATATTAGTTGTAGGAAATGAAATAAACACTGTATTAGGAAATCCATAATATGTTTTACAAACAGTAAAGAAGTTTATTAACACATGTATTTAAATCTAGAGAATGTAATACCCATACAGAAGCTAATGGGATTTCCAGATTTAAATTTGATGATATTTTTTTTTGTGAAAAACAGTTTAATGGGTTTCAACTGAAGCGGGATTTTCCTGTAAAATGGAGTTAATACCAGCAACTCCTTCAATGGATTAACAAACTGTGACAAGTCTCTCAGCACATACGCTGTTTTAATTAGACATCATAGTAGCAGGCAAATTCATCTTCTCTTGCTTTTCTCTCAGGTGTCAGCTAGTTTAAGGTGAAGTCTCAATGATTTCGGCTGGGGGGTGGTGGTGTGTACGGAGAGTGGAATTACAGCAGCAACAGCAACTCAGCTCTGGCCATGAGCTGAGTTTGTGTATCATTACTGAAGCTAATAAGTTTCCTTTCTCAAGCGTGTGCTCATGCAGCTGGATGGTTGAATGCCAGAAACAACATGCTGAGATCCTGTTTCATAGAACAGAATATTAAATACCTGTATAGTACATTATTTTCTAGGTCAAATTTATAGTCATCGGGCTGTATGTGGATTTGATTCTGAAGATGCAAGTCACTCCTCTGCTGCCATGAGAGGTAGTGGATAAACCAGCCCTCACCCCCACTTTTGTATGTCCTTGATGCATAATAGGATTGAGCTTGTTGTAATTTAAAAACTGAAACTGCATCTGCCTCGTATATAGTGCTCTGTATGTGGTAGTGCTACTGAAGCTAAAACAACAGTTGGCATGGAGCAATTTAAATAAGCCTGACAGCTACAGTGGTGTCACAGACACTAAGCAGACAGCGGCTTATCATAAGCTGCTCAGTCCAGTCTGGGTATTAACCTGTGTTGGGGGAAAAGACAAAACAAGCAGTAACTCTGTTCTCCCTCACTTTTGCTCTTTTGCAGGATAAAGCAAAACCTACCAACACAATCCACATCGAAGAGGAATACTATCTTTTGGTGGCTTTAGGTCCACTTTCCAGTAGTGGATCTTAATTTTATCTTTATATATTTAAAGGGCAAAAGACCTAGTCACAAATGTGTTCGTGGGTATATATGACTTTAGTAATGCTACCTATAGCTTTTTCACAATACTCCAGTGGCTAGGAGTACCCTGGAGGTATGGTTTCATTTCCCTCCTCTCTCTGTGAAGATCCAAATCTCTTACTTCCCAAAAGTATTCCCTAGTCACTAGCAAATAAAATAAAGTAAAATAAAATAAAATAATATAATAAAACCCCACCTTTTGTAGGTCTCCTGAGGTTGTGCTATTGATCAGTGAGTGTGTGAGAAGCCATTTTAAGTTGTAATGCTTACTCACAACTTCCATAGAAACCAGGTAGGTGACAGGTATCAGTGCACACCTGCATTTGCTGCAGAACATGTTGTCAAAATATTCCTAAGGTGCACTTGATGTCAGGGAGTTAGAAAATATTCCTGGGACCTCCTTTTTCAAGTTACCTTAAAAAAATTATGAACATTTTAAAGGACAAAAAAACCCCAGCCTGATATTTGGTTGGGGGAGAGAAACTGGATTCTAGCATTGTTTCCTATTATTTATATTTTTACTCTGTGTTTTAAACCCTACTGGAATCAAGGAGTGTGGCACTCCATCTGGGTTTCAAAACTAAAATTTCTGAGTATGGCTTCTAGTAAGTGAAAGCATCTGAAAATGGGCAACTGAAAGAAAAGAAAGCAAAATTTACATGTATTGCTACGTAACTATAACAACTGGGAGAAGTAATATACTATATGGTAATGTCACTGTGAACTCTGTCTTAGCTACTTGGCTTCTTGTGGCAAAAGAAATACTTAAAAATAATTAAAAAAATGAACTTTCTCATTATGTGATAACTTTTGCTAGTTTGTAGTGACATCATATCAAAAGCACTTTGACATCACATTCCAATAAATGTTTTTGTCTATTAACAAATCCTATATGCTTGGATATATAAAATTTTTAAAGGCTGAAAACAGCTTAACAACGAAAATAAAGTTTGTTTTTTTATTCTAAATAACATTTCAACATTTACAAAAATTCACAAAATTTTATTTCTGAGAGGATATTTTTTTCTTTTTTGTATGTGAGCTGAAGAAAATGGATTTTTATGCTGAGTCTTACTTGGCTTTTAGCACATTTTAGAACATTTTGCAAAGCATACTTATTGCTGACTTCACCAAGTAGCCAGGGCTAAGGTCAGAAGATCTAATCAGCTTGATATTCAGTAAATTTACAAACAGGTCACCAATAATAGATAGTATTTCGTGTAATGAGAATAGTAGAAAATTCATCAACCATTTTGGTTAGAAAGGTGAGATTACTTCACCTAATATTCCTCCTCTTATTCAGCTAGCAATAGAGCATACAGCATTATAAAGAAGGCCTAGACACGGAAAGAGTGTGTTTGGTCTGGATGAGATGTAGTTAATTTTCCCCACAGCAGCCCTCATAGTGATGTGCTTTGTATTGCCATCTAGAAAGATGTTGATAATACACCAGTGTTTTGGCTACAGAAGAGCTTGTGCTCCAGTGTTTGCACACATCAAGGCTGTCTCTCCAACATTACCACCTCACCAGAAGGCTGGAAGGTGGGCAAGATTTTGGAAGAGGGACATTCTCAGGTCCCATACCATATAGCGTCTGCTCAACAGTAAAAGCTAAGAGGAAAGTGAAGGGACATATGACATTACATTCATTATTACTTTTGTCTTCCAGAGCAACTGCTACATGTACTGAACTCTACTTCCCGCAAAGTGGTTTGACATTGCGTGCTGATGGGAAGCAGAGAATAAATTTTTTGGTTTACTTTGCTTATGCATAAGGCCTATGCTTTTGCTTTATTAAACATCCTTTATCTTAACTCTTTATTTTTTTTTCCTTCTTATTATCTCTCCCTCTGTCCGGCTGAGGAGGAGTATGGTAGGCCACCGAATAGCAGCTTGGTGGACACCTGGCATTCTGCTGAGGTAATTCCAGGACAAATAGATACGGGGATATAATTGCCCCTACACCATTTCATGAACGGGAAAGTACTATTTTGCATGTTAGCCTGCAGAAATCACTCTTTAGTTAGAGGTAAAAATGTTTTTCGTTTTAACTCTGAAAGTTCCTGTTTGAAACCTTAAAGTCCATTAGTACAACAGCTCTTGCACAGAGGAGGGGTTTTCTGGGGTTCTAAAAATGACACACTTCAGCCTGAAAACAGCTTTTTCTTCCTGTAGAAGACATTGCCTTAGCTAGTGTGTGCATTGCTCCCATTCTGCAAGGCTGTGAACATGCTGTGGGTCTTCCCACAGTCAGACTTGCACATTGGGTCTTGCTCCCAACTCATCTCCATTGGCTGACCACCACTCCTGACTGATGCTGTTGACTGTGTCCTCTCTCTCTTCCTTGTCAAAGACCTTGAAAAGGTTGGTTCTTGTCCAATACTATTTCCAGTTTGGAGTTGGTGTTTTATGCAGGTGCATAGTGACTGTGGCACAAGCATACTCTTTGTGATGTTTCATTCTGTATCTCAAAAAATGAGCTGCAGATTTAGTTACAGAAAGTACTGGGACAGCTTCTACTGTAGCAATGTTCAAGTCACTCCAAAATCTTACTTTTATGTTCCTAACTCAGCTATGAAAGCAGATAAGCATTCAGTAATTTCAACAGCAATACTTCAGAAGGTGGCCAGCAAATGTGGGTGCATCATCAATAAATAATGTGAGGGGTTGGGTGAATTAAAACATATATACCTCTAACTACATCTGGAAATAGTGAAAGAATATTTCCAAAGCATCTTCATGCTTCTAACTTCTGTTTGGAACTGAAGGTAATACAAACAAAATACACATTTGATAAGTATTTTGAAAGGTCCTTCTGAAGATATTCAGCGGTCATTTGAATTCAAGGCAAACTTAGCTAAGAACTTTTAAGATTTCTAGCAGGAGATGTATTCTCAAGCAATAATGTTTCAGAACAGATGTTCTTTTGTCTAAGTGAAGATTCTTTTTTATCCTGAAATGGTCATCCATCCTTAAAATATTCCAAAGAAATTTACATAATTATCTAAATTCTATTCTTGCCTATTATTCATCCATATTAAGACATTGCTTATAGGCCCACGTTAAGATTGTCCAAATGGGATAAAAAGCATCAGCAGATTCTGAAGCTCTGGCTTCAGAAACAATTTTTTTTCTGGCTTGCTTGCTCTTCCAAACCTGTTTTCTATTTATTTGATGAATTTTACAGATTTATGGCTTTTACTAGAATTGCTAAGAGTCTATTGATTTATTTACTTATTTTATTTAAAGAACAATTTTAATTGAAGACAAAACACTACTTGTCACATGATCTTTTGCTTATTTATTAGATGCCCTGTGTCTGGCTGCTAAAAGTCAAAAAGCTTTCACTATTTTTAAATCTCTCTGATGTTTTCTCCATTAGAAGTCTTGGAAAAAACTTGTGTCACTAACTCTGCCTAATTAAAAATATTTTGTGTTATTTGCATTATTTATACACATGCATTTATTTTACAGGCTATTTTTGAAGTTCATTGTTTTTCTCTGCCAGCAGACTTGGTACGTATATCGAGTTCCCTAAAGCTGCCATAGCTGTAAACCACAGAGGAAAGCATTTTCAAAGATGGTAGGAAGAATTGGTTTTGAATCCAGAGGAGAACAAACATGTACAGGATAATTTTTACAAGTACCAGAGTTTTTTATCATCATGCGTATTTTTGCCTCATCAGCAATCCAGTTGCTCCCCACTAGGCACTCTCGAGCTCAAAATCAAAGAGACTAGAGGGTAGCTTGTGCATTTAAATTTATGACCAACTCCATGAAAATATGTCCATACTTAACTGCTATAAATGGGCATATAACTCAGGTTGACTTAAATAAGAAATTAAAAATATAAAGAAAGGTCACAAACTTTCATAGATCTGGTTACAAGAAAGGAAACACAAGGGAGTGCAGAATGTGTTATCAAAGATATTCAGCTGTAATTTAATAGTAAGGATTTATCCTCCAGCATTCACAAAGATGCAATCACTCCTTGCTGCTCACACCCAACACAGTTTTAGGTTTCTTAGAGAATAATTTCTGCTGAGATTATGTGACAACAAAACCCTTCCCTTAGAGTGGCATATCTCTGCTGTTAAATGGATTCCATCTGTGTTTGTCAACAGTGTTTGCTCAAATTCAGCAGCCTTACAGTCCACTGAAATGTTTTTTCCTCAGATGAGCAAACATAGCTCTATGCTCTACAACACAAAGAAGAACAATTTTTTTATAGTCCTGAGGTCATGTAAATAACCTTGACTTTTATGTTCAATAGCTTGATCAAGATATAGATAGCTGTTTTCTGTGTAGTTTGTTCAGTATTGACGAAGTTATACAGCATATCATAGAAGCCTGCCTAGAAGAGTTTATGTTTGTTATGCCTGCTTTTAAACTCTAGCCTGTGTTTAATAATGCTGGTTCAGGTGTTTCATTCCAATTCATAGTCAGTACCTATGCAAATATAACACAATAGAGTTTACAAAATAAATTGCCATAATTTCTTTAAAGAAAATGGTCTTAATCCAATGTACTTTTCATTTAATCTACAAATAACTCCTTATAAAATGATCTGTTCAAAGAATGCAAACAGTAGAGGACTTGCTGCTCATTGTCTCCAGTGAGATGAACTGTCTGAAGAGTGCTGATTAACATTCTTTTAAAGAGCTCAGCTTGTTTCAATGAGAATCGTGATTGGTTTTTGATATGGCAGCTGCTGTGAGTATTTACACTTCTTCCCACTTCAGCTATATGTTGCTGAAGGGTTTACAGTAGCATCCAGGCATGACTTAAATGATCTGAAGCCATTTGTCACATATCCTGAAAAATTAGGAGCCTTAATGCAGAGGGATTTGAATGAATAATTTTCAGTGAATAATTTATTCAGGAAATGTAACCTCTTTCTTGCTTAACTTCTCTGTTAAGAATGATGATGATTCTGGGTTCTTTCTCACTGCTCAAATAATTATTTTTGTGGAAAGGTCTTATCCTATGTTTCCCCATTATATGAAGGTAGTATTCACTGGTTGAGATAAGTTATTTTAACTTACAATTTAGTATTTTGATTTCCAGGAGATTCAGTATGTCTATAAGTAAACCAGTCATTGAATAAAGAAAGGGATGCTAGAAAGAGCTGTATTCCTGGAAGTCATGATCAAATAATCTAGGCCTAGCAGACATCCAGTATACCTGCCAATTTACATGGCAAAGTAGCTTTTTTGAGTCAATATTTCAAGCAGTGATAGTTTTGAATAACGAGAATGATTGTGATCACAAGAGATGGAGCCCAAAGTCATGGGCTAAATAAACTCTGAGGACTTTTTTTGCATCTTCCTGGCCATTTTTACGGACATTTTTAAAGAGTGGTCCACATACAAAGGTAGTGATAGCTGTATATTGTATCAAAGGATGGGAAAGGGATGGATGGGGCAGGGAGAGTATGAAAGGGTTGGATTTGGATGAGATAGAATTAAAATTCTTCATAGTAGCTAGTACAGTCTATGTTTTGGATTTTTGACTAAAACAGTGTTGATAACAATGATGTTTTCATTATTGCTGAGTGCTGCTCACAGAGTCAAGGCATTTTACACCTTTCACACCACCCCATTAGTGAGCAGGCTGGGGGTGCACAAGTTGTTAGGAGGGGGCACAGCCAGGACAACCAAATAAAAGGATATTCCACACCATGTGATGTCATGCTCAGCAATAGAACCTGGGGGAAGAAGGAAAGAGGTGACATTCAGAGTGATGGCATTTGTTTTTTCCCAAGTAACCACTATGTGTGATAAAGCCCTGCTGTCCTGGAGATGTCTGAACACTTTCCTGCCAATGGAAAGTGGTGAATAAGTTCCTTGTTTTGCTTTGCAAGGCGCATGAAGCTTTTCCTTTACCTATTAAACTGTCCTTCAACCCATAAGTTTTTTCACTTCTATACCTCTGATTCTCTCCACCACCCACTAGGAGGGAGTATGTGAGCAGCAGCTGACGCTTAGTTGCCAGCTGGGTTTAAACCACAACAATAACAAAGAATTGAAACAGGAAAAAGGAAGGACTAAACCATACAAACTCAAATTTTAGCAGTCTAATTTTTGGCTGAAACACTGTCCAGCAGTACAAATCTCAGGCTTACCATGGAAGATGTCCATAAATTAGTTATTTATGTGCAAGATCCATAGACAGGAAGATGCTTAAAGAAGCAGAAATCAAGTCATATATTGGGAAGGTAGTGGTATTTTGTAATGGGAACATATTTCTTCAGGAGATGATAATTTCCACCAGCCTTGCCCAGCAAAAGCAGAGGAAGATAAAAGTATGATGCTTCCTTTTATCCAACAGTCAGTGTGTGGATCACTGATTCAGGATATTAGAGGTGTAAATCCCCTTTCTACCTGTGGTGACCCAAACTTATAAATAATTGGAAGAGCATTGGTATTTGTGATTTGACCTTCCTCACAGTCTTTATTAATTTTTGGTCTTCCTCTTCTCCAACAGCCTAACTCCTTTCTTCCTGTATCAATGTTGGAACACTAGTTTTAAAATGGTTTCAGGAACACCTTCTATTTATGAAAGCAGTTGAAGGAATGTTGCATTAGGTTCCTGTGAATATTCTTACTGATAATAAAGTCACTGACCTGACTATACATGAAAAAAAGCCTTCATGAAAAGACCATTCTTACACTGCTGACTAAGTGCAGGCTATCTCAGGGGAATATGGTGTCATAACAGAGAAAAGACACTGCTTTATGCCACTACAATACCACAGCTACAAACCACTGCTACTGTTATGTGACACAGTAGATGCATAAAGCAACATTTTGGAGGATAAGCATAGTGAGATGTTTGGAAAATGCAACAGTGCATTCAAAGATTGCCATTCACAATTAATTCAGCACCAGCAGTTGTCTAGCAAGTGTCATCATGTTTTATTTACCTCATCCAACACCATAGCTCCTTCTGAGAAGCTCCTTATTTCACACTTCACAGTTTGTCCCATTCTTTGTACTGTTCAACATAAGCAGCAGGGGTCTAGCCCCCACTGAGATGCTTTTTTCACCTGGTGAGAAACTGCATGTATTACTGAGCAAACAGTATGATCTGGGCTATGTATTTCTTTCACACCGGTGTTTCATATTCATATTATTTTGACCTTTTCGGATTAGCATTGCCTTTGAAGGAAGACAGAATAGAATTTAGTTTGTTTTCATCAAATTTCAGTCACTGTTGATTTTATTATACCCATGTTCTCAAGTTTTACAAGTCCCATGTTTAAAAGTTTCCCTTTTATGCCTCTATTTCAAAATGGTACGCATACTTTCTTTTTGTTCTTTTCTGCCTCCCACTTATTCACACAAGAATAATCCCTTTTTTGTTGTCCACAGTTATACATATTCAAACTAAAACTGATACAGTACATTTGCCCCTTATATCTCATCTATCACCTTGTCAGGTTCTTATGCTGTTTTTCTTCATTACCTAATGCTATTAATACTTCAAAGTACTATGGAGTGCCAAACTTGTTTAAACAAGGACCTAACTATTCTATTTGCCATGACTTTAAGGAAAAAGTCTTTTTAGGTGGATATGGACATACAGAAAATAGAGTATAAGGAAATAAATTACACATGTAATAATTTTTTTTTTTCTTCCCAGAAGTCAGCAACAGTATTGAAAGGAGTCAGGCAATACCAAAATGAAATGTAAACCAGATGTAGGGTAAGTGTATGAATTATAGTGAAAAAAGTAAAGTACAAAAGTTAAACATCGGAATACGTTTGTAATTGTAATCTTAAAACTGCAGTAATATCTTTATTTCCACTGATTATCTTAAGGCACATAGCTTTAGGAAGAGAAAGTTTTTAAGAATTTTCTTTTCCTGAGAAAGATCTTCTCTATATTGTGAATGTTAAACTTAGACTTTGATTAAGAAATGGCAAATGAACATTCAAAACTAAGTCTGAAATGTTGTGTCTGTTTTGCCCAACAGGAATTACAGGTTGCAATGCATAACAATGACTAAAATCGTTAGTACACATAACAGAAATCAGGCAGCATTCCATATTATGCATGTTAATAAAATCCACAAGATATGAACCAAATTCAGCTAAGCCAAAATATTACCTCTAAATTAATTTGTAAGACTTGACTGTATGTTGTAAAAATTAGGAGATCTGATTAGCAGAGGTTCCTGTTTCATTGGTATTTCTGGTTCCATCCCCCAATCATTATCACTTTACATGGCAGAGATGGAGGACTTGTTCTTAATTCTACTGTAAATATGTTTCAGACTTGTACCTCAAAACAACATGTGCGTGTATGCACGTGTGTGTCTGCACCTGTGAAATACAAGCTCAAATAACAGATAGGTTATAATTTCCTCCATTATTTTACTATTAACTTTTCTGATATGTAGATCATATTGTTGATTTTCAGACATCACTAGACAGGACCTATCTGAGATATAATATACTTACTAAGACTTAAATGAAGTATTAACATCCAGCCATCTTGAAATTAAGCTCCCATTAAAACTTGAGACCCCTGCCAGCACCCTGGTGGTTCACATGGAAGGCGTATGGGAGAGATGGCTTTGTTCCAGTGAGAAACACGTCTGGCTTAACAGAGCTCACTAATGCTTGGTTTTGTGGGAAATGTTCTAAATGGTTCTTAGCCCCTTACCCAAAATGCTGGTAAATACTACTTCAGCATATCTTCCGTGTTATTGTCTGTTGGCATCTATCCATCTTTTCTTAACTAATTTTCAGTTCCCAAGCTCTGAAAGATAGTCACTTTAATTGTTTTGTTTGTAGTGCTTTGAACACAAACTTTGTACCCACTACTTGTAAATGATGCATTAACGCCCAGGACTAAGACTAACAATCTTTCTACTCAGTACACTGGAAATTTAATTAGGAAAAAAAATCATACAATAAATGGGAGTATTCCTGGTGTAAAAACTTATGGCAAAAACTCTGATTTGAATATTAATTATATTCCAAATAAAAAATGTTTTTCACAGATCTAGTTATGCATGCCTACTGCAACAAGAAGAGGTAAGAAAATAAGGACTTCTTTCCCCACGTTCCCATTACATGGACTGACAGAAAAAGCAGTGCACAGTTGTCTTCCTGAGACAAAGGTACCATCTTGTCATTATAACACATGGAAAGTATCTATCACAGGAAAGCTAATCATTGTTTTCTTTTCCTCTTGCCTTTTAGCACTTGATG
Organism: Neopsephotus bourkii; assembly: GCF_033783945.1. Lineage (NCBI taxonomy): Eukaryota > Metazoa > Chordata > Aves > Psittaciformes > Psittacidae > Neopsephotus > Neopsephotus bourkii. Next base: position 263,592 of record NW_026901450.1, on the reverse strand, counting down.
AAACTAAACTCCAAAGTGAACTTCATACGTATAGTTGTAACTTCACTTGCTACCCGTGACAGCTTTACAGAGCCACAGTATCTTGGCATAAATGGATGGACTATCTTTTAGATCATGCGTTTTCAATGGAATTGGAAAGTGGTTTTTGTTTATGAAGCTATCAGCAGGTACACTGGCATGAAGTGATGCTATTGGTTACACATGGCTACTCACAGAAGGGCAGTATTTACCTTTTTCTATGTCCCACAAGTGATCAGTTATTGAGTGTTTCATATTAGCCTGGAAAGTAAAATACATAACTTTTACACAATTTCTTACAGAATATTAGGTAATGATTTGAAATATAGCATTTTTGCTAAAGAATGTTAACTGTTACATACTTCATATATTGTTTTACAGTTGTAGGAAAAAGTTGTCCATCAGAAAAGTAAAATTTAAAAGGTATTTTATGAGTATTTCCTTTCTTCCGCAAAGTAGAAATTGAGAATAACAGTGCTGAGATTCAAGCCTCTTTGAAAAGAATTCTGCATTGAAAATCATGCTAATCCTTTGACCATAGGTTCCCTGGGAGGCATAGTGGCATATCTGTGGTTGCAATGCTATGAAATACAATGAGTTATCAGTGGGTGACACGAAACATGTCTATAGTTGCCATGAAATACTATGCTAACTAAATTCAGTATCTTTTTGACAATACTAGGCACATTTAGGAATGTCCTGCACATTCTGTGTGCACTAGGCACAAATTTAGGAATAGTCCTGCCTGTTTTTCCTGTTTAATTATTTGTGAAATTCTAAGTAACTTGCAGAAATGCTGTTATGATTAATGTACAGACCTGTTAGATGACAACAGATTCTCATTGTGCTAAGTGCTATACTGATGGCTGGGGAAAGACTGACACCTCTTCACAAAAATTACCATTGAGAAGGCAAGATGCATAGAATGAGGAAAGGAAATCTGTTTCCAATTAAATTTAAAACATTAATCTCAAAAAAGTATAAAATAGGATTTGTAAAAGGTAACCCTGTTCTTTGAGATGTATTCAGGTGCTGTTAATGCATACAAATTATCATGAAATGTAAGTGAAGAGCAAGCCTATATACAGCAGCTAAAGCAAAAATAATTCACTTCTGCTCCACTTCTGGCTCAATCCATCTCTTCTGCTTTGGTACAGCCCAAATTTCAGCTGTCTCAACATGCCTGCAATCAGAAATTCCTTTCACACAGCCAATGAGAAAGTGAACTGAGAGGCTCTGATGACTATGATACATTCCTGGGTCAAAGGATCCTACAAACAGACCTCAGCTCTGCACTGCTTTAACTCTGCTCTGTGGACACATACCAGATGTAACTGGTGGACCTGAAAAAATTAAAAGGCTAAACTGCACCATTCACATTGTAATAACACCCCAAGACAAATACTGCTTTATAAAAACATGCCACTGTCTCTGACTCTCAGTCAATGAATCTAAATGAGACCCAAACAATCTATTTAAAATCTCTGTTAGCATACAGCAAACATTCTGTTCTGTTGCACATACGGGCTTAGTCAAAATGCAGAGGCAGACTGGAGACATTGAAGGAAAGGCTGATAAATACAAATTCCAGTTCTTTGCAAAAGCATACCATGGTGGTGGACAAATTCTGAGCCCCTGTGATCTTCAGCTTAAAGAAACAATATGGTCAAGAAAAATCTATAAATTCTTTCTAGGACTCATGAACATATCTTTTGACTTTTGAGAAAAGTAGCTGGTAAACCTATTTAAGTGATAGCAATCTTTTGGCGTAGCAGGAAGATGCACCTCTGTTGCACAGGCACATGGATGTCACAGCTGGCTCCTCTAAAGGAAGGGTGAACTAAGATTGCAGATACTGCTGTAGCTGCTTATACTACATTGTTTCTATGCACTTAGTTTAATTATCCATAGTTCTATTAAAGCTATGTGATAGGAGTATAAATGTGTTCTATGTACAGCCCAAGTAAACCCAACGTCTCTTAGTATATATTGTCATTTGTTCTGCCTAACACCATTTGAAGTTTTTAACACACAACTACACAGGCAAGTTTCAATAAAGGGCATATCACAGTTTATCACTTGTAACAATTGAATTTAGTCCACACTTGTAAGGTGCTAAAAATGTCCACCTACATTTTTTAATAGAATAAAGTGAACATCTAAATCCCATACTGTAATTATATGAATGTTGTAAATAGGTCATTCTTTCTATCTTTATTTTTCTTGTCATGTGGAAGAGCATAAATTACATGACAACATGGAATTTTACAGTAATATGGACAAAGTATGATAATGACAGCACAATCATTTACAAATCATTAAATAGGTCTACAAATGTCAGTGAGATCAAGTCCATCTTTTCTAAAACTGAATAATAATTTTTACCTTCCCAGGTTTAATATTAGATAAAGGTCATGCAAAGTAAGCATCTTTGTGCAAATTCTAAATGATGTCTTTACTCAACAGCAATTTATTATGAAGTAAGAATAGCTCTAAAGTGTGGGAAACTTATTTACTCTCCAAGCACTTTTGGTGATATTGCTATTTCTATTTTACTTATATGTTTCCTTGATTCCCCCAGATGAAGAGAGAATCTTGTATTTCAAAGGTTTGCTAGTGGTACAAAATCTGCAATTGACTTATAAGAATTTCAAAGAACTGAAAGCACATCTCAGATGTTTGTGAACTGTGCAGCCAATACCTTCCTGAGCAGATGTCTTCTTGGTAACTGATTATTCATTTATGCAATAGCTGAGAGGAAAGTTATTGTAGGATTCTTATAATGATAAAATCAAATGAAAACAAAATATAAAAAAATAGCACTGGGTGAACTAGAGAGGTAAGAATGAAAACACATTAACATCATCCTTAATACATTTACGATATGAAATATTTGCAAATAAAAGATAATGAATATTCTACTTTGCCCGGTATTACTCTATGGGTTTAGTTATTCTTCTAAAGAAAATATTTAGACTCTGGTTATGAATTACTTAGGTAATGTGTTATATTCCAAATCCAAAAAACATGACGCCTAAACCTCAAAAGGATTCTTACTACCAATAGTTAGCTAATATTAAGCTACATAATATCTAGAGCCAGTGAGCATTTGCATTATGACAGTAAAATATCCACAGGGAAGTAAACCTCTGTTTCCAAATATGCATGTCCATGCTCTCCTAATTTGATACTTATTAATAAGAAAGGCCTTAGGCATTGTGAATAAGTATGTCTGCATAGAATCCACTGCGCTTATGATGAGAGTCCTATTATGCTTGCAAAGCAAAAATTTACATTTTTCAAGCAAGCTGCTCATGCAAAGACCAATTATGCAGCACAGTGTATTAAATCCATCTGGCTTGTGTCCTCTGTTCAAACTGGGGGCCTAGCCCCAAGGTTGTGATTAATATTGCCACAAGTGCAGTGTAGACAGGCATCTTTCTCTCACCAACTTCCTATTTATATCTTGTTACTAAGGTTTGTAATGTAAGCATTCAAAATAAAAGGTTTTGCTTTTCCATGATGGTAGAACAGGATAGATTCATCTTGTGTTTCTTCAGCACGGCTAATAAAGCAAATACTGAAAGGAATATTGATGAAAAACACTGTTTATAGTGCTCTCAAATGCGAAAAAGATTTTTATCAGAGTTATTCCGATTACAGTTAAATATTCTTTCTGTATTTTCTGAAAGAGGTTCAGGAGACATATCCTCTGCCAGAAGATATTGATGGAGCAGCAATTCTATGTAGCTAGAGGGCTACCCCAGAGGTAAACATTTCAGGTACATCTATATCACTGAAGTGGCTAAACCCCTCTTTTCAATTCTTGTGATGTCTGATACATTGCACTTTTTCTCTGTTTTTACTATATTTTTTCTCTGTTTCTACTATATTTTATATTCTTTTGGGAAATTCAGCCATTAAACGATGAATATTGATAACTAAGTTTAAACAGTGGCATATCCTCTTGAGCATATATTTTCCTTTATCCTTCCCCCAACAATAACAGTTGGCATCTGAATAATAGTTTCTACCTTCAGACTACTCTACAACTATTTAGTGCAAGTTAAACAGAGAATTTTGCTTAACTACACTTTTCAAACCTCAGTTTCCATAATTTTCACCAAGCAGGCGACCTTTATTATGGTGAAAAGAGCTAATACTAACATCCCTTTGAAGAGCTGCATACCACTGAGACTTCATTATTATGGCAAATATGCTACAAAAGTAAACATAAATGATGAAAAAAAGCTAAGTTAGTATCTTTTAAATAAATTTTTTTTTAAATAAAAATAAAAAGCAGTAATCCCTTCCCCATATAAAATACAAACCCCAAATTAAGAGAATAAATTTTATGATGCATAATTATCTTTTTTTAAACTCAATTGTAAACAGTTAAGACTCATTAATTCACAAGTAGTGAGCCATCAGCCAATCATTACAGAGAATTTCGAAATTGTGATTTATATGTAGCTTTGTTTTTATTTGTTAACAGTTACATTAAATTAACAATACTTAACTGGCATTTGAAAAAAAAATCTCAGAATATTTAAAAAAACCCCATGCTTAATACAATTCTCAGTTTAGCAACAGCAATAAAAAAGAATCCTACTGAAACATAGAAGCTTGGATTCCCATAACCTTACACTGTCTGTAAACGAAGGAGGTGATGTTGCTAATGAGCCAAGAACGAAGCTCAAAAAAGAACTTTGTAGCATCTACAAATGAATATAAGAAGAGTTTGGAAAAGTGAAGAAAAAAATATTTTTTCCTGAAATCTTTCTCTCATTTATAGGCTGGCAGTGGAGACACCCAGTTTCTGCAGAAAATTAAATTTATTCTTTTTTTGCCTTAGTTTGTAAAGAAATGAGTTCTACAAGCACACTCTCCAAAGATGTCTATTTGTTAATCCTAATACATTTAATGGCTTCGAACAAGCTCAAGTAAAAACTAAAGATTTGTAGTAAATTTCTCATTACATCTCAATCTCTCATCTCCTGATTTGATGATAACACTTAGCTTTTTAATAGTAGATAGGAAAGTGTGTTACAAAGGAGGTTAGTATTGTTTCTATAGCTTCGTAGATCAGAGCTTGAAAGGTCATCTAGCTCAGTGTGCAGATCCAAAGCAGAATCAGCTATAACTAACCCACCCAAGACACATATTCATCTAATCAGTTCTAAAAAACCTTCAGTGATAGAGAGTTCATACCTTTCCAGACAATATACTCTACTGCAGATCTGTCTTCAAAGTTGTCATTCTTTTTAAATGCCTTTGACACTCATCTTTGATGAACTCAAGTCCATTACTTCTTACTATGAGCTCAGTTAAAAAAAAAAAAAAAGATTTTATTCCCTTCCTCTTGCACCTTCCCTTTACACATTAGAAGGATGTTAAATCTCACTTCAGTCTTTTTCTCTCTAGACTAAGTAACCCCAATTTTTCCAGTCATTCCCACTGATCTTCTCTTACTCTCCTCCAGACTGTCTTCAAATGGAAAACGTTTCTCTTTAAGCACAGTGTCTTAAACCTGAGATTCCAGCTAAGTTCCTAATGCTGAGGAGTGGAATGAGCAGAGGATCACAGACATTGTTTCACAGACATTTCTTTGACTCATACATTCGTGCATGAGGATTACTTATGCAGAAAAATCACATCATTAACTAATTTGAAATCATATATACATCTTTTGCTGGTCTGCTTTAAGGCAGAGCTGGAAAGGAGAAATCTGTTGAAGCAGAGATCTGATCCTGTTTGCCACTATGTGTTAGGTTGAAGTGTTGTTTCCCTTCAGGTACTGGGAGATGAAAGGTTGTTTTTATTTTCAGAAGTGAACATAAATTAAATCACAGGAGAACACTGTGATGATCAAGCTACCTGGAAGTTAAAGAGTATTTAATTTAACAATCAAATTGATGCCTTAACTTTTATTAAGATATCCATTAAAAAAACAGAGTTACTTTACAAGATTGGTGCAGAAGTCTGATCAGTTTTGCTTCTCAAAAAGGAAGTGGGTTTGACAAAAACACGGGGTTTTAAGGGACAGCAAACAAGCTGATAAATGTTGGAGGTAAGTGAATCTGGTGAGTCTTTGGATCTAACAGCATTTTCTAACCCACATGGCGAGATGTCCTCATTTCTAGGTCCAGCCAATAGTGGCTGGCCACAGGTACACATACACAGGCACGCATGTGGTCACACCAACCAATATGGAGAAAGCACTGCTTTAACCAGTAACCACATAAATACAATGTTCACTTTAATGTGAAAATCACAGACAGCCCAATCCATGTGCAGCTGCTCTGACGTCTGGTCTCCCCAGTAGCTGCTTCCAGATCTCTTGGTTTGGCAGCCCCTTGACATCTGAGCTCTTCCCATTCTTGGTACCTTGTAGACGAGGCCAGCTAGTGCTCACACAGGCTCAAAATAGGGAGGGCATTTACAGAGATCTGAACTGAAATGATTAGACACGGGGTTGGTTGGACAAGCATAGTGATCAGGAGCCTGCCTACACATACTCATACAATTTTGTTGCATTTCCCCACATTTTTCCAAACTCTTTTTTTCCCCTGATTCACTTTGATACTTTTTCTTTCATGCCTTTAGTCTTTTCCCAGAAACACCCTGTAATAAATAAAGCACATTTCTACAATCTCCTTAAAGTACCCCGTAATAAGCTTTGTGTGACCCCAAAATTCCTTCTTCTCTATCTATATTATATGTCTGATGCTTTCCTAAAGAAGTCCTGGAGTCCTTTAGGCAATACCTTCATCAATTTATATTGCAATCAGGGGACAAAGTTCTCCTGAGTCATCTTTGGTGGGTTTCACACTATGATAATGGTCTATTAATTCTCTTCTGAAGGATTTAGGTTCAGCTGCTGCAAAATGCAGTATTTTCACTGAATCTAGTAGTAAAGTTCTGCTGCTGCCAGTACTCCTCTTACCCTTAACGTCATGTATAATTTGTTTAGTCTTTAGGATTTTGAGCTACTTCCTCAGCATGCACTTAAACTAGTAGACTTTTTCTTCATTTAAATATTTTATTTATGAAAATGGATTTCAACAGGAAAAAAAAAGGTTTTGAGATTTTTTTCCCAAAGACAACATATATATGTACATACATATAAGCTTAAGGAGACAACACATTCAAAATTTTTAACTTGCTAGATGATGCACAGTCTGAAATCCTTGTCCACTTTTATTTTAAATGCCCATGTTATGAACTGCTGAAAATCAAAACCACCCTTCAGATATTGGTAAATATTAGCAGCCATAACACAAAATTTGTACCTAGTTAGTTCATTATGAAAGTTTTTTGCAGCTGCTTTCTGCAAAAATATCTTGTGCTCTTCATACTTAGAGTCAATCCATTATATATACATGAATATTATTTAAAATGCATTAACATTTGATGAAACTGAAGAACACTTACAGCATGATGCAGATGTATATTTAGAATTATACAACCTGTGAAACTTGGCAAATATTAATATTTTCCATTGATGTGATAGAAAATAAAAAATATCCAGTGCCTGCAGAATACCAGTTATATACTTCTTTGCAATATGGTCAGACCAAGTAAATTCAAATAATTAAGAATCAATTAAAGTTTAATAAAAATAACAATAAAAATAAAGGAAAGGGGGTAACCCTCAAAACCAGGAAGTGGTTAGGTTCAGCAAACTCAAATCAAATTGACAACAACCTGACTCAGTTGAGAGTTTTTCCCATATTCATACTTTGCCGTTTAGCTAAACACCTATAGCTAAGTGGGGCTGGTATATCTCACCCGTGATTGGAAGAATAAATTTCTCTTCATTACTTTCACAGCTCATATAGAGCAAGTTGGCTTATAGAGCTCCAGAGGGCAATTGAACTCATGTTGCTATGAGTAGCTCAGGTCAAATTGTCTTGATCTTTGAAGATGTTTTCTTCTTCCCACAGACTGCAAAATCAGCCTGAAAGGTAACGCAGACCTCTATTCATCTGCTTCTTTAGCAGATAAACAAAAAGAAAAGCCAATGGCATCCACTGAAACAGAAAAATACAGGTCTCTAACACACTCTTGTAGAGCAGGAATTTGACACAAAAGCTCAATTCTTTGCTCCAAATCATAAAATCACAGAAGCACAGAATCATAAAATTGTAGAATGATTTGGGTTGGAAAGGGCTTTAAAGATCATCTAGTTCCAACCCACTGCCACGGATAGGGACACCTTCTGCTAGACCAGGTTGCTCCAAGCCCTGTCCAAACTGGCCTTGAACACTGACAAGGATAGGGAAGCCACAACTTCTTAGGGCAGTCTGTTCCAGTGCCTTATCACCCTCACAATAAAAAACTTTCTAATATCTGATCTAAATCTACCTTCTTTCAGTTTAAATATTTTGTAATCATTGATTTGCTTCCCTTCTTCCTCAAATGATGCAGATCAGGATACAGTGAATTACAATGAGGAGATGTTCATTTTATAACTACATTATAATGAAGATGTAACTAAATTTATCTAAGAAGGAGCACATTTGGTTCTTGTGTTTGCTTCTTGAAGTTTGAGTCTTTATGCTACTCTGCAAACACTTCTAAAGCTTTTTCCTCACAGTCATGAAATGAAAAATACTTTTTTTTTTGAAAGCTGAGCAGAGCTGTCCCTTTAATAAAACAAGTAGTATATCCAATATATATAGTATATACATAACTATATATAGTATATAGTATAATATATAGTGTATATCTGTCCAATATATATAGTATATCCAATAGCCACCAAAAAGGTTTTCACTTGCTCTTTTACTTGCTTTCTTAGAGATCAAAGTCATTAAGCTTTAGCAGGCCAGAAACCACAATGCCAGAGGGAAAAGTAGAGATAAAAAGCACTGAAATGTTGATATTAAAACATCCCCAATATAGCTGGCAAAATTAGGCATCTGTTCTATTTTAATTTCTCATCTCTATTGGTGATATGATATTTTAATGTATTTCTATTTGAAACATTCAAATAATCTCCGCTTTGTTACATGCTAGCAAAACATATTGTTATAAGATTAATTGTTTGTTATAGGAGCATTGCCTTCTGTAAGTACCACTTTTTAGAAATCAATTACAACAAATGGATTTTTGCAGTGAGTCTCAATTTGACATATTACTTTTGAACATTCACCTATAAGAACTTTCTGCTGTATCATGTATTATGCAAAATGCAACTTAATTTTATAGCTAAGATGGAGTTGAAATTCTTGGAGATATACTTATTTCTTTGTTTACTGGCAAACACCCAGATGTGCTCATTTAGAAACATTCCTATATCTCCCCAACCCTTGAAACAACTCCAAATGTGAAGAGTTCACACTGTAGCCATTGTAGTTTTATATGCCCAAAACTGGAAGTTCTGTGCTGCAGCCTGAGGGCTCAGATACTGAACCTTGACTCAGGTTTCCTTTTTCCACACCTTTCACCTCTTTGTTTCATCAAAAACACAGAGACCTTTCAAAACCTGGCATAAATATATATTTAATATTTTCTAGATACTGTGTATTAAATGTGGTGGCAGTTGCCATCTTGTTTGAAGTTATAATTCAGTTATCAATTTATAGCATAAGCAAAACTTATTTTTGAGAGAATGGAAGTTTAAATTTCCAAGCCACTCTTAAAGGTTGTGATTAAAAACAGTCATGCTGAGACTGTTTAACAAATCCTGTCTCTATCATGTGCTCATATGTTGTTACAGGATTTTATTTTTCAGACAGAACTCTAATCTATTTTCAAGAGGTTAAAAACCAGTTCTACATGCAACTAATTATTATTACTTAAGTATTAACAATTAACAATTATTACCAATTATTAATTACTACCATAAATATTTACTTTGTGTGGCATGCAGGTCATTGTCATTCAATGGTACTATTAAATGGTTGACACTAATCACTTGGAATTCTCAGTTCCACACAGTAATGGCAATGTTTCTCTTTCTAAGCTCAGGCATATTGAAGCTTAGTGATATGAGCATGTATTTGTGAAATAAAAGAAATATAAAAGATACTTGTGTGAGAATCGCAATGTGTAATTACATCACCATTCAGGATCTGTACCAAATATTCCATAATATTTCATCGTTAGCAGTAACAGCAGGATAAATTGAGCTTTTTTTCATGTTTGTATTTGTTGTTTAGCTGACTTGGATGCTTTTTATATTGTTATTTGCAAAAGTTCAGTATTTTCTCAGATGTTCGTTTGCATTCAGATCACTTTTTAATAACATTCTGGCTCATTGATTAAAGAAATTTTGAATCACATATTAATTACATATTTAAGCAATGAAATGTGGGGTTTTTTTTGAAAGTAATAATTTCTCATTTTAAGTTGAGTGCAATCTATAACTCTGAGAACTAATGTAAATTTACAAAACCTTAATAAAATGTTTTTTATATTTAAAGCAAAGAAATTACATGGTTAGTTTTCTACAATTTTAGTCATAAGTTACTAATCTTTGAAGCAAGCATTATAGCTAAACAATTATGGATGATGTTGTTTAGGAAGAAAGAACAAAGGGAAGAAAAAAAAAGAGATCTTTTAGTTTCCTGATAATAGCAATTAAATGGTTTTATCTTCTTTTTCTTTCCACCCTTTTTTTTATCTCTAGGTTTTTCTCATTCTGTAAAGATCTCAAGGGGTAAAACCTCAGCTGCTAAGGTTCAGCAAAAAAAGTTCTTCAAATGTGATGTAACAAGCAGATCAAGAATAATGTTATTTATATTGTTAAATAATTCTGTATTACTGTATTATTCTTTGAGCAGGTAAATGGTTTATATAGAATCATAGAATCAAAGAATAGCTAGGGTTGAAAAGGACCTTAAGATCATCTAGTTTCAACCCCCCTGCCATGGGCAGGGACACCTCACACTAAACCATATCACCCAAGGCTCTGTCCAACCTGGCCTTGAACACCACCGGGGATGAAGCATTCACAACCTCCCTATGGCAAACCATTCCAGTGCCTCACCACCCTAACAGGAAAGAATTTCCTCCTTATATCCAATCTAAACTTCCCCTGTTTAAGTTTTAACCCATTACCCCTTGTCCTATCACTGCAATTCCCAATGAAGAGTCCCTCCCAAACATCCCCAAAGGCCCCCTTCAGATACTGGAATGCTGCTATGAGGTCTCCACGCAGCCTTCTCTTCTCCAGGCTGAACAGCCCCAAATTTCTCAGCCTGTCTTCATACAGGAGGTGCTCCAGTCCCCTGATCATCCTCGTGACCCTCCTCTGCACTTCATCTAACAGCTCCATGTCCTTTTTATGTTGAGGACACCAGAACTGCTCACAACGCTCCAGGTGAGGTCTCACAAGAGCAGAGTGGCAGGATCACCTCCTTCGACCTGCTGGTCACGCTCCTTTTGAGGCAGCCCAGGACACGGTTGGCTTTCTGGGCTGTGAGTGCACACTGAAGCTAGCTCATGTTCATTTTCTCATCGACCAGCACCCCCAAGTCTTTCTTCGCAGGGCTGCTCTGACTCTCTTCTCTGCCCAGCCTGTAGCTGTGCCTGGGATTGCTCCGACCCAGGTGTAGGACCTTGCCCTTGTCATGGTTAAACTTCCTGAGGTTGGCATCAGCCCACCTCACAAGCGTGTCAAGGTCCCTCTGGATGGCATTCCTTCCCTCCAGCGTATCAACTGAACCACACAGCTTGGTGTCATCAGCAAAATTGCTGAGGGCGCACTCAATCCCACTGCCCATGTCAGAGACAAAGATGTTGAACAAGACCGGTCCCAACACCAGTTCCTGAGGGACAGCATTCGAAATGGCTCTGCAGCCAGACACTGAGCCATTGACCACAACTCTTTCCGTGCGGCCATCTAGCCAGTTCTTTATCCATCGAGTGGTCCATCCATCAAATTTATGTTTCTCCAATTTACAGACAAGTGTCGAATGCTTTGCACAAGTCCAGGTAGATGACGTCAACTGCTCTACCGCTGTCCATCAGTTCTGTAGCCCCATCATAGAAGGCCACCAAATTGGTCAGGCAGGATTTCCCTTTAGTGAAGTCATGCTGGCTGTCACCAAGCACCTTGTTGTTTTCATGTGCCTTAGCATGCCTTCGTGGAGAATCTCCTCCAAGATTTTGCCAGGCACAGAGGTGAGATTGACTGGTCTGTAATTCCCTGGGTCATCCATTTTAGAATCATAGAATAGACCTTAAGATCATCAAGTTCCAACCCCCCTGCCATGGGCAGGGACATCTCGCTCTAAACGATATCACCCAAGGCCTTGTCCAACCTGGCCTTGAACACTGCCAGGGATGGAGCATTCACAACCTCTTTGGGCAACCTATACCTCTTCTTGAAAATGGGGGTTATATTTCCCTTTTTCCAGTCGTCAGGAATTTCACCTGACTGCCATAATTTTTCAAATATGATGGCCAGCGGCTTAGCAACTTCATTTGCCAGCTCCTTCAGGACCTGTGGATGGATTTCATCAGGTCCCATGGACTTGTGTATGTTCTGGTCTCGAACCATATCTTCTCCTACAGTGAGCCCAAGGTCTTCATTCTCACAGTCCCTGCGTCTGCCTTCCAAGACTTAGGTGGTGCGGTCAGAGCCTTTGCCAGTGAAGACCAAGACAAAGAAGTCATTCAGAAACTTATCCTTCTCCAAATCCAGGGTAGCCAGTTCTCCTGACAGCTTCCTGAGGGGGACTACGTTTTCCCCAGTCTGTTTTTATTCTCTACATACCTATAGAATCCCTTCCTGTTATCGTTAACATGCTCAGCCAAGTAATTCTAGCTGGGCCTTATCTTTCCTAACCTGGTCCCTAGCTTCCCGCATAACATCCCTGTATTCTTCCCAGGCCACCTGTCCTTGCTTCCACCTTTTATAAGCCTCTTTTTCCCTTCGAAGTTTCCTCAGCAGCTCCTTATCCATCCAAGGAGGTCTCCTGGCCCTCCTGCTGCACTTCCTTCTCGTTGGGATGCAACACTCCTGAGCCTGTGGCAGGTGATCCTTGAATATTAACCAACAGTCTTGGGCTCCCCTGCCCTCTAGGGCTATATCCCATGGAGCTTTACTAAAGAGGTTCCTGAAGAGTCTCTGTTGAAGTCCAGGGCAGTGAGCTTGCTACACGCTTTCATATATAGGTAAGACTGTGATTTGCTAGGTCAACAAACTGTTTTGGAACCTGAACTCCACATTAAAATATCTTAAAGAAAGGGAGATATCTGGAGACTGGCTGTGTATCAATGCTATCATAAAGCAACAGCATGAAAAAAAAAATCTTATCTTCTTACTTCAGCAGCCTTTGCTGATTCCTGCTATATGTAAAATATTAAAATCCCAGTCTTTACTGGGTAATATATAGGTAATAATAACAGTGTAAAAATAATTACACAGGTGTGTGTATATATGTCTTTCATCAAGACTCTAAGTTTTAAAAGCTTATGAATTAAATTTTAGAAGGTTATTTAAATTTTCTATATTGATCTTATTGCTAAGTTAAATAAGCAATTTATTAATATATTTTGCTGTCACACCCACATAATTCATCTTTGTGTGAAATCATATTCCCTCCTCTCAGTTTCACTTACACATCTAATTTTTCTTGGCTAAGAAATCTTCAGGGAAAAGATACTTTTTTTTTTTTCTCTCTTGCAACTATATTTATTTTTGTTTTGGACAGGTTTCTCTTACTTGCTGTTGACAACCTTTTTTTCTGTGCCATTTTCTGTTGCAATCTATGTGAACTATTTTTAAAAATGTAATTTACTGTAATCTGTTCAAATAAGCACTGCAAATATGCTAATGAATTCTGAGCCTGGATTTTGCATAGACAACTTATACTGTATGCACTTTTTATTTATATTTTTATTCCTAATTATAGAATCCCTCAGCTGTTAGGACTAGAAAAGACCTCTTGGGTCATCATTTTCAATCTTTTTGCATACAGACCTTTTTCTTTACTCTTAGTCTGTCTCCTGGAGGTGTATGCGTATGTGAACACAAACACATGCACGCATATATAGACAAGTATGCATATTCAGACGTAGTTACCTTTTTTCCGCAGTGTCAAGTCCAATTGTGCTCTCTCATGCACTGTATGTATTCTACCTCTCCGATTTGAAAAATAGTGTTTAAAACAGTATTGTAAGATACAGCTGCACTCTCTTTTGCTCATACATACATTAGTTTCCTTCCTTCCCAGCTACATATAGTATTGTCCTTTGATCAGGGAAAACTGGACTGTATGAAGAATTTAGATTGAGCTTGCAACCTATCTGAGATCAACCTGTCCATGCAATTGCTGAGTTACTTTGTGAAAAATCAAGCCAGATTCTCAGTTGCAAAGCTGAACAAGGGAACCCTCCTCACAGAAATGGCTGCCTCACAAATTAATGTATAAGAGTACCAGTTAAGGCTTTTGGTAGACAACCAAGGTAACTCAAGAATGATTATAAGACTTCCCATTTCAGGATGACCAAAATTCTTATTACAGGTTATGTGATAGACTTGATATCTCTTAAGGGCATTTTTCTAGAAACTGTCATGTGATTGAAAAACCCGAGTATGAGACAAAAACCCCCACAAAACTAGAAATCTTTTAGAGAATATGATTGTTAGTGGCCATTCAACTGTCTGACACTCAGTCCATCTCCCCGTCTCTCTACATATTTCAGATGATATTGACTGCAAGTGTTAAAAACTAATTAAGAAATGTAATTTTCAGGTACTGTCTTGGAAGAAAACAGTAATTCATAATTCCATTACTGAAACACAGGTTTTGCTCAGATATAGTATAAAGAAGATTCAAGTAAGAAAACATTAATGAAAGAATATTCTTTAAATAATAATTACTCACAGATTAGTCAGTAAGCCCACTACTCACAAGTCAGATTTAATATTCTTTAACATGTTCAGTCTTTTCTCTGAGCTTATGATAAGCTAAGAATTTTCTTTAAAAAGGAAGCATTTCATATAGTACTCAAACAGAGGGTATCATAAAGGACCTGACTTAGAATTACATTGGAAACTGTAATATAGGCATTTTGTGACTGAAGAAATTTTCATTTGCAGGGTAACTATTCTAATCATATCATTGTTTGAAACTTCTTTTTTTTTTTTTTTATCTTCCTTTTAAAACTAAATGCTGTAATAATGAAAATTCCTTTCTTAGTAACAGTACCATACTATATCAGGGTGACACGGAAGTAAAGCCTGATCGTTCAGTTCCAAAAGCAATTCAGTATTCAAACTAACACAAGTTTACTCTGAGAAGCTGATATTCATCTTTCATTGGTTTGTCATTAACCTTAAACTTGAAGCCAAAGAGGTCATCCAAAATTATAGAATCCCAGAACCACAGAATGGTGGAAGCTGGAAGATAATTCTTGAGGCCATCTGATCCAACACCCTACTTAAGCAGGGCTAACTAGACCTGGTTGCTGATGACCATGTCCAAAAGTGTTTTGAATACCCCCAAAGATGAAAGCTCCACACCTTCTCTGGACAAGCTATTTTAGTGCTCAGTCACCTTCACAGTAAGAAAGTGTTTTCCTAAAGATCAGACAGATGCTCCTGAAAAAAGTTTACCTCCCTCTGCTTTGAACCCTCCCTTCAAGTATTTGTACACATCCATGATACCCATAATCCTTAAACCTGTCAGATTTTCTCTAGAGAAGAGATATACCAGTCCTCTTATCTTTTTAGTGACTCTTTTCTGGATCCAATTGAGTAGATCCGTATCTCACAGCACAGGACTGGATGCAGCACTCCAGGTGTGGCCTGGTGAATGCTGAACAGAGAGGAAGAATCACCTCCCTCGACTTGCTGGTGATGCTCTTTCTAGTGCAGAATTAAATTACTTCATTGTTGTATTACAAAACAAAAATCATTCATATGGTGAAGGATACCCTCAAAGTTCTTTGTTTCGTGAGGGAGGTTTGCTTTAATTCAAAACATAACATTTGATCAAACTTCAAAATGATAATTTTCTTCTGTTTTTTTTTTTTTCACTTATTTTTATATTCAAATGATTTAAGCATACAGTTTGGGGATGCTTCAGGTGAAGCAGACCACTTTTTATGTATTAGGAAAAAATGCATTGTGACAAAACATTTCCTCAAGCACTAAAATATGAAGACTATCTTTTTGCAGACCACAAAGAAGTGCTGACATGTGAAAAAAAGTATTAATTTCTTTGTCCAGCAGGAAGTATTGTCTAACAGTTACAGGTGTATTGTGTTCACTACCACACAACTATTTCTCAGCTCTTCTTCATGTTACCCCAGCTCACAAGCTGTTGTTTCTAAACTCTCTCTCTTCCCTTTCTGCCCTGTGTACATTTCTCTTACCTGTTTGCTCTTATTTTCCCCTATGTTTATTCTTTCTCCCTTAAATTCTCTCTTCTTTCTACTCTTATTTTGTAGGTTTTCTTAAATGTAACCTCTTTGTTCTTGTTCAGTTGAAAAAGTGGTGCAATAATATGAGAAAGTCTCCCTAACGTAGCATGGGGTTGGCAAACCATCTTTTACACATTAAAAGCACAAGCTTTGGGAGACTCAATCTGATGTTGATTTATGTGCACTAAGAGCTGTGAGGGGATGAACTGTGTTTCACAAGGATCAAATCTTCTGAGTAGTGAGAAAAAATGTCAGTCTCTACTCAACATATGCAAACTGAGTTTGGAGAAGTACACAGAGGTTTTGCTAGAGACTGTAAAAATTGCTAAATTTAATACCCAGTGAATCATTTCCTGCCTCTATAATGACATATTGTCAGATGCACTTGTGGTTCTGAAGTATTCTGGGTTTTGTTTGGAATGTGAGCAAAATGCAGCTTCTCAGAAACATCTGATCAAATTTTGTTGAAAAATGTGAACTTGAGCTGCTGCTCCTTGCATGTACTTGCCTTTCTTTCTGATCTTGCACCCAAACGATTTACATTTAACAATTTTACCATGCAAATCTGAGCTATGTAACAGGAAATGGTAAACAATGCTAAATCATGATTTCTAGCTGTGTTGTTTGAAAAAAACTTTTAAGATATTATCTAAATATTATTTTAATATCCAGAGAGCAACACTATCATTTTACAATGATTTCTTAACCTTCATCCACTCTTTCCCTCCCCACCCCTCTCTTCCCATCAAAGAAAATAAAATAAAGCAAATAAAATACATTTTGGAAAATATTTAAAAGATACAATTTAGTTGGAACTGGAACTTTCAGTCTGGGGAGGAAAAAATGAATATATGTTCTATATGGTGCTCATTAGCCACTTCTTATGAGAAATTCACACATTTTTCAATCTCTTGATTAACACATTGGTCCAAGATAGAGGAAATGCCAAATCAGGTCTCTGATCTTGTATCAAAGGAACTAACATGGAAAGTTCTTCACTGCAGAAAAAGTGACATTTTAGTTGCTCCATACTCAGGATGAAGCTGTGGTGAGCTGTCCAATAAATCATGGTAATCTCTTTCTTTTCATCCAAAAGAAATTTCTAAAATCAATAAGTTCTTTAAAAGAATGGGATTTTTTACTTGATTACAAATGCTTTGATGCTTTTTTGCCTTTAGATTATGGATGTGTTATCCTGCCAGTTAAGAAGACACAGATCAATTCCTCTCAGAATACCATGGAAGAACATCCCTTTCTCACAGCCACAGTCATGTTCATTTCTGAGTGAACAAAGGAGGATTTACTGAAGATCTAGAGAAAACAAAAAATTAAATTGCTGAATGGTGCCAGTGAATAAGGCAAAAACTTCTCTTATGCAGCCTAACACATTGTGTAGCTAAGACTTTATTTGATTCATTTCATTGTCAAAGTTTAAGTGACAGTAGTTGGATGAATACAAATGTGAGTGAAATAAACCCCTTCCATTCAGTTCCCTCAATCTCTTGGCAAAGTGGCAAAGGAAAAAATGCAAATCTGAAGTTTTAATTAGTTTTTATTCTTCACCAAACCTTGAATTTTTGCTTGCTTACTGGTTTATATATTCGGGCACCCCGTCAACTCTCCCCACCTTATATCTAACAGTTGCTATTATCAAACTGGAGAAGATTCTATAGAGATTTTGGGGAATTTTCATCAAATGAACTCTAAAAGAACAAATCAGACAAATGCAAAA
This sequence comes from Neopsephotus bourkii, assembly GCF_033783945.1. Taxonomy (NCBI): domain Eukaryota; kingdom Metazoa; phylum Chordata; class Aves; order Psittaciformes; family Psittacidae; genus Neopsephotus; species Neopsephotus bourkii. The sequence goes on along the minus strand of NW_026901450.1, from coordinate 245,459 downwards.
GACCTAGGTACAGATAAGCACCTCCGAAGTCAGAGCATAGGCTAAATAAACTCCTGATATCACTTTTAGCTGATTTGATAAGGAAGAATTATATATAAGTTACTGACCCTTTCTTATCCAATTGAATTATTTTTATTTGGTGTGTAGGCAAAATGTCATCTTCTCACCCATAGATGAAAATCCGAACTGTTCCAGTGCAGAAGCATAGATTTTGAGCCTTCCAACATAGAAAACCAGACTTCTTACTGACATGTAAATCAACCGTCTCTTATTTGGGTCAAAGACCGTCTCTATTTCTTGACTGCTGGGCTGATGAATAAGTGAACTGGTATATATTTCAGTTACTTCTCAGTTTGGTAACAACTTTGGCAATGCCTTTCATTGAGCATTTGTGGATCCAGAAGCTGTCCTCAGTACTCTGCTTGCCAGTACTCAGTCCAAACAGAATAATTCACTGTAGTGATAAGACAAGGGGTAACAGGTTAAAACTTAAACAGGGGAAGCTTAGGTTGGATATAAGGAAGAAATTCTTTCCTATTAGAGTGGTGAGGCACAGGAATGGGTTGCCCAGGGAGGTTGTGAATGCTCCATCCCTGACAGTGTTCAAGGCCAAGGCTGGACAAGGCCTTGGGTGATATGATTTAGTGTGAGTTGTTCCTGCCCATGGCAGGGGGGTTGCAACTTGATGATCTTAAGGTCCTTTCCAACCCTAACAATTCTATGATTCTATGATTCTAATTCAAGACTGTCAGAGGGCAAGGAATTTCTTATATTTACACATATACCAAAACATTTGCAAAGCTGCTATTGTAAAGCAATAGTCAATGATGCTCCTATGTTAACCTGTAAGTGTTCAGGTGGAAGTGTGTTTTGCAAAGACTTGGAAGATTTGCTTTTCCAGCTGCTCATTGCCAGCTCTCCTCACTAGTGATTGTCACTCCCTTAAATTTCTCAGCAGAGCTCCTATGTCAAAATTGCAGTAAAAGTGAAGTAGATTAACTTAATGGGTTTAAATACAAGACAGAACACTCTCAAGCTGTCTTGGCAGTAGCAGAGATCATATGTCAGAGTGGTGGGAAATTCTGCATGGGAGTCAGGATGGACAGGGGTAGTCTTAAGCAGATGCAGATGTCCATAAAGTAACACAGATCTAGAAAAGGATATATGTCTGAAGCAGAATGATACGTCATCACATTGCAAGCAGTGTATTTCTTCTACCTTTTTGTTCACCCTTAGCTTTCCTTCCTTCCCTAATACTGTACTTTCTCTTTGCTAAATCAGCTATTTCTGCTGCTGTGCCTGCTAGCCACATTGACTCATTTAGAGAGAAATGCTTTATTCATGGTTTCTTTATTGCTCATGTTAGACTTATATACTCTCAGATCACCCAGGAGGCTTAGATAGATTCCTGATTGCACTACTGTCGGATTAACAGGCCACAAGGAGTTTTCCCTGATTTTATGTTTGCCCATTGGTTTACTCCTGGCTGTAGGAAGATGGGCAGGTTATTCACTGATTAGTTTAGTGAACCTGAACTGGAAAACTTAGTTTGTACTGAATGAGCACTTCACTAACGTGGTACTATACCATCTTGCTGAAGAATTCATGCCAGATTTAAACATTGCTGAACCACAACTTTTTCTTCTAAAATCTAATTCACAGAGTGGGTTAATGTTTCTGAATGGGATGGAGAGATGGAAAATGAAACATCATCCAGATCTTGCATCAAAATATTAGCAACGGGAAAGAGTGGCTACAAAAGTACTTTCACCAGTTGGAGTGAACTAAGTTGGCAGACCATAAACTCAAAAAAAGGGAATTCTCCTCCTCCACCTCATTTATCTTTTCTTCTGCACAGGCCTTGCTCAGCTCACCTTGACATTTAGCTGAGTTTTTTGTGAGTTACATAATTTCAGTAGCTCAGCAAAAATGCTAGCAAAACTGTAGAACAACTGTAGCTTATCAGCTATTTGCCAAGCAGATAAATAGAATTGGCTCAGCAAGGTATCCTCAAATCCATATAACACAAGAGAGAGAAGAATGCAGACAAGAGCAGGGGAATGAACAGTGAAATTGTCACTTTTGCTGGCAGAAAGGTGCTCAGACATCTCTGCTGCTCAGGGATATATACTATAAAAGGTGGCACTGCTCCTTATCACCTGGGAGATCATCCAAGTTCAGTTAAAGTGATTAACTTTTCATACTTATTTTAATGACATCTGGATCAGGTGCTGTATAAACAAAACTACTAGTAAGTTATTAACATACAAATAAACTCTGATCTTTGGTACGGGTGTATGCTATTGAAGGATAGTAAGTAGATAGGAATCTAATACACACTTCAAGTTGGTAAAGCACTTTCCTTCTAGGGACCTTCATACCTAAATCTTGAAGTAATTAAAGAATCATCCAGAATTAGACATCATGACTACTAATTATTTGCTCATTTTCACTGTGTTTTTCTACATTTCTGATTAATAGAATTGATTTTTGCAAGGTATTTAAACTTGCAATATATATCTCAAAAGCAGGTGTATAAGCTTCTATATATTACAGACTTCAAGAGGTAAACTGAGGTGTTAATAACCTCCCTTTCCTACAACTTAAAAGTCTTTGTCAATCTTGCCTAAGACAGCTCTGCTCTTTTATACCACCAATTCAGTTTCAGTGCTATTTCTTGGCATTCTTACTGAATGTCTTACTGAGTGGACTGAAGTGGCTGGAGATCGAAACTTATTAGACCTAAAGGATTTCCTGTTATGCTCCCGCCCCTAAAAATCTTCCCTAGTAAAACATGCTTGACACTTTTCTTGATTGTAATTTATATTTATCAAAATTTTACATTTATTGTTCAAGCTGGCTGCTAGTGTAATTCAAAACCATGTAAGCTCATTATTTAAATTGTGATATTTATGTATTTAATATATGAAAGTGGTATTATTCAATAATTTGGCGTAGTTTTGCAGTGATAGTCACTTTAGAATCTATTTTATTGATATTTACTGTTATTATGTGTTTTAGTATTGTTACTCATTTCATTCAATAAATAATTTAAGGAACCATTGCAAATAAAATTTTCCATATCTACTAATATGGAGAATTAAATTAGTAAATCAATCTGTGTCTTTATCCACCTGCCTATCAAATTCTGCTTCCATTTGCTTACAGGCTTATTCCTTCTGTTCTAGGTATTTCTGTACATACTTGACCAAATGGTAGAATTGTTTTGGATACCTCTGTGTGTATGTTTAGTATACGAAGCGTGAAGTATGTTTAGTATGAAGTATATGAACTAAGTGTGTATGCATAATATATGAAGTAATCTGTCACTCTACAGCACTGTTAAGTTTATCTCTAAAGAATACTACTGGATGCCTTTGTATATATTACATACCTGCCCAAAGAAATCCACATTACTCTTGGATCCATGTCATTTAGCTCTAATGAGATATGACAATAAAAAATGAGGATGCCTTAGCTCCCCTGGGAACTCTTCTCACCTTTTAACCTCACTGTAGTTCCATGGTTGAATAATTTGAAGGAAGCCCAGCCCTGTGGCACAGCTTTTTCCTTTCTCTTTAGATAGAAATAAACCATTTTCCTTCCACTGAGATAAATTCCATAATTAATAATAAATTTGATCACTTTTTTATTTCTCAAATTGTTATAGAATCAGAATCATTAGAATCACTAAAATGGAAAAAAAAACTTAAGATCATAGAGTACAACCATAAACCTAACATTGACATATCTACCACTGAACCATGTCCCAAAGTGCATCTGCATTCTGGCTTATGTTCAGGTCCTTTTCCGTCAAGCAGCTTTCCAACCGTTTTTCCCCAAGCTTGTAGCGCTGCATGGAGTTGTTGTGGTCCAAGTGCAAGGTTTGTTAAGCCTCATACAATTGGCTTCAGCCCATCTATTCAGCCTGTCCAGATTAATCTGTAGAACATTACTACCCTTAAGCATATTAAGAATCCCACACAGTTTGATGTCATCTGCATATCGTAACTATCCTTAAAAAGGCAATAAACATAGTGTGGCTTTTTAATTGATACTTTTATTACAGAGCTTCCTAAAGGTATAATGAAGTTATTCTTAAATTCAACAGCATTCAGAGCTCAGGAAATGTGATGCAATTAGAGTCTCTATTTATAATTGTGTATCATGAATGCAAGAAAAGTAACAAGTGGAAGTTTAAATACTGGAAATTACGGAAACTTTTGCTTGGAAGTCAGAATAACTCTTTCCAAAATTGCAATGTAACTCACAGACTTTATACAGATGTATAAATTAGCAACATATTTTAAACAAATTGCCAGATATACCTATAACACAAATATCCATATAAAAGCAGATATGAATTTTTACACACTTATACACATACATATTTATGCATAGATAAAACTGTGCCTACATCTTTGTGTATATCTCTACATGCTTGTGTGTATATGTGTAGTGATTTGTGTCTTTAGACTACTGCATTGCAAATAAATGTGTAAGGATGCAAAATTGCCTTCACAAATTAGAAAATGTATCAGCAGATTAAGAGCACACAAGATGAAAATATGTTCTTTTGTGGCAGTAATAACGGTGTAAAACCTATGTCAATAAATACGCTGCAATTTTAGTATATGTTTATGTAGCTGTGTAGATTTACAGAGCAATATTTGAAATTAACACGTGCACACGATACGCCTGCATTTTGCTACTGTTACATCTTGTGTGGATGAAATGCAACAATCCTAGCATTGTAATGAACTAATAATCTTACTTTCATTCTAAATTATTTGACTATAATTATCTTCAGGATAAAGGATACTATCTAGGCGGACATAGCTGGAAGTGAGTAAATGTTGCAAAATAGATAACATTATTCAGATAACATTACTTGTGTATTGACTTGAACTGCATGCTTGCTGAAGAAATATAAACAGAAGCTAATGAACAATGGCAAAATATGAATTTGCTTGGAGGCTTTTACTGGAAGAAATGAGGTTTTTGTGATGTCTCTTATTTCCGATCTCTGATTTAAAAGAACAAAGAGCATATTAATGAAATTCAGTGATAATCAGTCTGATATTACATAGAAAGGAGCATTGAACACAGCTGAAACAGAGATAAAGCAGAGAGATGAAATGTTAGAAACAAGGCAGTAAACAGTAATATCAAGTCAGACATTAAAAGAATGCAAGTTAACATATATAGCTAGGCTGAAATAAGGTCACTGCTGAAGTAGGTTTCATCATGCTGGATAGTACTAGAAAATACTGAGATAACATGAAACTTGATATTAATCAACCAGAGGAAACTTTTAGACACAGGGACATGTTTTCATAAAGGACAGAAAAAAGAAACACCAAAACCAAACCAGATGAAAAAATACATCAGTATTGAAACTGTTCTCATGATTCTGCAAGTCATAAAATCATAGAATGGTTATGGTTGCAAAGAACCATCTAGTTCCAACCCTCCTGCCATGGGATGGGACACCTCACAACAGATGATGTCTCCCAAGGCTCTGTTCACCTTTGAGCACTGCCAGGGATGAAGCATTTACCACTTCTTTGTGCAACCTGTTCTTTGCAGTATGAAATAATGAACAATATATGTCCCATCATACACAGCTGCTTTTCCACTGACACTCTGATCTACTTAGATTATGAGCTGTTCAGAGAGTGGACTCTGTTTTTGCAGAAACTTTTGAGTACAGCGAAGTTTCCAAGTTGCTATCAGCATAGGTGTTAATAAATATGGCTCAGTGTGGATTCTTCCTCACATATTATCACAGTATTACTTAATGATAACCTTGACACTATAAAGGCTTATAAAATAAACCTGTAGTTGGTCTGACTTTTATGTTAACGTTTTTTAAATGTATATTGTATGTACCTCCAAATATTCATCTTTTGTCACTTGCCAAATAGCAAAAGCCTTTTTGATTTTGAGTAGATTGGTAAACAGTTTTTCCATTGCAAAACAATTTATGAGCATTCAACAAATGTTCTTGTTTGACATTAGGCTTAAATAAAAACCTTTTGAAATTTAAATTATAGTGGATGAAACAGAGGAACAGCAGGATGCTGGAGAACAGCCCTCATCAGAACAATTATTTGGGCCAAAGTTTCAGGTTCCTTCCCTGCTCAATTTGGAGTTAGAAATGTTTATTCTGTATGTACATCACTATATCTGGCTATTCTGAAATGGCAATATTTCTTTCTGCAGATCTTCACAATTTTGCAAATAGGAGATAAGCTATGTCTAAATTATAGTAAAATGAGTAGGGTACCCTGCCAAGCTAAAGCTGAACTAGGTCAGGACTTCACTGGGGATTTTTGCTTATGTTTCTCTCCTGCACATTCATTTTAGCTTCATTCAGTGTTTTTTTTCTCCACACCTGCCTCCCTGAACTGCTATGGACACATAGAAGCATGATTTATAACCTGGGGCATCTGAACTGCCCCTTGATGTTTAATTCTAGGAAACTGACGTTCTCTCTTACAACCAGAATAGCAGCCTAATCACTGTGCTAACATCTTTTATAACATAGCACTGATTTGAACTACAGAAAGTTGTTGACAAAAAAATCATAGCATCATACTGGATGACCCTTCACAAATGTTAAGTATATTTTTCCAAACATCCCAAACTTCCGTCTTTTCTGTTTCCACCATAAATGATCTTAAAGCAAATTACAAAAAAGTAGGGTAGAGGTCACATTCCAGACCACAGCAAAAATCACATCAGCCTACAACATTAAACCTATAAGAACGGCATATAGGCAGCTAAATATTTTTGTGTATATCTGTCACTCAAATAATTTATGCTGTCTGAAGATTCAAACTATTCCTTTGTGTACATCTCAGGGTACTCCTTTTGCTGGATGAAGTCTTCTTAATATTTATTCTTTATAATCCGAAGTTTGGGGAAATGCTTGAGTGATTTGTTATGAGCTCTGTAGGAGCGATCGTTACCAACACACAGTGCCACGGGAGAAGGCAGAATGCAGTGTCTGCCAAGCAGCATGTCAGATCTGCTGGGCAGAAACAGACTGTAAGTGCACATGTCAATGAGGCAAACGTATTCTGAAAAGAAAATGAAACCAAACATATTCCAAGACAGCATGAATAACGGTTTATATCTCCTGAATAACACTCAAGACCTTTCTCCACTACATGACCTTCAGCAAGTCCTCTTAGTTTTTGGTTTGGTTTTGTTTGTTTTTTTGTTGTTTTTTTTTTTTTTATAAAACGGATTTAAATCAGTCTTATGAACATACGCAGCAATAAGTTGCAAAAAAAGACAAATGCCAGTTCTAGTGGGATAAATAGAAGTGACATCTTGAAAATGCAGGAATCTATGTATTTGTTCTTTTCTAGCATGGTTATGCAGAACTGCATCATACTTCAAGGCACATTTTTGGACATCATACATTAAGAAGAGTTTTAATCACCAGATAAGTTAATGCAAGCACTGACATTTGAATAAAGATATTAAAGACAAATTGAAAGGACTTGAATTACTTACCTAGAGAAGACTAATCAAGGATAAGATAATAACCTCAGGTCATGTAAAGTGTTGTTATGAAAAGAAAGTCTTCCATGTCTTGATGGACAGAACAAAAAAAAATAATAGTGTTTAAGAAAACTAAGGTTAGGTCAGTCCACACTAAACAAAAAAAACCTGTACACAAATAGTTATCTTCTAAATTTATTATGAAAGAAATGAGGAATACAGCAATATCACACATTCCAGACTGGATTACAGTTCTTGCTCAAGATCTTATCATCCCTCATACAGACATTAATCATCATGCTCTCATGTTTCACCTTCACTTCATAACCTACCCAATCCCAACCTAAGTCCTGGGTTGCAGATGCCAGGATAACATATATTACTATGTCATCAAATCTATCCTGGGATCTTTCTCTGAAAATCTCTGAAATTGTCTTATCAAAATGGCTTTACGCCAACTTATTAAAAAAAAAACAAAAAAAGTACTATGTGTTTTTCCATTCACCAATTCAAAGGATGCTCCTGTCAAATTCTTCTGATTACTACTATGTGGCCTGCATTACCTCACAGCACTCAATATGGACATTCCTCAGATCACTGACTTTTGATGTTCTTTTCACTCTTGACTAAATAGCTTGCCTCCAGTGCTGGATCATAGAGCAGAACTGTGCAGGCTCCATAGGGTAATAAAAAGGGACTTTCTTAGGTTAGGATAAATGCAAGATTTTTTTAAGTTTTCTTGGGAGGGAGGGTAGTGTGAAACAAGTCCAGAGTCACCAGAGTGCAAATGTCCCTGCAGAAATAGCCTTGATGAAACATTTTCCAGAACAAAACACTTTTTACTGATGAATTATCAAATCTCCTGATGAATTATCAAATCAAATGTCCTTCACAGTTGTATATCTGGTGATTTTTCCTTTGGGGATGTTTCTGACTGGATTATTATTATTTTACTTTTCTTCTTCAGTTTCTAATAGTGCTTTCATGCTCCTTTAGAGTAAATGATATGCAATCAGGTGGACAACAACATGAGAGGTATAAAGAATCAAATACGGTATTCATAAAATAAAACTCAGATCTTTTCAAAGGTCATAATGAAAACTGGAAAAGCTAGATCTATTTTAATAGTTTAAGAGATTTTTTTTTTTTTTGGTCACTTACTTCCTAGGTAAAGTAAATTTAAATCATGAGACCTGAACAGACCACAAAGTGTCAATAACTAACTTTTCACAAGGAAAAACTTCGGTAGTCCAGGAAACATTTGAGACTGAAAATTCTTTTCAATGAGATCAACAGAAAAGGCAGAGACAAAGGAATTTTAAGGTCAGGAAAAAATAAATCAATAAAATAATCAAGGGTCACAGAGGAAGGGATGATAGAGAGCATGAGGTGATGATGAATAGAAGAAAAGATGTCCTGGGTTTAGCAGTATCAGTCATTTTTCTCTTTCTTGGTAGCTGGTGCAGTGCTGTGTTTTGACTTTCGGGCTGGGAACAGAGCGGAAAAAAAAACCTTTATGGCGATGCCTTGTAATACGGGGCGGCTCCGGCAGCAGGGCGGGACGGACATGGCCATGGACTGGTACCTGGCCGTCCGGCTGCTCTTCACCGCCCTGGCCCTCGCCCTCGCCTCCGTCTGCGTGAGGCTGCGGGGAGCCGAGGGGGAACGATCCCGGGAGCCGGCGGCTGCTGAAGCGACCCGGGAGAGCGGCCCCGGGGACCAAGAGGGAGCGGGACCGGAGGCCTCAAGGGGACGGCTGCCGGTGGAGGAGGTCGGGGCGGTCGAGCAGCGGCAGGAGGCAGTGGAGGAGCCGAGCCCCGCAGAGGAGCCGAGCCCCGCGGCCGAGCCCAGCCCCGCGGCCGAGCTCAGCCCCGCGACGGCCGAGAGCATTGCCCGGAAGCCGCCCGCCGAGCCCCAGGAGGACGCAGGAGACCCCGCAGCATTTCCCAGCAAGGCAGAGGAGGAAGATCTGGACTCAGGAAAAGAGAAGCTGGTGGTGGGAGAGCCGGCAAGCACAGCAGCTACACCAGCCCCAGTGACAAGTACAGCAGCATCGTTTGAGAGTTCTGAAGGTTTTGGATGGCCTTTGGGTACCCTTGGGACCTGCCTGCTGATTGTGATGGGGATCAGCATGTTGGCACACACACAGAGTGTGTTTTACCCACCGCCATTTTGTCTGACCCCGAAATTTAAGCAGAGTCAGGTTTGGGTCTTGTCTGGGGTTAGACAACAATATAGGAGGACCAAGAGGTTTCCCCCAAGGCTGGAGAGTCATGAGTGGCAGGGCATGTGGGACAGTATGGGCAAGTATCTAGTCCACTGGGCCCCTCCAGTGCTTTGGAAGCATTGGAGATGGAAGGACAGTGAATTATTTTGAGCCTGGTGGGCCCATGACCCTTAAGGCCAACAGAACAGAGATGCAACATCGAGATGGACTCATGATCGAGGGGTGGACTTAGCAATGGACACTATTGCCCAGGTTATTCACAAGTGTGAACACTGCACATAGCCTCTCCTGCTCTGAAAGACTGTTACAAGAGATGGAGCCTGACATCATGGACCAGATGGACTCAGCAGCTTTATAGGGACTGGTCCATGCACTACGATGAGAGTGCACTTAGATAAGAGTGACGGTATATTGAAAATGTGGGATCTGAGCATGACATGAATTGTATGGAATAAGGGGTGGATAATGTCCTGGGTTTAGCAGTAGCAGTAATTTTTCTCCTTGGTAGCTGGTGCAGTGCTGTGTTTTGACTTTCAGGCTGGGAACAGAGCTGAAAAAAACGATGTTTTGGTTTGGCCAAGGACTTTGTGAGCCTCATGCTCTGCCAGGGAGGATGGGAAGCCGGGAGGAAGCAGAGACAGGACACCTGACCCAAAGTGATCAAAGAAGTATTCCATACCACAGCACATCATGCCCAGGAGGTAACTGGGAGTTAGCTGGAAGGGCAGGTGGACTGCAGGGTTGGAGGAGGTATGGGTCGGTGTTTGGTCAGGCTGGGGGGGGCAAGTTATCGGTTGCCTGGTGATGAGGTGGAGGTGTTGTATTCTCTTCTCTTGTTGTTTCCTTTATCATTACTATTATTGGTGGTAGCAGTAGTGATGTGTGTTCTACCTTAGTTACTAAACTGTTCTTATCTCAACCTGTGGGAGTTGCATTCTTTCTGATTCTCCTCTCCGTCCCTCCAGGAGTAGGGGGAGGGCAAGAAGGGGAGTGGGGGGAGTGAGTGCACAAGCTGTCTGGATGGGTTAAACCACGACAAAAGGAAAGGCGTTACATCAAATCCAGCCATCAAATTAAGAAGATGAAGAAAGTGCTTTTATTTTCTTTGATGGAGTGTAGAATTTCCCTTTAGAATACTATAAAATCCTGAAGACAGGATGAACTGATCATCTGGAAAGCAAGCTTGTAATGTGGTGCTTTCACTCCATATTGTGATAACATGTGGAATTTGTCAATTTGAATATGTATATCTGGCTGTTAATTATAGGGAATTTTTTCTAGAGACCGTTTTATTTTAATCTTTTCATGGTTTTTGTCCTAGAAATTTCACCTGGGTGATTTAAATTATGTAGAAAAACTTCTTTATTCTTTTTCACCATATCAGGATGTAATAAGCTTTTAGAAAACCTCCCAGTCTTGATTTGTAGCTACCAAGAGATGTGAAAACCTGTCACTAGCATTGATAGATCTTCTTCCATAATTGATGAAATTGCACAACTTATTTCCAATGTGAATATCTAGTTTCAATTTCCAACTACTGGTTCTTGTTATGATGTCTTCCACTAGATAAAAGAGCCCTCTAGTACTTAATATTTTTCTTTTTCTATTCCCTGTGAAGGTACTCATACACTGTAATCAAATCACCTTACAATCTTATTTTTGATATGTTCTATATTTCACTTTAAGGTACTTTCTCCAACATTTCTATCATTTTTGCTAGTCTTTTTTTCATGAACTTTCCCTAACTTTTATCCTTCTCTTAAGATATCTAGAGACCAGAATTGTAAGGAATATCCTGATAACACTCCCAGCAATGATAAAATCAACTATGCACTGTAATTAGTTTTTATCTTCCTTCTCCAAAAAAGCAGATTATTTCTTATGGCTACAACATTGTTCTGAAATCTGGTTATCTTGGCACTATGATTCGCAGATCTTTTCAGACTCTTCAGGAAAAATAATCTCATTCTTTAAACTCCATTATTAAATTAATACCTTTCCATCTGGCTGCATTAGAAATAGTTGATTTGGATATGACTGGTTTATCAAGCTATCCAGGTTACTTTATGGCATCTGCATTCTCATTATTATTTACCATTGGGATAAATTTTATGCCTCCTACAGGTTTTATTGCTGGTGATTAGATAATTACTTCCTTATTATGTCTCACTGTACAATGTTCTGTTCCCAGTGGAACCCCATTCTCCTGTCTAGTGATGATTAACTACTGATGGCTTATTTTTAAGAAGTCAGTTAACCAGTTCTTGATCCATTCAACATATTATGCTTTATGATACTGTACTGTGCCTACTACCTAGATTTATTAAACAGTGAAAATTAATGGCCTGGAAATCTTAAAGTTCTTTTAGCTTCAGATTACTCTAGTCTGCATTTAGCAAAGACTGGTCTCTTCATTAAAGAGACATCAGAAATCACGCTTACCAAGTCTCCTTTTGCACTAGAAGGTAATCTATCATTATAAATCTGTAACAGCTTGTTTTCTGCCAAATACGACTGACAATAACAGCATAAAGGGCAATTTGCATTCAGGCTTTCTTGCTTTTCTCTTCACGGGATAAAAACACCTGCTAAGAAAATTTTCTGCCTAAAATTCTTCCAACATCTTGAAAATCTGGAATTCTCTCAGCTTTCTGATGCAATATTAGAGTCATACAGTCATAGAGTAGTTAGGGTTGGAAAGGACCTTAAGATCATCAAGTTCCAACCCCCCTGCCATGGGCAGGGACATCTCGCTCTAAACCGTATTACCCAAGGCCTCGTCCAACCTGGCCTTGAACACTGTCAGGGATGAAGCATTCACAACCTCCCTAGACAACCTATTCCAGTGCCTCACTACCCTAACAGGAAAGAATTTCCTCCTTATAGCCAATCTAAACTTCCCCTGTTTAAGTTTTAACCCATTACCCTTGTCCTACCACTACAGTCCCTAATGAAGAGTCCATGCCCAGCATCCCTATATGCCCCCTTCAGATACTGGAAGGCTGCTCTGAGGTCTCCATGCAGCCTTCTCTTCTCCAGGCTGAACAGCCCCAACTTTCTCAGCCGATCTTCATATGGGAGGTGCTCCAGTCCCCTGATCATTCTTGTGGCCCTCCTCTGGACTTGTTCCAACAGATCCATGTCCTTTCTATGTTGAGGACACCAGAACTGCACACAGTACTCCCAAGTGAGGTCTCACAAGAGCAGAATAAAGGGGCAGGATCACCTCCTTCGACCTGCTGGTCACGCTCCTTTTGATGCAGCCCAGGGTACGGTTGGCTTTCTGGGCTGCAAGTGCACACTGCTGGCTCATGTTCATTTTCTCATTGACCAGGACCCCCAAGTCCTTCTCCGCAGGGCTGATCTGAATCTCTTCTCTGCCCAGCCTGTAGCTGTGCCTGGGATTGCTCCGACCCAGGTATAGGACCTTGCACTTGGCATGGTTAAACTTCATGAGGTTGCCAGCAACCCACCTCACAAGCAAGTCAATATTCCTTTTATCTGTTCCAACAGATTATAACAAGTCATTTTCTAAAACACCTTACATTTCTTATTAGTCCTACAATTACATCTCCTCTATTTTTGATTAAGAAAGACAATGTATGATTATGAATGTACCAGAGAGCTCCTCTGTCTCTCAGCAACAAGAATGGATTGAAGACAGGATCCCACACCATCTTCAAGTTTTTTTGAATTAACTGTTCTTCTTCAACTGGTAATATGCATCATAAGAAAGACCACATGCCAATGTAGACTCTCAGAAATTCATTATCCTTCAACTTGGTGAGAGAAGAAAAACCTAACTAAAAAAAAGGGGGCTGAACAGGAAATTAAAAATCTGTTCTTAAATCTATATGTGGAAGTAATATGTTAAAAAATATTTTAGGACTACATCAGCTGCACAATTCTATTTTCAAAAACTGGTGACACAAAGCAAGCAATGTTTGACAGTTATTTTGAAAAGGCTATCTGTAATAATTTTAACATCTGGAAAAAAAGTCAGTGTCCTGTTTGTATCAAAATGGAAAAGGAAAAGGTCATACAGTTAGAGGTTACAGTTAGATATTTTTAGCTTAGACCTGTTCAGGTACTGCAGGTAGAAACATTCAGGTTACTGAGTTTTAGAAACCCCTCTCACTAATGCAAAGATAGTCATGACAGGTTACAGCACAGTCCAACTAATCAGCACTCCATATGACAGTGGTACTGTAAGACTCACAGAAACTCTCCAGCAACAGGACAGAGTAACATTTGCTGATGCTCCTTACAGCCTCTAGTGATTTGTACTTCAGTTGATGCCTGAGCCAGAGATAATAGTTCTGTCCACTTTTTGAAGTACTTTGAACTTCCAATAAATTGAAAGTGCTCTAAGATGGGCATCTGTAGTTTGTGTAATGTACAGAATCATCAAATTTGTCTTATTTACATGTGCCGTGCTGGTTTGATTTTATGCCCTCATAAGAAATGGGCTCTAGATTCTTCACCTGCTTTGGCTGATATTTGGACACACTCCAGAACCTCAGTGTCTTTCCTATAGCAAGGGGCCTAAAACCAAACATGGTATTTGAGATGCAGCCCCACCAGTGCCGATTTCAGGGGGACAATCTCTGCCCTGCTCCTGCTGGCCACACTGTTTCTGATATGAGCCAGGATGCTGTTTGCCTTCTTGGGCACCTGGGCACAAGCTGGCTCATGTTCAGCCGGCCGTCAATTGGCAACTCCAGGTCCTTTTCCAAAGAGCAGCTTCTCAGCCACTCTTCCCCAAGCTGGTAGCATTGCATGGGGTTGTTGAGACCCAACTGAAGGATCTGACGCTGAGCCTTGTTGAATCTCACATAGTTGGTACAGAGCAAACAGGGAATAGCAATAGTCCTAAAGCTACTCTGTGCTAATATGGAGAAGATAGACAGCAGGCAGCGTCAAGGGATCCCAGACACTTAAGACCTGAGAGTAGGGAAAGAGTAGGGGAATAATACAGAGATAATTGGAAAAAACATGAATTTGTGCGTACACTGCCACAGAAAGCATGATCGTTGTCTGAATGAAAGGCAACTGGTATATTATATCAAACTGTCTTTGCCTCAATTATCATGAAAAAACCCTGAGGTTCTGGGGAATTGCCATTTTTGGCTTGAACAAGCATGCGTAACAGGCCATTGTTCTGTATAATCTTGCACTTCTGTAAGCATACACATTGCAAAGTATAAGTAAACAATGGAATCCTTTTGGACAGTGAGAAGGTTCAACTCTCAGTACTGGAAGTATGTTATTTCTAAGGATTCATAGAATTCATTGAACACTGCCATTTTCAAGAGAGAAATAAAGGCAGTTGCAATGAGTTTATCTTACAACAATTTCACTGTAAATGATTTCAGGAACCTTCCTTCTGGAAAACTGTAAGATATTTATTTATTCAAAAAGCCTTGACCTTCAACAAAGCTATTTTTATAGAAAAATTTCAACTGAAGTAAAATATATTAACTTCTCCACCGCTTTTTTTTTTTTTTTCTTATAAGCTTCAAGAAAATGTTGCCATGGAATATTTAAAACATCTCAGTTTACTATGGGCTTACTTCAGCTCACCTACAGGAGTTATTCTCCTAGAAGTCTGCGGGGACTGGGGACACTGAGTCTCCTGTGTGTGGAGACCATCAAGGAGAGGCTGAAACAGCCGTTGTCTTGCCAGATACACAGCAAGAGGAAGTGGCAGCTTCATGGACTGAGATGCCTGTGGCAGAGGCTGGAGCATGCCACTCTGCCCCAGAAGCAGCCAATGGAGGAGATGCAGGAGCTTCTGCCTTTGCTCATGAATCTGGGCACCCAGTGAGCGAAGCACGTATGGCTGGCAGCAGAGAGACTGAGGAGATTCTAACAGGAGTCTTGCATGGGCTACCTGTGGCAGGGAGATTCCTGCTGCTCCCTAGGCCAGAGCCTCTGCAGGAGCCGGAGAGGAGCAGCATGGCCCACACCAGGCGCAAGGTCCACATACAATGGAGAGCCAGCCTGCCTTGGCTGATGGGCAGCTCTGTGGAAAGGGAGCTCCAGCAGCAGGAGGGCCGGAGGCCTAGTTTGGCCTTGTGGCTCCGACGGATGCCCAGTCACAGGCAGGTGAGTGCCAAGGACAGGACGGGACAGGACAGGGGGATTAGCCTCTGCCTGTGGCCAGCCACTGCTCCACGCAATCCCTCTTGTGTGATTACAGGTGGTGCCAGGGACCTTGGGCGAGAAAGCTGATGAGGAGGAGCTGGACAGAAAAGAAGAGGAGAAATAGGAAGAGGCCATGTACAAAGATGTGTCCGAAGTTGAAGAGATCAACGTATGCAACCTCTGGGTCAACCCCTCGGTCCCAGAGCTCTTCCAGGACACCCATGCAGATCCCCAGGAGAGATCCAGCTGCCCCACCAGCATGGGCATGGACGCAACAGGAGAGGCTGCTGGAGACCTGAAGAGCACGTCTCCTGTCCCAGCTGGACCCACAGACACCAAACTGGCAGCTTCTACACTGGGTGGAGCTGCAGAGGAAGAGGAGCACCGCGCACCTCTCACTCCAGTGTCACAAGAGGAGGCAGCACTGGGGCCAGCTTCTCTTGGTGTTGATGAGCAGGAGGCAGCACCACAGGCACAGAGCCAGGCGCTTGCCCTGCTCAGCCCAAATGCGCATGAGGTGGGTCCACAGGAAGCAGCCGCGCTCATCACAAGGGAGCCTCCGGTCCAGGCTGTGGAACAGGGAACCAGCCAACAGCTGGTGGAGTATCAGGACATGATCCAAAACCTGGGTGTGTCAATGGCAGCATTGACGCCTGCACCACTTGAGGACATTGAGTCTGCTGCGGCCTCAGAGCCTCAGGGAGAGGCCAGCGCAGCCGTTGCCTGCCTAACAGCACTTGAGGATGAAGTGGCTGCTTTCTTGACTGAGATCCCTGCAGCAGAGGCTGGAACATCCCACGTTCCTCCAGGAGCAGATGACAGTGGAGGTGCAGCAGCTTCTCCCTTGTGTCGGGACTCTCCGCGCCAGGTGAGTGAGGTGCATGTGGCTGGCACCGGGGATCCCAAGGCCTTGGATGGCAGCTCCCAGGGTGTTTGTGACCGGGTTATTTCTGGTGCTCCCTGTGTCACCCAACTGACATTGCCCCCATCCCCTGCCTTTGCTCTTGCTACCCTGCAGGGTAGGGTCAGACGCTTTGTGAGGAAACACCTGGGCAAGGCTGTGACTGTCATCCAGGGAACAAGGTAGCAGCAGGTGGAAGAGCCAGACGTGGCACTAAGCTTGGATGCGGAGTCACCGTCAATGTCGCCTGCTGTAGTTCAGGACAGCGAGAACCAGCCAGGTACTTCCCCAAGTTGGGTGGCACCCAGGCCAGGCCAGCAGCAGTGCGTGCATGAGTTCGGGTGCATCCCAGCCTCCCCTCCATGGGCTGAGGGCTGCAAGCCTTCGGTGCAAAGGGCCACGAGGATGATCAGGGGGTTGGGGCACCTCCCATGCGAAGGCAGGCTGAGAAGATTGGGGCTGTTCAGCCTGGAGAAGGCTGAGTGGAGACCTCCTAGCAGCCTTCCAGTATCTGAAAGGGGCCTATAAGGATGCTGAGGAGGGACTCTTCATCAGGGACTGTAGTGATAGGACAAGGGTAATGGGTTCAAAGCTAAACAGGGGAAGTTTAGGTTGGATTTAAGGAGGAAGTTCTGTACTGTAAGACTGGTGAGCCACTGGAATGGGTTGCCAAAGGAAGACCGTCGCCTGCAGCTCTTCTTCCCCCCCACAGGCACTGCCACTCTTCCAGACCCAGGAGCGGCCCCACGGCGATGACTCTACCGCTTCAGGAGAGTGCTGAGGGCTCTGCACAAGGCTTTCCGTTCCTCCTGCCTCAACCCACGTGTGGAGGAGTAGCACCCTGCTGCCAGCACCAGGCCCAAAGGAGCTGTGCCGAGGATGTCGTGCTGCAGCCTGCACTTCTTGTGGGTGCTTTATTGGGCCAGTAAATAATAACTCTTTTCCCCACACCAGAGCTTGTCTCTGCCTGTATGTTGGTTAGAACATGTCTGCGTAATTCATGGGCCTCCATATTTAATTAACGTAAAACAACTGACTTCAGTCTAAGCGGCTACCTATCTGTTGCAATTAGTTCTTGTTTGCTAATTAATTGCCAATGGATGATTCAAGAGTCCTTTACTGAGGTTTAGCAGCAATCAAGACATGTACCTAGTACTCGGGGGACTTACTATGCAGTAGCTAGGTTGTTGAATTAAATTCTTATTGGAGACCTTGAAAGTGTGACCTGAGAAAACTTCTCTGCAGCCAGTGGATCCTCTAAGGGCTTGCCATGCCCTCCTGGATCTGCTGCCATGGGCAGTGTTGCTCCTAAGAGGGGGAGGCAGTGTGGATCCTCCTGGCTCCTTGCAGGGAGTTAACTTGCTTCCATCTGCAAGTTGAAGGTGAGGAAAAGCAGGATCTCAGGTCGTGGCTGTGGTGGGGGAGCAGCTCTGCTGACATAGGCTCCCAAATACTGTCTGGTCTGACAGTTGTGCTTCATCTTTGTCTCTCCGCTGGACTTGAGCAGAAGCGGAGGGAGAAAAGGTGAGATTTGTCATCTTGGCTGGCAGGCAGCACCAGATTCCATCTCACTCAGCTGCCTCTTACAGAAGGAACACTCCTCTGGGTGCCCAAATCCTCCCCGTAGTATGGGGAACAAACAAGAGGAATTAGGGATGTGTGCACATCTACGGGGATATGATGTAATAGGCATCACAGAAACTTGGTGGGATGGCTCCTATGACTGGAGTGTTGGAATGGAAGATTAGAGGCTCTTCAGAAAAGACAGGCCCGGCAGATGGGGATGAGGAGTTGCTATTTGTGTTAGGGATAGGCTGGAGAGTATGGAACTCTGTCTGGAGACAGGTGAGCAGTCAACAGAGAGTTTGTGGGTCAGGGTTAAAAGGAGAACAGCGATAGACATTACTGTGGGGATCTGTCACAGACCGCCTGATCTGCAGGATCTGCAGGGCTCTGCAGATGAAGTGCTCTCTAGACAGATAGGAAGAGCCTCACGCTCTCAGGCCCTTGTCCTCACGGGGGATTTCAACCACCCTGATACCTCTTGGAGGGACAGTGCAGCCTGGCACAAGCAATCCAGGAGGTTCCTCGATTGTCTGGAAGACAACTTCCTTCTGCAAGTAACAGAGGAGACGACAAGGAGAGGCGCTATGCTTGACCTCGTGCTCACCAACAGAGAAGGGCTGGTGGGAAATGTGACGCTCCAGGGCAGCCTTGTTTGTGGCGATCATGAGATGGTTGAGTTTGAGAACCTCAGGACAGTGAGAAGAGCGTGCAGCAAGCTCACTGCCTTGGACAATTAAAAGCAAGGGACTTCCTCCTGAACCTGTTGCCCCTACACAGAACCGCTTTGCCGTCCTGCAGGGTGCTCATGGGGAAACGCACTTGCGCCAGAAACAGCCTATTGATGCACTAGTAAAGAAGATTTCTACTGGTGCTGCCAGGAAAAAGCGGCGAGTCGTGGTGGTAGGGGATTCTACTTTGAACGGGACAGAGGCACTTTTCTGTCGGCCTGACCCTGTCTCAAGGGAGGTGTGTTGCCTACCAGGGCATGGATCAGGGATGTGGCAGAGCGACTGCCTGCTCTGGTAAGCCCCACAGACTATTGCCCACTTCTGGTGATACATGTGGGTGCTAGGGATATAGATAGTAGTAGCCTAGGGAACATAAAGAAGGACTACAGAGCCCTGAGAGAGGTGGTTAAGGGCTCTGGAGATCAGGTTGTCTTCTCATCTATTCTCCAGGATACAGGGGAGGAATTAAAAAAAATAGGAGGGTTAGCCAGGTTAATAAATGGTTAAAAGGGTGGTGTCACAGTCAGGGGTTTGGGACCCAGGTTTGTAGGCCAGGTCTAGCGGGGGCTGGTGGAGAAAGTGGGACAGGTGGCCTGGGAAGAGTACAGGGTTATTGTCCGGGAAGCTAGAGACCAGGTTAGGAAAGCTAAGGCCCAGTTAGAATTAAACTTGGCTAGGGATATTAAGGATAACAGGAAGGGATTCTACAGGTACATAGCAAATAAAAACCAGGTTACGGACAATGTAGGCCCCCTCAGGAAGCTCTCAGGTGAACTAGCTACACAGGATTTGGAGAAGGCTGAGGTTCTGAATGACTTCTTTGCCTTTGACTTCTCTAGCAAAGGCTCTGACCGCACCACCCAAGTCTTGGGAGGCAGATGCCGGGACTGTGAGAATGAAGACCTTGGGCCCACTGTAGGAGAGGAATTGGTTCGAGACCATCTTAAAAATCCGAATGTGCACAAGCCCATGGGTCCTGATGAAACCCATCCACAGGTCCTGAAGCAGCTGCTAAATGAAGTTGCTAAGCCACTGTCCATCATATGTGAAAAATCATGGCAGTCAGGTGAAGTTCCCGATGACTGAAAAAAGGGAAATATAACCCCCATTTTCAAGAAGGGGAAAATGGATGACCCGGGCAATTACAGACCAGTCAGTCTCACCTCTGTGCCTGGCAAAATCTTTGAGCAGATTCTCCACAAAGGCATGCTACGGCACATGAAAAACCACAAGGTGCTTGGTGACAGCCAGTGCAGCTTCACTAAGGGGAAATCCTGCCTGACCAATTTCGTGGCCTTCTATGATGGAGCTACAGAACTGATGGACAGCGGTAAAGCAGTTGATGCCATCTGCCTGGGCTTGTGTAAAGCGTTTGACACCGTCCCACACGACATTCTTGTCTCTAAATTGGAGAGACATCAATTTGATGAATGGACCACTCGATGGATAAAGAACTGGCTGGATGGACGCACGGAAAGAGTTGTGGTCAATGGCTCAGTGTCTGGCTGGAGACCAGTTACGAGTGGTGTCCCTCAAGGATCGGTGTTGGGACCGGTCTTGTTTAACATCTTCACCACTGACATGGACAGTGGGATTGAGTGCGCCCTAAGCAAGTTTGCCGATGACACCAAGCTGTGTGGTTCGGTTGATACACTGGAGGGAAGGAATGCCATCCAGAGGGAGCTTGACATGCTTCTGAGGTGGCTGATGCCAACCTCATGAAGTTTAACCATGCCAAGTGCAAGGTCCTACACCTGGGTTGGAGCAATCCCAGGCGCAGCTACAGACTGGGCAGAGAAGAGATTCAGAGCAGCCCTGCAGAGAAGGACTTGGGGGTGCTGGTCAATGAGAAAATGAACATGAGCTGTCAGTGTGCGCTTGCAGCCCAGAAAGCCAACCGTGTCCTGGGCTGCCTCAAAAAGAGCGTGACCAGCAGGTCGAAGGAGGTGATCCTGCCACTCTGCTCTTGTGAGACCTCACCTGGAGCGTTGTGAGCAGTTCTGGTGTCCTCAACATAAGAAGCACATGGATCTGTTGGAACGAGTCCAGAGGAGGGCAAGAAGTATGATCAGGGGACTGGAGCACCTCCCATATGAAGATCGGCTGAGAAAGTTGGGGCTGTTCAGCCTGGAGAAGAGAAGGCTGCATGGAGACCTCATAGCAGCCTTCCAGTATCTGAAGGGGCCATATAGGGATGCTGGGCATGGACTCTTCATTAGGGACTGTAGTGGTAGGACAAGGGGTAATGGGTTAAAACTTAAACAGGGGAAGTTTAGATTGGATATAAGGAGGAAATTCTTTCCTGTTAGGGTGGTGAGGCACTGGAATAGGTTGTCCAGGGATGTTGTGAATGCTTCATCCCTGGCAGTGTCCAAGGCCAGGTTGGACGAGGCCTTGGGTAATATGGTTTAGAGCGAGATGTCCCTGTCCATGGCAGGGGGGTTGGAATTTGATGATCTTAAGGTCCTTTCCAACCCTAACTGTTCTATGATTCTATGATTCTATAACTTCAGGAGCATTTAGAAGCAGTAAATAGTAGCTCAGAAGTTGAGAAAAAGAAAAAGAAAAAAAAAATAAATTTGGGTTAGTAGTCTGTTACTCTCTGATTCCTTCCTATCAATGTGTAGAGACTCTACAATGTGTAAAGACTGAAAACTAATGGAGAACTGAATTGTTTCAAAATAAGGTGAGAAAATTTAAATTAATCTTTATTTTCCTCATGCTTCCCACCTGGACTCCGGCTGTCCTCTCTTTGTGTTTAATGCCATCATTCTTCCCTCTTGATTGAATAATGAGCTGTGGTTTCCTGGTCCCAAAATAAATGCTTATAACTTACTTACAAGCTTTGTCCCACTACGTACAAGCTAAGTGCCGTAGCTCTCATGGAAGACCTTTTCCCTTTATGCTTTTTACTTCTTTTCTTTTTTTTTCTTTTCTTTTTTTTTTTTTAACTATCTATAAAGAAATTATGTACTCAAGAAGTCTTGTTAACGTTAGGGAAGCATCAGAGAGAATTCCTTTGTGTTACAATTTGGTTGTGACAATTTTGTACACAATATGAAGGAATAGTTCCCATTTTTATGTTTAAGATATATTAAGAAATCTGGTCAGCCCTGTATAATAAAGAATCAGTGGATATGAAGGTGCATACATCTTAGTGCCTCATAATCCATACATTCTTCCCT
This sequence comes from Neopsephotus bourkii, assembly GCF_033783945.1. Lineage (NCBI taxonomy): Eukaryota > Metazoa > Chordata > Aves > Psittaciformes > Psittacidae > Neopsephotus > Neopsephotus bourkii. Next base: position 223,190 of record NW_026901450.1, on the reverse strand, counting down.
TTCACCATGAAGTGTCTTGAACATTTCCTGTGAGCAGAAAACCCATAATTCCCTAGCTATGATCCTCTGTTTAAAGCAAATACAGTATTACTTCTGAGACTTTTTAAATGTTGATTGTAGGTTTGAAAAATATTTGTGCCACCGTTTGTCCCTCCACAAAACAAAAAAAACAAACAAAAAAAATCTGTTGGTTTTTTTTTTTTTAATGTCAGAAACTGGTATGTGACTGGGTGTTTACAATGAGATTAACAGCTTCAAATTTAAGATTCCATTTCATTCTTTCTTGGGGTTTTTTTAATGGAACTTAACAATAAAAAAAGTAAACATGGTAAATTCATCCTTTCTTAAAAAAAATTGAAATAAAAAGGGAAGCTTTATTGAATGTACAAAGAATGATTTTGCCCTCAGTGCAATCTCTGGAACATAGAGGGCACTGTTACATTAATGAAAATAACATTTTACAAATTGAATCATTTAAAATTGGTTTTAATATTAAGAACTAAAGCGTCAGTATGCTATAAAATGGTGAAAGTTATGATTTAGCTGTTCCTGTCTGTAAACAGGTAGTTCATACAAAGTGTAAATGGAATCATATATGCAGTTTTATTACCTAGAATGAGCAAGAAATGAAAGTCTTTATATAGAAATTACTTTTATTTATTAATATTGTTATTATTTCTTTGAGTAAGGTTTGCCCTTTATACTAGTAAATTCTATGGCTTTAAAACAGCTTCATAGTATTCTAATTTGCAGATACGCATTGTTAATCCTCATAATGCATTTTGGAAAAGATATTTAGCACATAACTGGTAGATTACAAAGTACCTTACATAATAAAGAGAACCATAATCACTATTTTACAGATAAAGAAACTAAGTAATTTTGCTAATGCTGGCTTCATGAACAAGACGTCTACTCGTAGAAGCATTATAGTTCATTCCTCATCCTTCTCCTGCTCCCACAAGAAACAGCAACAGCAAAAGGGAAAGCCTTATGCAGACTGTTTTCTTGGATGGCCACACTCTATTTTCCACTCTGGAAGACTGCAATTAAGAGCTACATTGTAGGTCAGAAGAAGCAGAAAACATTTACGAAGCTGAGACACAGACAGAGAATCTGGTTGAGGGTATTAAAATTATCCAAGAGACATGTCTGAAAACCACACTTGAAGCCCTTTGGAGCCAGATGGAAACACTGTTTTTCTGAGGAGGCTGAGTCTCAGTAGATAGTTGTACTCTGACACTAGCTAGAAAGCTGTTTAGATCTACTCTGATGCTTTAGGACCACATTGCATTTATTGTTCAGTCTCACTGAAAAGAATCCTCACACAGAGTGAGGGTCATTGCTTCAGGGGTAAAGATGCTAATGCTCACACATCTGCTGAAACAATGAGAAGAAAGGTAAAACCCTCTTCAACATCATCTCGTGCCTTGTAGCCCAGTTTTCTTTTGTGCATGTTTGTTTACTTGAAAACAATGAAACCGTACAGTAAGCAAGTTCTGAATGTTTTAATTCACTCCATTATGGAGGGATCTTAGTGACTTACTACCTACATAAGTCTGGAAAATGCCATGACAATTGTCATGAATATACAGAACATATAAAATTGTAAGAAATTATATTTTCCTAGCAAATCACATTAAATATAGAACTGAGACAATGGCCTGGGATCTATTTTAATTAGATCTTCCTAAGTTCCACCATTCAACATACCTACTACTGGTGACTCTTATGTTGAAAAACAGTGACTGTGAGGTTGGACCTGTTCGCTTACTGTTATTCTGTTGTTTGCAGGTGGCCTGGGATTAAAAAGAAGTATCCATCTTCCTCTGTTTTTCATACTAAGTACTTAAATGGGTGTATAAAGTATAGGTGTATAGTTCTGTTAAAGGTTGTTGACTTTCTTTGAACCACAATTGATTAGGAATGCAGAGGTAGGCAAGAAATTAAGAAAACACAGTACTGATAACAAAATTGTTTAAATATGTGTCAGCTGGCTAAGGATGCTGCTACATTTGGAAAATCATGCCATCGAAACAACATGAATTGAAAGAAAGTCTTCTTTTTAGAGGTGTTCCTGGATTATTTCTTTTATTATTATTTTACTTAAGAAAATAAAATGGTATGGAAATTCAGATTATCTACCTGCCTATCTGTTAATAGTAATTGATAGCTAGCTTTCAGCATGGACTGTATGATGTTAATAGAAGCCACAGATATTTCTTGACATAAGCTCAGAATATTTACAATTTACAACCTGCAATATGAAGTTTTGTTAAAAAAAAAGTGTACCATTAAACATGCCTATTGATGGAGACAAAGACCCATGTACTGTAAGCTGTGTCATAATGAGTTTCTTTTTCACTTAGTGCTATGTATTCAAATAGAGAAGGAAAAAAACACAGTTTAAATGCTTATGAGCTAAGTGGTCATAAATGCTTTTATTTTTCTGAGTTTGATTCATACAAAGAAGGCAGCCTTTTCTCTTTGGGCTAACCTGTCATAGCTGATACATCTTCTGAGACAGTCCTCTATGACTCGTGTGTTCTATTCTATTCCTGGCAAGGCATAATAATGCCACATTGAGAAAACTTCAACTATAGCACTGCAATTATCACTGGTTTTCTTTTCCAGTTCATTTCACAACTCTTAACCCAGCCACTTGCAACAGACTTCTTCATGCTGCAGTCTTTTCTTCTTCCTTTGCCTTTCACAATGATAAGCTCCTTTTCTGTTAGCAGACTTTAACCAGGAAAACAACTGGGTTTGAGGAATTTTAATCATAAATCAGAATAAAGAAAAGCCTTATCTTCCATGTTCAAACTATGGAAAACCAAACTTTGTTATGCTAAGAAGGGCTAGATGTTTCAAGTGGAAGTGTATGCATGAGAGACAGGAGATACTCAAATACCATGACCATGTTGGATTGTCTACACAACTGATTGACTTGGTTTATAGTGACTTGCTTGGACCAAAGTTTTTGTGGAAATCAAGTTCCAAAGGAAATTAAAGGATTATGGCAAACTGCATACAGTCACAGTTAGCTGACTTTTAAGAACAATATCTTTTGGAATATGGTTTTCTAATGAGAGCCTCTTCTTTCTGTCTAGAACTAAACTGTTGAGATGTTTAAGAATGTAATGTCTTTTTCCTCTCACAGACTCTGCCAGTACCATAATTCTGACATCTCCAGTTTCTTTGACAAGCTGTAGGCATAATAAGGAAAATTTTCAACTCACATTTTCTGAAAATTGAATATGAAAAAGGCATCAAGAAAATATCTCAACTTTTACTAAATTTTTCATTTTAAGACAAAGTGAGATTGGAAAGTGATTTCATACCTTTCAGTTCACAGAACTACCCATATAATTTCTTGAAGACTGAAACACTACCCATTTTATCTTTTCTTCCCATAATGCAATTCCTTTTACAAGCAAAAGCATTACAGAATGTCTGTGCATCTAGTTATTTACTTTGAAATGTTTCTGAGCATTAATTAGTGCTTCTGTCAACATATTCATTTGTGCCATTCAGAAGACATGCAAACCACCCACACATGTTCTATTGCCCTAGCTCCTGGAAAGTTTGGATTTGAACAATACAATTATCCTTTTGAAAAGGATTTCAGTCACACAGGGCTTTCTTTATCATTTGTAAAGCAGATCTTAGGAATTACTTCCTTTTTTTTATTTTTTTTTCCTACAGGCATCTTCTGCAAACCGTATGAGTGAATATCCACTTAAAAAAATCCAATAAAATAATTTATTTCCTATACATTTTTCTTGTGACACTTTTAGAGAGATACTTGTAGTAAAACAGCTGTAAGAATGAAAGTGTACAGACATATTTCATAAGGAGATGATAAACAGACATTTCTCAGTACTCAAAAGTAGAGAATGATTCCTAAATGAAACCTGACAAATTTCTAAATTCTGCTTTTGAAGTGTTCAAAACTACAGTACTAGAAACAGAGACAGCTGAAAATTGACTAAAATTTCCATCTGTAAGATATCTTTTACTGATTTTTTTAAAGAGGTTCAACAAACAGTTATATGAAACAAATTACTTTTTTTTTCTTCCATAAAGAATGGGAAAATGCTTATTAGGAGACTTATATTTCTATTTTTATTGAGGTTTGAATTTTACTGACATCATGATCCTCACAGCTTCATATTGAAATGACTGCTCTCTAAGAGGTAGCACAGACTGGCAGACAGAATTGTTCCCACATAGCTGCCATGAAGAGCCAGGGAGGGACAGATACATAATAATACTGTGGCACCCACTTTGAATCTTGAATGTCAAGACCTGAAAGAAATATGCCAGGCACATCCTTTGGCACGTGCAATGTCACAGATGGGAGAGAGGGTGAGACTGTATCTGCCATTTTAATGGACACTGTCTTCACCAAAAACTGGGTGTCAGGTCAGCTAAAGATGAGCAAGGGATAAGAGAGGCAAGAGAATCTAGAAAATGTTGCAAATCTAAATAGTTTTCAGTCAGACTAAACATCTCTGAAGAAAGGAAGAAAATATGAACATTTTTAAGTTACTGTTAATTTTATCTCTTGCTTTTGAAAGAACTACAGTACAGTACTTCTGCTGGGCACAAGAGCAGAATACCAGGTTCATCATCATGTTGTTTTTATTTTTCATTCCTGGATGAAAGAATTTCCAGCTTGATGATAACATTTGCATTGCACTGTTATCTCCCTTTTCCACCCCTTCTTAAGCAATGTCCATTCCCTGCTGAGAACATAACAGAATCTCTTATTCACTTTCATTTGTCTACTTCTCTCGCCGACCCATTTCTCTTTATCAGAAAAGTGATTTTTTTTCTGTTACATTAATTCGTGGTTTTTAGTAGGGGTAGAAGATGAGTTCTGCTTTTGCATTTTTTTATTTTTATTTTTTTTTGACACAGAAGCTTTCTTCCCACCACAACTTCTGAAGTAACTATGTAGATCCAAGGCAAGTCTGTATTCCTTGCATTCACACGACAATCATAAGGAGCCCTTAGAATTAAATACTACTGTTTCAAACTAGTTGCAATTGGATGCTGTAGCGCCTTTTGTGATTTTGGCTTCAGTTATGTTCAACATATTGCTTGTCATCAGAACTGAGCTGGCCACTGAATTACATGGGGTTGTTCCCTTCATGGGTTCTGGATCATTTTAAACTGCAGAATAACGAGGAGTGGATAATAAATCACAAGCACATGTCTGATCTGAATTTCCAGATTCCTGACAACATGGTAGAAATTTTGAGGATTGGCAAACCTTGGAATATGATCTCTAGCTATTGCCTGGGTGTTCAGATTTACAAATACTTTGGTTTTAAACTTTCGGAAGACAGATTAGATTCGGAATTATTTGATGCAATGTCTGATTTAATAGGACCCTCACATTATGTGAGTGTGTATAAGAATCTATGTGTTCATTAATAAACATACAAAAATCTGCAAAAATAAAATGAAAAAAAAAAGCTATTTGAAACACATTAGCTGGTTGTGTTGGTGGTTTCTTTTTTTTTATTTTAAATAAAGCTTTTGAGCTTAGTAAGAGCTTTATTAAAATTAATACAAGAATTTTGTTTTATTTCATTGATTTTCATTGAATCCTTGCTTCATTGTAAACTTCTTTTTCAGACAAAGGCACTGCACATTTCCAGCTCCAGATAAGAAAGGCATATTTTAGACAGTGCTGTGTAATGATATTTTAAATTCCACAAAGGTTTCAAACGTCTAATGCTTCGACCTTATTTACAGTTTTAGTTCATTCCCTTTTTGTGTCTTTTATATTGGTTTAGACAGTAACAACTCTTCAGTTATTTAAGTATATACACATGTATCTCCCAATCCAAAAATATAAATTAATAGCTTGCTTTTTGGTAATTTTATTTTTAGCCTAATGAGAAGGCTGCTATTCTCAAAAGCATACAGACATCTAAAGTCAACCAGGTTTTCACACGTATCAGGAGACTGAGTGTTTGTGAAGATGTTAGGCCAAGTGATGAAGGGGATAAATTAGATCATGACAGACCTTCTCTAAAACACTTACTTGAACTAATCACAGTCTTCAAAACCACTCACAAATACAGATCTGAGACAAGAGGAATAAGTATTAAAGAGTGTATTCATTACTCCTGATAAAATAGCTCTTCACATGTGTTGACATAATATTTCAGAAGTTGGATACATTTTAGAATGATAGCCTTTGTGTCAAATTCATCAGAGGGGAGCAAAAAACCCAATTACCTCCATTTTAACCATGACAAAGCAAGCAGCACTGTAGAAGGTCAGTTGTATCCACACTGATTGTATGAATGTTGATGGGAACTGCGCCATGTTGTGAGAGACTGATACAGATAATAACAAACCACTGGTTTTGCTTTCTAAAGTTTTAGGACACTGTAAGGGAATTAGAGGGCTAGAGAGGATTTACATGTGAAAAGGGAATACTAACAATGTCTGCAAGGACCTAAGCTTCAGATGCCCTGGTCAGATAAATAATTTTGAAATCAAATAATAAAGTATTTTTTTGCATCCCACTGATTTGTTCATTTTCCTAGTTTGTGGGAAAGTTTACTCTTAACTACTATGATAGACACTGCAGGTTTATTTGCTATGAAGATTACCTTGAAATCTTATTACCTCTACTAATATTACCTCACTACCAATGTTTATCTAAAAAAATAGATTGAAGTATGCTATGTACTTGGATTGTTGCAACAGAAGGGCATTAAACCCTTGGATATGCTCCCTTATTCTCTCCCTAGCCCTGTAGTGTCATGCTCAGTTCAGGAGGAAATAAGACCATGTCTATTAGCTGGTCCCAAGAAGCTCAATTTGAGGCTCCACATCCTTCCTTTTCATCTCCTGCATCATTTTCAGTGGATATACAGGTGAAATATGTACTTGTACAGGAGTCAAAAACTGTAGACTATAGAAACTAAGGGGGCTTTAACTCCCACAGCTTCATAATGTTGCAATCTTGTACTCTCTTTTAAATGGCTTTAAAAATTTACATCAAGCCTCTGAGAAAAAAAAAAAAGGAAAGAAAAGAGATCCAACACCAAAACCAGTTCTGAGTTACGATTTTCCCCAGCTGCAACATTTTCTTCCTAAATATTAGCAAACTATTCTAACGTTGCATATTATGCTTTTGAAATACACTTATCTAAATAGTTTACATATTAAATGTCTTTTTTTAAGATTTTGATAAAACAATTGTTTTAATAAAAAAAATCTGTTTTAGTCTTGTACAACGACAAAAAATGTTTTTGAAAAGGAAAATAACTTGATTTTCATGACGTTTTTAATTTCTTTGTCACAGCTGAAAGTGAAACAATTGTGGCTATTGATACTGCATTTAAATTACTAAGAAAGGGTTTTCTTTTGTGTATATGGTGTTTTTATATCTGTTTTAATTTAGCAGAATCGCAGAATCACAGAATGGCTAAGTTTGGAAGGGACCTTAAATATGGAATCATAGAAGAGTTAAGGTTGGAAAGGACCTTAAGATCATCTAATTCCAGCCCCCCTGCCATGGGCAGGGACACCTCACACTAAACCATATCACCCAAGGCTCTGTCCAATCTGGCCTTGAACACCACCAGGGATGGAGCATTCACAGCCTCCCTGGACAACCCATTCTAGTGCCTCACCACCCTTACAGTAAAGAATTTCTTCCTTATATCCAATCTGAACTTCCCCTATTTAAGTTTTAACCTTTTACTCCTTGTCCTATCACTACAGTCCCTAATGAAGAGTCCCTCTCCAGCATCCTTGTAGGCCCCCTTCAGATACTGGATATCATTTAGTTCAGTTCCCCCCTGTCACATGCAAGGACACGTTCCACTAGACCAGGTTCCTCAAGGCCCGTACAGCCTGGCCTTGAACACTGCCAAGGGTGGAGCAACCACAGCTTCTCTAGGCAACCTGTGCCAGTGTCTCACCACCCTCAAAGTGAAGATCTTTTCCCTAATGTTTAACCTAAACTTCCCCTCTGCCAGTTTTAAGCCATCTCCCTTGTCCTGCCACTACATGCCCTTGTAAAAGTCCCTCTTCAGATTTCTTAGGGGCCCCCTCTAGGTACTGAAAGGCTGCTCTTAAGGTCTCTCCAGAGAATTCTTTTCTCCAGGCTGAAGAAGCCCAGATCTCTCAGCCTGCCTTCACAGGAGAAGTGCTCCAGCTCCCTGATCATCTCTGTGGGCTCTTCTGGACTTGTTCCAACAGGTCTGTGTCCCTCTTCTGTTGAGTGCCAAAGGTGAATGCAGTACTCCAGGTGGGGTCTCATGAAAGTGGAGTAGAGTGAGAGAAGCACATCCCTCTACCTGCTGGTCATGCTCCTTTTGATGGAGCCTTGCATACTGTTGGCTTTATGGGCTGAAAGCATGCACTGATAGCTCATGTTGAGCTATTTGTCAACAAATTTATCATGACTTTCTTGCACTACCTTTTGACATAACAAATTAATTTTCTTCTCTTTGAGTGAATATCAGTTTTGTACCCTGCATGTCCGCTGTATGTACAGGAACAGTCCTTTTAATGTTAACGTTAGATATCAGGTTCTAACTGTGGTAAGACTGTACTGTAGTTGAACTGTTCATTGTAAGCAGAATAACGTAATACTTAAAAAAAAAAAAACAACAGTGAAAAATTAGGACTCTTTCAAAATGCCATTTCATTACAGGTGAGTTTTTTTCAAGCCTCTTCTTTCGTCATCCTTGTTACTCTGAGGGCAGAAATTTAGCAATTTATATCCTCTGTAGATTTTCTGTCATCTTACGGTGCTGTACACCCAAATAACACAGACTTGAAAATGTTTTGTCCATTGGCAAAAAAGAATAATTTTTGCAGAGTAATAATTTGTAGAATTTTGGTAGACTACAATCTGATTCAAATCTTGGTAATTTCTTTCCAGGTTTGGACAGTTCTCTACCACCAAGTATTTATTTCAGATGAGAATACATCACTGTGAAGATGACATTCACAGTTTTAAAGGTAGCATAAAGATTTATACTGTGAATAATATATTAGAAGATGGTAGTAAGTGTAAACACAAATTGTATTTTCTGAGCAGTTTCTCTATGCAAACCTTCTTTGTACTCTAGCTTGATTTGTTCTTTATTATCAATAGGGTATAAAACCTTAGAAATACCCTGAAGTATATTAAAACTTTTATTTCACACTAGGTGAATTTATCTAATTACAAGTGAGTTATTTTCAGACAATTTCTTCCCCATTCATGTCATAGTGTGACTCACTGTTTCTTCATGGTTTAATTTCTTTTTTTTTAATAATTTGAATAGGTAACAAAAGAAAACCGATTTCTTTCTTTCCTCCTTGAAGAAGTGCAGAGGACATAGAGCATTGTATAAAATAAATGAAGAGCTTTAATTTCTACTAGCAAATCCTAGAACAGCCTATTGTGCTTTTGATAAATTAGATTAATTTGGTATCTCCTTTTCAGATGTTCTTCAGGTGTTTCCTTAGTACCAAAGAGAACGGACAGATAAAATAATATATAAAAACAGTACATAAACAGTAGTGATACGAATTAGTTAAACTAAAATGTGATTGCTGACTTCATATTATAATGCGCTTGGGGCATCATGAAACATCTCAGTTTGTATCCCTCCTGCTGCTGTTCCTGCTACCACCTCTCCCAGTCACCATCACTAGTGTCCTTCTGCTGTGAGAGATGACAATATGATGTCTATATGATCAATGGAATAATCAAAAGTCCTATTGAAAAAGTATCCAGTATAGTCAATAGCAGCAGTATGAAACACCAAATTTAAAGGGTCTCATTGCCCTATCTCCACAGTCAAATTCAGACATGTCTTCAGTGGCTGCTTACAAACACCTACCAAAACTCAAGGGCAGGGCACCAGTCCCACTCTGCAGCTTCTATGGGCTAATAATACTCTCATATTTAAGGCAAACAATTGTTATTAGACCAATGAAAGAACAGATAAACTGTTAAAAAATATTAATAAATTCACTATGACACTAACAAAATGTTATGTATGGTGTGGTTTACATAAGTTGGATACTTCATTGTTCACTCTCTCATTTTTTATTTTATTTTTTTTTCCTAAACCCAATTTTTACTAGGCATCCAAAATTACATTCCTACCATGGCTGTTCACTGAAGGTCTGCCTAAAGCCCTATGGCTTCAAGCCTCTGCTTTCCTCCTGTGTGTCCACACTATCAGGCATGTGCTATCATTCCCCACCTGCACAGGTCTACACTGCATCTTCAGTTTAGCATTACATATAGCACAGGCTTCAAATGATAACTACTGCATATTACCATCTGTCACTTACAATGTTTTGTTATCACAACTGATTGTAACAACAGACTTTACACCAACCACAGAAAGCTAAGCTAAAGCCAAAACAAGTCAAGTAATATCTGCTTACTCCTTTTGTAATCATTATCAATAAATGAACAGATCACCTAATAAACAGTTGTCATCTCACTGTGACCAATACCTAATTTTTAAAACGAAGTATCTCTTCCTTTGCCTCTCATTTAGCTGAGCTTAAGTAGAACACTGTCACTTGTAGTTAGGGAACACTTAATAGTTTCATTATCAAGTGTAAGCTATAAAGTGACCTTTGAAAATGTAATAAGGAAAATATCTGAGGAGGAGTTTTAGCACGGGATCTTAGTTGAGCTGGAGATAGATTAATTTAAAGTCAACTTCTACATAAGTTCCGTTCAGTAATTAACTACATTAAAGTTTATATAAAATTCCAGATTGAAAGGTTCTTCATGGTTTAATACCACCATTACATCAGACAAAAGCAGTAAATGACTTTTTTTTTTTTACATAAATAGAAATACATTATTCCCTCTTGTATTGTTTCTTTTCAAGTGATACAAGTATGTGTCCACATAGGCAATAAAGCTAGTCATATACTGCGCTCAATTAAAAAGCTGTGCAGTAACAAACAAGCAAAAGACTAGAAAACAAAATGAAACCCCACTAAAAACAAACAAATAAAACACAACCTAAGGCCATAACCTACAATAGATAAACGTACCTCAGAGCACAGTGAACATTGACAGGCTTTTTCCTAGCTTTCTAGTAACAGGGTACCCCTTTAAAGCAGTAGTTGGTGCTTAAAGATATCTGAAATCAGACTATATTAAGCAGCAGTTCCTGAACAGTTTTCTTCTGTTTGCCTTCCATTGTCCAGTCTGCATCTCCATTAAGATTTCTCTGGGTTTTACTATTAGCAGGGACACTGTTCTTAACTACTGACATTTCCAGGGTCATGGTGCTCAGTTTGGGAACAACTACACTGACAACGGTACACTTTTTGGCGTTCTGGTAATTTCCCAAAAATGAAAATAAATCCAAGTGAAAAATGTAAAAACTATCATTCTTGACCCCTCTCAGACATTACTTTAGCCATGACAATAAGAAAATGAAAGGGTAACTTTCACACATGACCTTAAACAGAAAAGTTATAGAAACAATTCTGTAAAAACACATATGGATTTTAAAAGAAAGAGCAGTCATTCACCTATGTTTTTTCTGGGCTACTTTCCCCAACTGATCCTAGCTTTAAGGAATAACCACTTCCACCAGAAATGCTGAAAGAACTCTTACATTTTTCATTCTGATTTTAGCACTGCCCTCCTACCCCCTAAAGTGATGGATAATTGGCCTTTGCCTCTCTGTAGTCCTATATAGTCTTTGGATGATGAAGTGGCTGCAGTGGCATACAAAAAGGGAAAAGCAGGGGAAGCCAGAGCTAGACACTTTTATAAATTCATTGCAGATTTGCATTTTCCCACCTGCTCATATGTTATACGTATTCATAAGCTATCCAGAAAAAAAGGTGAGTAGTGAGGTGACAGTTTTCTGGCAGTATTAAATTATTCAGGGTAGTAAAACCAAAATACGGCTATGAAAAGTTGCAGAAGTTTACGATATTGAATAAGCAGTAAAAGATGGAACTCAGTGGTGATAAATGTAGAATAATGAGAGGGTAAAATAACATCTATGTATATAAACAATGAGAGACCCTAAATAACTTATTAACATTTGGTAAAGAGATTCTGGACTCATTTTAGATAATTCTACAAAAATATCAGATTCATACTAGGAAGTGGTCAAACCCACCAAATATAGTGTTCTGAATGATGAAGATAGGAATTAACAACATAACAAAGAATATATTTAGAGAAATGTGTAAACACTTCTGCAGTTCTGTCTCCTAGTCTCAGGTAGAACAAAATACAAATAGAATATGGTTAAAAAATGATGAAACTTGTGGAGTAATCTTTTGTGCAGGGTCTTTTAGCCTAGAAAAAAAGGTAACTGTAGAATAAGTTAGAGGTCAATAAAATCAAATTGTTTGGAAGATGTGAATGAGCATGACAAATGAGCTTCAGAGGAAAGAGATCTCGAGGAAAACAAAGGTGTTACTTTTTACACAAAACAGCTAAATTATGAAATATACTGACACAGGATCTCATAGATGACAAAAATACAAAAGTTCATAAACCAGAAAAAATCTGTGAAAGATGATTGCATGCAAAAGAGCCTACTGAGACAGACAGTGGTGCATTCTAAATAAGTTTATTGTAACTATTTATTTTCGCCAGTAAAAATATGCCTGGCCCTTTCTGAATAAAGTTTTCTTTTCTGGTTGAAGGTTTGGATTTATTTGCCTTATAATTAGCATATTAAAATTCACAACTAAATTTTTGGAGATGAGAACTTTTTCTATGCTGGCTAGAGTTGAAAATTAAGGCTTAATGCCTTCTTTTGTTCAAGGGACATTAAGCAAATGCCTATTTGGGATTCTGGAGAACTAGGAAAAGATTACTACAAATGGTAAAATGTGTTGTAAAAATTTCAGAGCGAGTTTTAAAATTGAGTATATATATCTCTATTCATCTACTATACAAACTTGTTCTGGCACAGGCATGAATGCTTTCTCTGTGATTTGTCAACAGCATTAGCTAGAGCTGATAAAACACAGATTTATAATACATCAGTATATAAAAGAGCAAAAATAAATCAGACTTTGTGTACAGATTATTTTTCCTTTTTTTTTTTTTTTTTTTTTTTTTCCCCAATGCACAATTAATAGGTTAGTAATATTTGGGGTTTGAGCTGGGTTGTTGGGTTTGCTTGGTTTTTTTTTCTTTCAAAATCTTGTATTACTGATCTAGCACTGAGAAATGCATCTGTCACCACCACACCCTAACGTATCTCTAAAGAAATATATTGCAAAAACAAAATGTGTTCTTTTTAAAAATTACAGTCACCTTAACTCACAAGAAAAATTATTGCTTTTAAATATGAGCAGTAAAGGGTTTGAAGTAGGAAAGAAATCAATTTTTTTTTTTTCTTTTCAGCTAAAAAATACTTATAGGAGAAAGACAATCAAAGCTCACTGAAGAACTCTGAAAGTCTGGGAAGTTTCATCTTTTGAAATTACCCATACAGACAGTGTTGATGGCAAATGATTGCAGCTGATAACAAGATGATGTGGGGGAGTTTCTGCCTATGACATCATGAACTGTGTTTCAGCTCACTAGGGAAGTATTTTTGTAGCATGAGATGAAATGTGTTGCACGCCCTGATATGCGCATGAGGGCATGGGAAAGCACAAAGTCAACTGGAATAATGTTGGAGGAGTGTACAATATGCAGTTTCATCCATATTACCTTTGAGAGCAGTCCTAGGGTGAACTATCCCAGAATGAGTTCCTTTGTAGAATACTATTAAGTGAAGCAGCAGCTGTGTAGATCAAAAACTTGAATGGCTTAAAAGAACTGTCTCAGCACAGAAATGAGAAGATCAGATACTACAGCCAAGCTGATGGAGTTGGTATGACTATTTGTAGCAAGAAAGACTTGACTTTATGATCTGTAAATCCCAGACAACAATACAGCATGAATTAATAGCACTGAAATAGTAACAAAGCATCACCATAGGGATAATCGAATCATTGTTTATAACCTGACTTATCTCCAATGTGGTATTCATGTAACCACATTACTTTTCCACCCCCCCTTGTCCATACCTATGAAAGAAAAGAGAACAGCGCGTAATTTATCCGTTCTTGGGAGAGGAAACATGGGTATCCTCAGCCATTCCAAGAGACAAGGTAATTAGTGGTGAAGTTTTACTCAAGTATATAAACTGTTTCTGTTTTACATTCTTTATTTCTCATAAAAAACTGTTTTAATGTAAAAGTAGCAAAGATGATTCCATATTTTTGAGCTGTGGCAACATGTTCAGATGGAACATGAAAACTAATCTGCAATAATTTGACCACTCCTGGCACAAATCTTTAGCTCGAAATTGTCTGGCAAAAGAAGAAGATTGATCTTATATATGAATTTTATGTAAATTACAATTTATGTGTTAAATAAACTCTCCCTTTTCTTGCAAAAATAAATACTTTAGCTCACTACTCACCATCCTTTGCCTTTAGTTAAGGAAGTTCCCCTTTATAACATTTCTAGAAAATATAGAATAAATATGCAGCTATATGGCTGCTGTAAAAGGAGTCATCTTACTTTCAGAATAGGTAATATTTTTCAAAAATACCTATATTAATCCTTGTGAAAAGGTACTTTCTTAATCCCTCCATGGCATTATCTAATCATATTTATACTTCATTATATCTACAGATTCCTTTATGGTGTTCATCACCATGACATTTCAGTGCTTCCATTTATCCTATTTTCTGTAAAATAAGTACTTGCTTTTAGCACATATCAGTTGATAGCACAGCTTTACAGGAAGAGAGGTGAGGATTTTTAAGAGATGAAAGGAGAAGACATGGTAAAATAAAAAGACTCATTTTGCACAACTTAGATTATAAGCTATTAGCAGCAAGAAGAATTTCTGTAGATATATATATTTTTAAAGGTACGTAAAAGAGTCAAGGTCTAATCTGTACTGTGTAGTGCAAAATATGTCCATTATACAACATTAATATCACCATCTGCAGACCATCTTATTCTCTTCACTTTCTGCACAATAGCATGAACAGGTCATGAAAGACGCTTTCTTCTTTCATTTGCTCTTGATTGTGGCTGAAATTCCCTATATTCCTATAGGGAATGTCCTATATTTCTATATGGAAAGGACTGTTCAAATCCTCAAAAATCCACTGGATGTGCACAAGAGAATCTTTAGCTGCCTTTTTTGTCTTATCTTCCTCAAGTTGCCCCTTTCGATGCTGATGTTAGCATGGCTACTATTCAGACAATTTTCAAGCAAGAGGAATCTCAGTTGCTGTCTATAGAGTTGGCAATTTTTACATGAGCTGAATTCTTTGTTGGAATGGATTTACAGAAGTTAAACCTGATTTCCTCAAAGTCTGTACAAATTCCAGTCTTTCCAGCTTTATCACTAACTCTGTCCTGCTACTGCTTAGAACCTAGGAACCAAGACAGATGAAAGAATCTCAGTCTGGGAAAACCCAGGCTAAAGTCTCTGCAGAGTCTTTGTCAGTTATGCTAAGCACAACTTTGAGTGCTCTCGAAAATTAGTTTCACTTTATAAGGTTAATGAATTTCTATCAATTGACTTTGGACCTCAAATGTTCTTTGGTTTTAGAGAATTTGGGAAAATACCACGTAAGAAAAAAAACATGGGTTATAGCACTCTGGTTTGAATCTTCTGGCACTCAAGTGTGACATTTAGGATAAACAGTTTGGATGTAAATAAAAGCAACCAAAGGGTGTTCCTTAATTTTCTGACTCCTGGAAATTTCTGTTTCCAGAAATTTCTGACACCAGGCTGGTGTTTTCAAAGTTACTCCTGGTCAGTGGTACCAAAAGGAGGGGTGATACTAATGTTATTATCATTGTAATGTACTTTTAAAACCTCTTCAGATTGTGAGCACTTACAGGTAGAGTAAATTAGTATGAGCGAACAAAAAGCATCCGAGGTGCTTTAATGATGATCTTTAAAGCTTTTGTTATCATTCCACCTCCACCTAGAAAAAGACTAGGGAGTTTGCCATTTTAAACTATCCCATGTTTAGTTCTAAGCTTTCTTTCTTTTCTTCTCCAAAATGTCTATATTACCTTTACAGTTAACAAGCATGATAATGGATCTGTACATCTGTACAAACTTAATAAAAGAGTGACCCATTTTTGAAATATTGAAAATCCATTGAGTTTCTTATTTTGTGTCAGGCCTGGTTGAATGAGTGGAAGGAATTCAAGTCAATGCAAAAATGACATAAAAGCAACAAACTCAGAGATACACCATAAAACACCACAAATAAAGCTCTTGTTCATAAATTACCTATCAGCTGGGAAAATCTTAATAATGGAAAGAATCTTTGCACTGGTCAATAAAGTTGGGAGAGGTTAATCCCAGGTATATCCTGAATAGTACATAAATATGTCAGTACACTTATTTGTCCATAATTAGGGAAAAAAAACCTGAAAATATACATTCAGAATATCTACTTTCATGCTAATTATCTGTTGCTTTCTGTAACATAGGCTTGTTTAATATTCTCAGAGATGCTATAAATCTCTGCTAAAATTTAAGGCTGCCTGCTGGGCTTAGTCAAAGCAAGCACTGAATAAGAATACATGCTAATAATTCAAACATAATTTGAAAATTAAAGCATGTTGTGGGTCAAGGCTGGAGAATAAAATTTAAAGAACCACAACAAATATAAATTACAAGTTCAGCTGAGTCAACAGTCTCAAAACCTACAGAATCCAGACTTCTAGAGGCCTTCTTTTTCTGTGTTCACAAAAAAATTCCCAGCCTGTTTGTGTTTTGTTACAATGAGAAATAACTCTTAACAGACAGCTGATTACAAGAACAATAAATAGTGGATGTATATGTAAAGTGAGTTGGCAGCATTAAAAGCATAATAAAATGGGCTTTTCCAGTTTCCTATATTTATTAGATTAAAGATAATAATCATGCAACTGAGCTTAATTATTTAAGTCTTCCAGATTAAAACAGACGTTTTAAGCATCCCAGAGAAAGCTTGCAATGAAGGGAGACTCAACACCACATCCGTATGCTCCAATGCACTCAAGACAAATAGTTCTTCTATTGTAAATACGTTTTCCCTTCTTGTAGAAACTCCTAGGCTCATAAAACAGTTTTATGACTAATTGCGATTAGAGAGCCTTCTTTGTATGTCTTCACTGTTATACAAGAAACTACCATCAAGAAAATCTGTAGAGGCCCTGAATCTTCTTTCTAAGCAATACTCAGTGACAGTAGGTTTGGGGATTGAGACATGCTGGTATTGAGTAGCAGAGTATTCTAAGGCAGAGCTACACTGATTATCTATGGGAGGAAAATTTGGTTGTTATTTCCCCCCTGTTCCTTTACTTTGCGTTTATTCTGGCTTTTGATCATTCTACTGAAGGCTAAAATTTATCAAAGATCATTATGTGATATCCTGGAAGGCATGCTAAGACACCTGAAAAACAAGGTGGTTGGTGACAGCCAGCATGGCTTCACTAAGGGGAAATCCTGCCTGACCAATTTGGGACTGGTCTTATTCAACATCTCTGTCGCTGACATGGACAGTGGGATTGAGTGCACCCTCAGCAAGTTTGCCGATGACACCAAGCTGTGTGGTTTGGTTGATATGCTGGAGGGAAGGAATGCCATCCAGTGGGACCTTGACACGCTTGTGAGGTGGGCTGATGCCAACCTCATGAAGTTTAACCATGCCAAGTGCAAGGTCCTACACCTGGGTTGGAGCAATTCCAGGCACAGCTGCAGGCTGGGTAGATGAGAGATTCAGAGCAGCCCTGTGTAGAAGGACTTGGGGGTGTTGTTCAATGAGAAAATGAACATGAGCTGGCTTCAGTGTGTGCTTGCAGCCGAGAAAAACAACCATATACTGGGATGCATCAAAAAGAGCGTGACCAGCAGGTCAAAGGAGGTGATCTTGCCCCTCTACTCTGCTCTTGTGAGACCTCACTTGGAGGACTGTGTGCGCTTCTGGTGTCCTCAACATAAAAAAGAGATGGAACTGTAGGGACAACTCCAGAGGAGGGCCACGAGGATGATCAGGAGTCTGGAGCACCTGCTGTATGAAGATAGGCTGAGAAAGTTGGGGCTGTTCAGCCTGGAGAAGAGAAGGCTGCATGGAGACCTCATAGCAGCCTTCTAGTATCTGAAGGGGGCCTATAGGAATGTTGGGTAGGGACTCTGCATTAGGGACTATACTGACAGAAAAAGGGGTAATGGGTTCAAACTTAAACATGGGAAATTTAGATTGGATCTAAGGAGGAAATTCTTTCCTGTTAGGGTGGTGAGTCACTGGAATGGGTTGCCCACGGAAGTTGTGAAAGCTTCATTCCCGGTGGTGTTCAAAGTCAGGTTGGACAGAGCCTTGGGTGATATGGTTTAGTGTGCGGCGTCCCTGCCCATGGCAGGGGCTTTGGAACTAGATGATCTTAAGGTCCTTTTCAACCCTAACTACTCTATGATTCTATATACGTGTCGTCAAGGTAGGTGTTCTGTGGGTGATTCTGGCCAAAGTGTTTTACTTGCACCATATTCTCCCATGTCTTTTAGTATCTTCTAATCTTACCATTTAAATTTCAGTTTTACTTTCTAACAAAACAATTTTTAGGCCCACAGATTGTATACTTGTCCTGAATTCAGCTGACAGAGAGTTAATTTTCTTCTTAGTAGCTGGTACAGTGCTGTGTTTTTGGCTTTAGCCTGGGAATAATACTGATAACATGTTGTTTTAGATTTTGCTGAGTAGTGCTTACTCTAAATCAAGGAGTTTAAGTTTACTGTGCTCTGCCAGTGAGGAGGGGCACAAGAAGCTGGGCTTGGACATGTCCAGAAGGAGCTGACCCAACTAGCCAAAGGGGTACTCCTTAACACAAACATCATGCTCAATATATAGAACATCATGCTTGATATATAAACTTGGGGGAGATAGCCAGGAGGGGCCAATTTTTCAGGGATGAGCTGCGATCAGTCAGCAGGTGGTGAGCAATTGCATTGTGCATCAATTGTGTTTCTTGGGGTTTATCCCCCTTTCTCTTTTTTATCAACATCGCTACTATTTTTAGTGTTACTGTTACCATTGTTGTTGTTATTGTTTTTATACTTCTATTTTTATTATTAAACTGTTCTTAATGATGGGTTTTTCATTTTTCTGATTCTTCTTCCCATCCCACTAATGAGGAGGGAGGCAAGGAGCACAAAAGCAGCTGTGTGGTGCCTAATTTCTAACTGGGGTTAAACCATAACAATATTAGAAAAGTTGTAGACCAAGGAGAGTGACTAAAACCATAACAACAATATTAGAAAAGTGATAGACCAAGGAGACTGACTACATATATGACGCTAGTAAATAGGAATCTCAAATTTTATACTTGTGTGCCATGAAAGGTGCAGTAGGAATATCACTCAGAGTGAAAGATTTAAAGAGTTGTTGTTTTTTTTTTTAATTACAGCAAATTCTTTTAGCAAGTGTATAGCCATTGGTAGTGAAAGCAGTGATAATTTTAGGGTGCATGTGGTTATACTTTCATTCTTATAAATCTGAAACTGTGGTGGTGCATTAGTATGCATAGGATCTTGATATTTATATTCTGGGTTTGTCTGAATTCTGTATGGAAAGCCTTGTGCTGTTTATTGATCCAGACTGTCTTAAATTTTAATCATTTACTGTTATAGAAACCTGTAAAAATAAATTGGAAAGCTACCTTTTTTTTATTTTACACTTTTTTTAATTTTCTAATTTTTGTTGGTTTCTCAGGGTCTGCACCTCTTCAGAGTAAATTTAACCCAGATGTTCCCTAATACTTAGGTAATAGGGTAACTGTTTTGTTTTTCTTGCACAACTATTTCACATTCTGGTAAACTATCCTTTTGAGTTGCATGAGTATTTTCTTCCTAATAAGACAAGTATTCCTCCTTATATTGTCATATGATTATTGTTCAAATTAATATCAAACAAGATAGGTCTGCTTATTTATATATTTTTTCCTAAACACTATTTTCTCACCCTTTTAATGACAAGTAGATCCTAGTTTCTGATCCTAATTTCAAAAGCCCACGCATGGCCATTAATAATTTAGTCTTGCAATGCTATATTGCTCTAAATGAAACCATGGATTTAAGATTTTTCAGATTATCTGCAGAGGCATTAAGGACAGATTTATTCTTGTGTAACTTAAAAGGTGTAGGCACAGCTAATTTTACTATTATTAAAAAAAAAAAAAAAAATAAAGAAAAGATGGGAGATCTACCTTTTCCTGAAGCTTCAGGGAAAGTTTTTTGGATTGTAATAATTTAATGGTATAATGCTTGTAATAGTTTAATAAGGAAAGTCAAAGCACAACTTTGGTATGCAGTGCATGACACATGTTTTTGGGAATTACAAGTAGTGGGTCTTTCTATGTTTCTCAAATATTTGAGAAATTTGATCTTAACTGGAGGTTGAAGTACAGTATTTTTATATTTTTTCTGTAATTGCGGATGATGATGAATCTTGCATGTAGATAAATACCTAAATATTGAATGCAGAATTCTCGTATAAAGTAAAGTTAAATTCCAGAAATGACAAGAAAAGTTTATTTATAGGCCTGTTCTTAATGCTTGAGAAACTGGCAGAGCTTGTTGATGAAATACATAAGTACAACTATGTAGTTTCATATTTTTCTTCCTTTTTTTTTTTCCTCTTTTTTATTTTAGTTTATTTTTAAAAATATTTGAAGCCAAATGAGGTGAGGTATTTAGTTATAGTCTTTTAAAAATACTTATCTATGCATGTATGAATGTATCAGCCTGAACAGTTTCAGCAGAGCTGAGCTGAATCTGTGGGCAAAGTTGCTTTCATTCTGGAAGCTACCTACGCATGTAAGCTGAGGCCCAGGACTATCAGAAAACATGTATAAGATTTCTGACCTGAATCCATCTCACAAATTACTTTCCTGCAACATAAACAGAGGAGTTCAACTCTGTCCTTTAAAACACATCACTGGTCATTCTTGAGTACTTAACCCGAAATAGGGGGAATTCATTGCCCCTTACGCTAAGCATCTAAAATGAAATTTAGCTTTTCTACCTAGGCAATAATAAAGGTAGTTTCTCTGGAGCTTTTTTTTTTTTTTTTTTTTAACATACTGTGGGAGAGATATCTAAGATAAAAGATTTCTATCTGCTCTCACCACTCAGCAAATGTGGGTGAGTTGTTTAATAGTAGCTGCCTAAAATTTAAACGGAAGATGAGTTGTACTAGTGATCAGCAAATTGTTCAATGCATATGCAGAAGAGCCAGACCTAAATCTGCCAGAGCTGGCTTAGAATGCTTCGTTTTAAGTAGACAGAGCCACAATATGTGAATGTGGCATGAGTACCATTCAGTAAATTATAGAGCTTTATTAGTCCCCTTCATGGCACAGTATACGGTAAAAATAGGGAGTGTGCTAATGATGGGATAATAGTGGTGATGTTTTTTATTATTGGTCTATGTAATTATTCAAATTCAGAGAAATTTATTCTCAATCCAACAAGCAGACTGACTGAAAGGCCGTACCCCTACCAGGTTTATGAAGAATTCTAGTTAGAATCTTTTAATTTCTCCACATCACAAATATAAATTTCCCTGAAGATTTCATTGAAGTTGCAAATTTTTAATCTTTTTAGTTATTTGATGCAGTTTTTATGCCTTCTACTAAGTAGGTTTGAAGTAAACTTCTTCATATCATTAAATCTTTTTCCCTATGATTACGCAGCATAGTCAATATTTTTAAGGGTTTATGCTTCCTTACTTGTTTTCAAGGTCAAATACTTTTTTGATGGAAGAAAACTCATAATTTGCATTCATTTCAGTTTGCTGTCGTATCTTCACAAAGGGGTCAATGTTATTGAAGTAATTATTGAACACTGAGCATAATACCATATCCAAAGAAAGCAGCATAATTTAGTGACAATAGCTAACTTTTATACTGTAGAACTTCCATTAAAAAATTTTGGGAATAAGTTCATATTAACCACACAGTGGAGAAAAAATGTATAATATTTATTAAAGTAACCGTCAATAATTCGTTCATCCTCCGGAATGAAAACCCATCAGAGACTTTTTAAATTTAACTAAACAAAGCTTTATATATGGGTTTCCTTTCCCCTATCTACCTTGTACATGAAAGGTATAAACATATTTATTTTATTCTCACAGGAACATATGAGCTAAGAAGTAGTATCATTTCTACACAGGAGTATGCTTTGTTATTATTATACAGTATTTTAAAAATCTGTATGTTCTTTATTTATCCAAAAGCAGCATAAAAACATCCCCATTTCTCAAAGTAAAACAACCTAATATTATATTCTTTATACTTATGCTTAAGTGTTTCATTTGATTAGTGGCAGTGGGCTAAATCCTCTTCACAGAGTCTATTTCCTCTGAAAGTAAAAAGCTAGAGATGTAGGGACCAGGACTCAAAGACCTTATGAATCTTATGAAAACTTGAGATAATATTTTTCATAAGTCCATGCAATACAATTGAAACAAATGAACAAGAAACAACTGGCAAATGAAGGCAGTCATAGTAAAATAATTTTTCACGTATTTCTCAGAATATCTTAAAAAGAGCTCCAAACTCTCTCAGCATGCATTCAGTTTTAAAATGGCTGAAAGAAAAGGGGGAGGTTGCATTACAGTTGCTCTGATCATCACCTTTATAAACATTACATTTTTATTTTCCTAGGGAAGAAAATGAATAGAGCAAAGATTTATGCCATTGAATGTCATAGCTGATTACCTCTAGAAATGAGAAGAATGCAATTTTTATTACTTTATTTAAAGTTGAGCTATTTTTCATAGGCAAATATAGCCAGGCCAGACAGCTTTAATTTTTAAGAATGTATGGTACCCTCTGGCATAAATTTGTAAATTATGATATATTTTTAGAATCACTCTTTTCCTAAATAAAACATTCAGCACAATTCTTGTATGCATAATATTTCTGCTGTAATTTGCAATGATATTAAGATAATAATTTTTCTCTGCAAGATGCAGGCACTGTGAAATTTGAAAATACCATTCGCTGATAATTTACTTCTAGGGATGACTTATGGTTACAAGAAAGTGACTTCTTTTTCTAGCCAGTGGAATGAAGTAGAATGGTGAAATAGATGTGCAAAGAATGTGTTAAAAAGTTATGAAATTCAACAATCATTGCTGTTAAAACAATACATAAAAGTTGTGTGTCTGTCATTCATTTTTATTTTTATAGGACTGATACAAATAGTCATATTTATGTGATGCAAGCTATATGTGCAGAACCAATGCAGGTGATTGTTCCAAAGGCCTATTGGTTCCCTCATAGAAGCTTACCCATATAGGCTGTGCATGTCTAAAAAGAATCTCTCATAAACTGTCATATATGAATAATGAATTATTTCCTCTTGAGTTCATTCCTGTATACACACAATCTTGTAAGAGGAGTTTATGAGAAAGCAAGCCCATACCCAAACATATGTTCATAGGAGAGCAAAACAGATTTAGAAGTGTATCCATGTAAATGGCACCAGTCATTGGAAGCAAGCTTTGATCTGAAAGCTGTGTGCATAATGCTGTGTTCAGGTTCAAAATCTTAGACATCCTGTGTCCTGAAACAATGATGCCCAAGAACAGGGGCACGGCATTTTTCTTGCTGATTTAGTTAGCAAAATGTATCTATATTATTATTATTATTAAATATTCCTAGTGAAACAATGACTGCAGCAGATGTATTCTGGGAGTAAGCTATCCTCGTTTCAGCTGGAATAGAGTTAATTTTCTTCCTAGTAGCTGGTACAGTGCTGTGTTTTGGCTTTAGTCTGAGAGTAATGCTGACAACAGACCGATGTTATAGTAGTTGCTGAGTAGTGCTTACCCTAAACAAGGACTTCAGTTTCTCATACTCTGCCGGTAGAGGAAGCACAGGCATGACAGCTGACCTGAACTAGCTAAAGGGATATTCAATATTACAGGCCATGCTCAGTATACAAACTCGAGGAACTTGTCTGTGAGAGGCCAAGCACTTCTTGGGGACTGCAGGTGGTGAGCAATTGTGCTGTGCATCACTTGGAGGTATTTGGGGGGGGCAGGGCTTATTCCTTCCTTTCTCTCTCCTTATTTCCTATTATTAGAATTACTATTATTAATTTTGTTGTTGTTGTGTTATTATATTTTACTTTTATGACAGTTGTTAAATTTTCTTATCTCAACCCACAGTTGTTGTTTTTTTTTCTAAATTTCCTCACTGTCCCAATGCGGAGGAGGAGTAAGGAAGCAGCCGCATGGTAGTTCATTGCCACTGGGCTTAACACAAGTATGGAGAAGTATGGTTATTTGGGTTTATTTGTTTAATAGAAACTCTGATATAATAAAAACCAGCTAACGCTGATTCCCCTGTTACACAGAGATGCCTCCATTTTATTGTTTATCTGAAACCTCATCAAAAGACTCTACTTCCTGTAGTCATTATATTTCCTGGCAGGAAGCAAGGAAATCCCAGTATCACCTACTACTGAACTAAAAGATAGACAAAGCAGAAAACAGAGATAATGTTATCACAATGCTTAATCTGTCAAAAATCTACACTGCAAATCTGTAAAACTGTTGCACTTTAGTGACAAAGTCCCCATAACGTAAAGCTCCAATGGAGCTTTGAGGTAGAACACACTTGAGTTTATCTTAATTATTCTAACTAGTTATTCGGCAGCCTGTGGGGCTGTGATTACTTTGAAAGTGTTTGTTCTCAGCAGTGAATAAAGGCTCTCATTCACCACTGTGAAGCTCCAATAGGAGAAAACAATATCAAAGTCTAATCTTGGAAACTACAAGCAGGTTGCACACTGCTGTACTGTAGTTTTCTTCTTCTCAGTGCACTTGATTCACACCAAGTCTGAAGACAGAATCCTGACTTGGACAGTGTTTTAGAGATCCATCTGCCACTTTCCCTTAAAATGTGCATATCTGAAAAAATGGAAAGAACTTTCAGTTTCTGCATCAAGTTTATGTTTGACCAAAACCTGAGAAAATGACCTATTGGATTAAAAAGATTAACAGTGCTCATAAACAAACTTCCCTTTTGTTCATGTATCCTGACAAAACAGCCTCCTTTGAATCTGGATGTCAGCCATTAATTTTAGAAGTTTGTTGTTACAGTTAACTTCACAGTCCCAACTGAAGTCCCAAGGAAATATTTTTTTCTGTCACCTCTGAGACGTCTGTGTACACAAGAGTCTCAGTATTTCTTCTCTACGGTAGGATTCCTGCTTACAAACTTTTCCTTCTTTTTCCCTCCATGCTGTGCCCTTTAGAAAAGCTTTTCTTTTGTCTCTAGAGAAGAGAAAATCTCCTGCCATATCCCAACAAAATTTTCCAAAAGGCTGGCAGCAACTACCACCAACTAAACAAAAATCCTCCTTTCCTGTTGTCCAGCCCTGCTTTCTTTATGTAGCAACATATAGTAAAACAGTCAGCAAGCAAAGCAGCGATCATTCCTTGCAGCATGCTTTCCCTGACCTCAGCATCAGATTGTTCTGAGTACTTCTTTTGTCCACTGCAGTGTAGATAAAAACACAGAATTAAAAATATTTAAATACGCAAATGAAAATATTTCTTTGGGTTCTCCCCATATCTAATAATAATCACGATCCTGAAATAGTGATTTTTTTTCTTCACAAAAACATGCATGACATTAACATTAAGCTAATCAAAACATCCACTACATACAGAAGTAAAATGTATTTTATTTCCTTATATAGTAAGTTGCATATATTTGATAGGAGCTGACCTGTAATGCACCACACAAGCCCTCATTTTACAAATTCCAGTCGATAGAAATAATTTAAACATTCCTATTTCTCACTCACACACCAGCTATTCATAAAATGTAATCTATTCAGGCAGAGAGACAGGCAGTGGGTTAGAATAATGGTTAGACCTCATCCTGTATTCTTGCTAGAGCTTGAGAGCTGCAGTTACCTTAATTGGATGTGATTGTTCTGATTACTGATATTCTGAGCAGGTTCGTAGCTTCAGCATTATCTGTCATGCCATACTATTAACATGTTATATGAAGAACAGAACTGATATGATTGGTAGAGACTGGGGCAGTGGTGACCAAAAACATTTAGAATGAGCTAGTAAGACCAAAAAAAAAAAACCCAAACGAAACCAAAACACAAAACCAAGTGGCAAGGGAAAGTTCAACATCCTAAGAATTTTTACACCTTGAGAGCTGGGTCAGATGAAAAATGTTCTGCTTGAGGAATCTTCACTAACACACATTCTCAGATCATAATGAGCACAGAATTTCTATCAACCCAAACTCAACTATTAAGGAATATAAATTCCATATCACAAGTTTATAAGGTGAAAACATTCAGCCTGGACATGAAATCACTGTAAAAAAACCCAAGCAAACCGAAAAACAACAAAACCAAAACAATTAATTCTGTAACTTGAAAGCTGTGGTTTTATTGGGTGCTAGTAGTTTCTGCAAGTCCATTAACAGGTGTGGAGATGTGTGTGAAGGATTCTGCTAACCAGACTATGTGGCTATGATATTTCAGTAGTCTAAATCTTTTCTGCACATATATGCCTAGATGGAATCACAAAAGAGTTGTTTGTTTGCTTGTTTCTATGAAGAAGCACTGGTATTTCTATTTAGTTCTATACTAATACACTCAAAGCCTTTCTATGATATTAATAAACCATAGAAAGAATAGAAATCAATAAAGCTCTGAAATATAACCGTATAGTACCAAAAGTAAGCATGAAAAAAGACAGTCTACACAGTTTATTTCTAAGTGCTTTTGCAGATTTTGTTAGAATTGCAAAGAACAGCAGTTTTTCCCTCTGTATGCAGCTAAGGTTATGCATTCTATATGGTGTGTTTGATGGTAGGTTATATATTCCTGTAACATTACTATTAAAGTATTAAGAGTGGATTCTGGTCACAGATACTCTGGTGAACATCTGGCACAACTCCATAGAGGATCTTTGGAGTTATTCTAATTTAGTGTCACTAGGTAGCACATTGATGAAAACTTGGTCCTGTAATCCTCCCATCCACAAGGTGTTTATGTTTGCAACTTTGTGGCTGAAAATAAATTTTATGCGGATAAGTAATTTTTCCCAAATTCTGAATTTCTCAGCAAATCTTTGACTTTGTATGGACATAAAGGAGGGCTTTGTTTATCTTAGAAATACTAACTCTGAAGAAATTTAAACATAATGCAGAAATAGAAATTACACTGCAGGGTATTTTTTAGTATAATTTCATAGTTTAACCAGTTAATTATAGTAGACCTCTGGATAGCCACTTTGCTATTAACCAAATGCAATAAACCAAAGCCCCCTTCTGTTGAAATGGGAAAATCTCAGAGTACATTCTGAATAATAAAACAATATTGGGTAAGGAAGGCAAGAATATCCAGAGTCTACATAGAAGTATGAGTTGGCTTTTAAGGTTTTATTTCTCCATTTATTGCTTTATTTCTAGTTGTTTTTGTTGGTTTTTTTTGGTGAAAATGACACCCCTCTGCTCATTATGGACAATCTTATATTCACCACACTTGCAATTAAAATTGTAGGTTACTACTGATAACTGAGGTACATTCTATTTACTTCCTTAGAAGATTAAGGGTGAAAGTCTCTGTGGTTTACCAATAAACCCACACAATGGAAGAAGGCTCAGAAAAGATGGGCATAGGAGTTGTGCCCATGAAGCTGAGCCCAAGTAAGAACACCATAGGAAGTGATCAGAAAGGGAAAGCTGGACTTGGTCCAACACAAAGGGAACCAGAGGGTGACCTTTGTTTTAGATAAATGGCTATATCAGTTGACTGAACCAACTACCTATATCAGTTGAGTGGATCTACCGGTTGTGTAAATGTTTTTCCCAATGTTAATCAAAAGGTTGTGAATCTCTTCTTGAGCTAGCCAGAACAGCATGGGGGAAGTGTATATGTGGCTCAGCTCAGTAAAAACTGAACCACCAATAGAATGAATTTTGAAGAGAAAAAAAAGAATTGTGATGGCTTTATTCCACATGCTTCTTCCTGGTGGCTGGGGACACCCAGTGTCATGACAGTGAGCATACAGACACCATTAACAAGAATCACGCTTTTATTGTCATCCAGCAGTATACTGCAATTGCTATAGTCTGCTAAGTGTACTTACACTGTGATTTCAACATACTGATGTATCTCTGATAAGTCAGAATCCTGTGTAATGTCAAATATCTACAGGTAAGTGAAGTTGATATTAAACATTTAACCCTCATCATGTGGAATATTAAAAAATAAGTTGGTCAAATAGTACTGGACTCTGACAATCTGTTGACAGAAAAGTGAGGGTTTCCTTTAATGTTTTTTCTTATATTAAGACAGTTTCACTAGAAAGGTTTTTTGAACAGTAAGTCAAATATCTTCTCTAGTTATCTACTGTCCACTCAAAACAGTTTCTAAATACAGAATTAACAAGGAATGTCACCTGTTGAATGAAAGTTTAGTTCAAAACAACTGTTCAAACTGGGCAATTAAATCAGAGGATAACAAGGGTTTTTTTGCCAATATCAACCATGCAATCCTGAGCTTTGTAAAATAGATAAAAAGATCACTCTGAGCTTACAGCTCTGTCAGAATGCAAATATTTTTCCATGGAAAAAATAATATTTCTTGACACTTTCAATGTGTTTTCTTATCCTAATATCTGTATTACTTTTTAAATGCTAACTAATTAATCCACTTACTAATGCAGGAATCAAGTTCTGACCCAATATGAAGGAAATCATGCTATCAAATCTTGCAGTTTTGCCGCAAGTTATACAGTATTTGATGTGTACAGTTACATATAAAGATATTGTTGTAATTTAAGTTGCTAGTTATGCATAAAAGTCTTTTACTGATTTTTAAGGCAGCTAATAGAGCTTTTTCTTTTTCTTTTTTTTTTTTAATTTTTGGAATTAAGTTTTGCATTCCGTTTCCAAAAAATTACCATAAGTAGATCCTTCATAAAGAAGAAGAGCAGGACATGTATTTTTTATAATTTCCTTTTAGCAGCATCTAAGTTTTCCAGCTCTACCCAGCTCACTGTATTTCCTGGGCCTGCTAAACTTTCTGTACTTCCCTTTTTTCCTTCTTATGATACAGTAAGTAGGAGCTGTTTCTCCAGTTTAAATTCCAACTAGTACTACCTTTCAGACTTTCATGATTTTTCTCTGAATTTCTTTAATGTCTCCATTTAAGCTTCCAGAGTATCCCATACATGTCTCCTCTCTTGCTGTCCAGTAAATCATGCTTGTTTCATCCTACCCTAATCATTTTGCATCAAAGTCTGGCTTCAGTGATGAGTTAGGGAGTGTGACAGGTAGCCTGCCAAAGGGTTTTCTGTCTGATGAAACACTCATGGCATAATCCCAGAGCTCATAGTGTAAGCATTACCTTTCCAATGTCAGAAATAGCATAGAGTAACGAATAAAAACATTACACCTGTGCAAAATCTGACATTTTGGGAAATGTCTGTTTCCACAAGCTTAAAGGGGAGCTACTCAGGGCTTGTGTGGAACACAGGGAAGAAGGCTGTCTTAGTCTCTTTTCTATTTTCCTTCTATATGCCACAAATTACTGCTGAATAAACACACTTTCTTCTCTCCTCTGTCCTCTTGGTGAACCAACTCATGTTCTCTGCATTCTCTCTTTCTTACTATCCATCTTTCTGCTCAAGCTTTTTTTGTATGCTTTTCTTGTTGCTTTGTAAAGCCCTGCACAGCAGTTAGCTTTTCATAAAACTAGCTGCATGCTTCCCAACGAGGATTAAATAATCAAAGCTGGTTTTATGCCTGGCAGGTCATGTTGATTATCATAAGACAAAAACAAAACAAAAAAATAGAGTATTTTTCTCAAATGTCATGCTCTTCATGCAATCTGTTAATGAAATGAGCTTTAAAAATAACCTCTAATAAAACAGTACATATATTTGTGGTGTCACATGCTGTGTACAAAGGAGATGAAACAAAATGGTGTTTGGAGTTTTTATTTGTGGGGAGTGAAGGCCACATTTATTTACATACATTAATCTGATTTTCTCTATTCTTTTTCATTAAGTGCTTCATTTATATTTAAACAATTTGTAGCCTGCTAAAGTGAGATGCAATATTTCTCATACAATAGTTTGCATGATGTATTATTTGATAGTATGTTTACTATAGGAAGTATATTTACTATAAGGAAAAGTTATGAATTCATACAGTCACATAAGAAAATTTACCAATTTTGGGGAAAAAAAATAGAGCTAACACTAAATACTGTCACTTACACACATGTCCCCCAAACTGAAAAAAAAACCCAAACCCTCCAATTTCAAGCAGGTCAAGGTACATCAGCCATACTACAATTTAGCAGAACATCACTTGTTTGGAAGTCAAACTACCCCTGCAGGTTTCCACTTAAAAGTTAAACTGTTACATTCTTCTATTTAACAAGATGCTAAAGTGACAGGGAAATTTATAGAAATGTTCATTCCGGTGATCACAGTTTTGATGGGTTGTGTGGGCTGAAAGACAAACCCCTTTTAGGAAGCCAAATTATTTTCATTGTTATGTTTCCTTTCATCATCCTTCATTAAGAAAATCACTGTTTCAAGCCATCACAGTGCTTAATATGAGAAATAATAAGAAAAGTTATATGAATCTCAGGAAATAAAAAGTTTGCATAGTTTTCCCATCTGAAATTATAGAAGTATTTTTATATCTGAAATTATAGAACTATTATTAAATTACTACAATTTTTAAAATAATAAATTCTTGCTTGAATTTTGACATGACTGCCTTGGGGCTTTATAATGCAGGGTGACATTTATCTCTTTAAAAGCAGACATAAATTATGAAGTGAATTATGTCTGATCCAGATATTTAAACTTGTTCTTATAGTCAGTGAAGAAGTGTGGTTTGTTTCAGCACAAACCCTTTTCCATCTTATCCCTTTCTACAACCACCTCAAAGAAGGTTGTAGCAAGGGGGGTGTCAGTTTCTGCTTTCAAGTAACAAGTGATAAGACAAGAGAAAATGGCCCGAAGTGGCACCAGGGAGGGTTTAGACTGGCTATTAGGAAAAATCTCTTCACTGAAGGATTGTCAAATATTGGAATAGGCTGCCCAGAGCAATGGTTGAGTCACCATCCCTGGTGGTACTGCATACATGCAGCATTTAAGGGACATGGTTCAGTGGTGGGCTTGGCCAGTGGTGAACTTGACAGTTTTAGGTTGACACTTGTACTCAATAATCTTAAGGGTCTTTTCCAAACTATTATTATGTTTCAAAATTATTCTGTGTTTCTATGATTCTATCATCATAGATGTCCTCAGAAGAATCATTTCCCAGCCATAAAATTATTTTCTCCATTGAGTACAATGCAAGCCCAAACGATTAGCTCAGCCATAAATGTCTACACCACGGATTTCTAAAATTGAATGAGATGAATCCCTAGCCTAATGTACTGAGGAGCCATTAGGTACCATAATGTCTCACTCCTCTCCAAGACTGGCAAATATTGCAATCACTTCTAGAAAGGCATTTGGAACTATAACCTAATAGTCAGGAAAGAGCTTCTAAAAATCCGTAAACTATAAATGCAAAACAGTACATTTTCCTGGTCACCACATATTTCTAATCATACTGCCTATAAGATGGTTTAAGTATCCTTCAATGTCTTAATATTTCAAATCAAAACAGAAAAGTACAATTTTAGTAACAGAGAAGAGAGAGATGATCCGTATCTCTGTCTAAAGCCATTTACACAGTGGTGTTAAGGTACTTTCCTGAGAGGAGCAGAGAGCTCAGATGGTTCTGTCAACAAGTTCAAGTGAAACAACCTGCTAAAATGAATGCAGACCTCTTCTTACAAGGTGTCTTTTAAAATCTGTGGTGTGAGTCGAATGAGATTATTGATGCTCATTTCTTAATTCATCTTAGAGTTTTCAGGATTCATGTTTTAGTCTGAACCCATAAAATGCTGTTTTCATTCAATTGAGAAGAAGAAAAAAAAAGATGTTATTGACATATTTCTGTGTGAGAGAGTACACAGTTTATGATATTGCTGCTACTGATTGTTTTACATAGCTGTTTCACCAGGGTGAAGGAAGTCCCAGGTCATGTCACTCATTACTGGAAGATTGTATGAAGTGCAAAAGGGGTATCCTCCTCATTCTAGATGACACGGGGATTTAGACTGACACAGTCAATCTCAGCATTTGATCCCTGATTACTGCACTGACCTGGCCACAGTTATAAACAATAGAGCACACCAAGTTTAGCTGGAAGGGAAAAGCCTAGAACATGTCAACTCAACCGTAAGGAATTTCAGAAATGAGCTTTATGTTACCTTTAGGCTTGAATTTCTCTGCTTTGTGTGAAACCCTGAGATGCTAATAAGGAGCTATACTTCAATGTTTATGTTACTAGTTCTACTTCTGCATTTACAAAGGACTCCTTGAAGATGTAGGTGTCTTTAATTTCCTTTCATTTTCTTTAATGGGTGTTTATTTATCTCATTTTTTCCTTATACTTTTTGACTCATCCAAGTATATATTTTTCTTCCCTTCCAGATGCCTGACATGTTTCTTTTTCTTCCAGTAAGGTTAGTTTTGTAACACATTTTCTTTGTTCAGTGATACGATAGACAGGAACATTCTTTCATGCACAGAAACTTTCTTTTTTAAACCAAACTGGAAAAATTTTATCGCAACTGAAACTACCTCATCCAGCAATAAACTGGAACTTTACCGCAGGAAAACATCTCTAATACACAGTTTTTTTTTTGGTGGAAGAGTGTGGGATACAATTGGATTATGATGAAACTTTGACGATGTAGTAGCCTTCATTTACCACACCTCGTGTAGTGGGAATGTCAGGTTTTATCATGTAATTCAGGCTCAACTTGGTAAGTTCTTGCATAAGTTACCTCCAAGGTAAATGTAAGGTTGTATGAGAATTGGTGCTGTTGACTTATCTAGATATTCTTCACTTTGAACTATTATCGATTTTACAAACTAACAGAGCATACACAAGAGATAGCGAAAAAAGAAATAATTCAGAAGAGATGGTATAGTGCTTACTGAATATTAAAAAAAAATAAATTCTACTGTCAAAAATGTAAGTTGTATATAGTAACTTGTGTTTATTTCAGCACTGAGACAGAAAATTCTAGTGCATGGAACAAATACCGAGAGCACAAGTAATAGAACAATAACTAGTGTAAGGAATAATTTGTTTCCAAGAGATTGTATAATAAATTCGATTCCAAAAGGACCTTGATTTATAATAGATTTATTTTAAATGGGCACATTACATAATTATGGCATTTTTTTAAGGACTAACAATAAAAAAGTCTTTATAGTTTTGTTTTCTTATAAGTCTACAAAATGTTAAATATATTACAAAGCCACCCTGTCCACTGATATGAAGTAGTTCTAAGGAGACCTCTTTTTCAAAATATCTCAATGGGTTATTGTCAGGACTAGTAACGTTATCAAGAACAACTTTTTTTAGTATCTTTTTTAAGAGTCTTATCCCCTGGTGTGCCCTGTGAACTTTCTTTGCAATTGCATATTCACTAACAAGTGTATTTTATCTACATCTTGACCTGGGAACTATTTTCAAAGAAAACAGAATATGCTGTCAGTGGCAGGGTGGGATGTTATAAAATGATATAATGGTATTTCCTTCAATGTGAGGACATGAGTCTATCCTATCTCAAGGGTGAGCTATATCATGTATCATATATATGATTCTTGCGTTGTCAGACATAAAGGGTGAAAGGGAGCAATACAATGTAACAGGGGTTTCTTTTCACCTAACTTCACTTGTGCAAGTTCCTTGTACACTCAGTGAAGAAAGGCCTGCATGGGAGACAGTTCATTCCAGAAAACTGGTCAAAATGAAAGGAATAATGAGCTCTGTGGAGGATGCCTGCCAATCTGCACTTAAAACAGAGGGCCAATAGTCCTAGATGCTAGCCCTGGGCAGTTAACTCCTAGACATCTAAAGTCTGAAGAGGCGATTTCTTCCGGTCTCAAAAGTGTCTCAGAATTATTTTCCTCTTTCCTTTTTTCTTTTTTTTTTCTTAATTCCTTTTTAACTCTCTTTCAAGAACATTTGTCATAAGTCTTTCAAACTTGGTTCTCCCCTGTTAGTGCACATTGCAGCTACAGCCTAGAAACCCAACCATATCCTAGGCTGCATAAAAAGGAGCATGGTCAGCAGGTTGAGGGAGGTGATTCTTCCCTTCTACTGTGCTCTCATGAGATCCTACCTGGAGTACTGTGCTCAACTCTGAGGCCCTCGGTACAAGAAAGACATGGACCTTCTAGAGCAAGGGCCACAAAAATTGTCAAAGGCATGGAACACCTATGAAGAAAGGGTGAGAGTGCTGGGGAGAAGAACAGACTTTATTGTCACCTTTCAGCATATTAAACAAGGCTCACAAGAAAGACAGAGAGAGACTTTTTACAAGGACCTGTAGGGAACAGACAAGGGGCAATGATTTTAAACTGTAAGATGGTAGGTTTAGATTTGACAAAAGGAGGGAATTTTCATGATGAGCGTGATGATACACTGGAACAGGTTGCCCAGAGAGATTTGGTTGCCCATCATTTCCTGATTGGAGCAATCTGATGTAGTAGAAAAGGCCCTGCCAACATCAGAGGTATTTGGATTATATAACATTTGCAGGTCTCTTCCAAGCCAAATTGTTCTGTTATTTTATGATTTTTCACTCTAGCTTAACATCAGTTTCTTGTTCAGTTCAGGAAACTCTCTTTTTTTAAATATTACTCATTTGCAAATCACAGTCTAGGGGAAGAAAAAAAAAAGAAAGGGTAGACACCAAAGTTTTGTGCAGGTTGTTTTGTTTGTTTTTTTTCTCCATTATTTTTATTTCCTTCTATTGTTGTTTTTTAAACATGACACATGGTTGCTTTGACTCTCCCTTTTTCTCAGTGTTCAGTTTTTTGTGTATCAGTGTTTCCCAGCAGCACAGCAACAATCAACATTAGGTTGTAACTGGTTTAGTTGAGGAGATGCATTAAATATACTGTTATATACAGAAATAATCTGTAACTTTCCTATTCAAATGTTGAGTCTCCTCTTGACTGACAAAAATATGTCTCCCTAGCTTATTAATATACTTTCAAACCACCCTTCTTATAAGATGCTGCCTTTTTTTTTCCCCTTAATGTTACATTGTTTTTTGCCCCATATGCAAACATCTGCCAGGCATAGGTTCTGACTTGGAAGAAATCCTTTTAAACATGCTCTTGAACATGCAGCAAACTCTCTGATTAGATTTTAGGCTCTAAACAAAATAATAATATATGTGTGTACCCATACCTTAATAAAACTTAAGTGATTGTTTCACAAGGTGGATTAGTGGTTCACCTAGTTCATGCCTTCATAGTATTTTATTATATCTTGCCTCCTTTTCTTGATGGAAAATGTAGTTAATTACATAAAGCACTCTGTTTCTTTAAACCGGTTTTGGAGAGTAAAATGTTAATATTTAAGATATTTTAAAAAAAAACCTTTCACATAACATTTTCTTTTTGTCCTATAGTTTCAATTGTAAGTAATTTATTTCTCAGTGTGCTCTCAGAAAACACTCACAACATTTATCGTATTCATCAACATATTTGACATAAAAATATAAGAGTTACAGATGTCACATTGCTTCTTGTTTCCTTGTTTTGAGGTGAGTTTTATTGAAAGTTGTCAACACATCTTACACAAAGCACTGGCAATTATCCATAAAAGTGTTATTAAAAGCATATGTTGACACTGAAGGTTTATATTTCATTAGCTGAATTTCAGCTCCATAACTGTTAGTGAGCTAAATGTAAGAAGGCAATCTTAAAAGTAAAAAGCAATCAAAACTCCCCAAAATAATGTAAGTGTGTGACAAAATAAAATTCTCATCCAGACATTTATTTCCATATAGGAATTACATTATAGTTTCAAGAGCACTGAATTAACTGAATTCTGTAATTCACACTACACAGGCATTTTTCCCATTTCCCATGCATTACTTCACTCATTTATTGCCTCCATTTTCCTGTTTTCAAGAGATTTACAAGTTTTTTCATCCAGGTCTGTATATTTGCCCTATGAACTTTTTTTCCTGCTTTTTTTTATCCTGTCCCTATGCTCTTTGTTGTTATGGGTTCTATACTAGGTTGTGATTTGCCTCCCTTTAATGATGAATTCGTACATTTTCTTTTGAAAAGGAAACATTAAAACTTAAGCTGAAAGTCAGATAGATCAGAGCATGTGAATAAGCCACCAGCAATGGTGACTTAGAGTGAGCATTAGTGAGCATTTACTGAATGCAGTAAAACAAATTATTTCAAAGTTTTTCCTTGCAGACTGAGTTACTTTATTCTTCTCACTCCAGCAAAAAATACAGGGGTGCCTACTGCCTTAACCAGGAGCTGAGGATAATGAGTTTGGATCATAGGTTGGATACCTAGAATCTGTAAAAATCCTACCTGACACATTTACATTCTTGGCACATCTATCTCTATGACTACAACATAGAGCATATTGAAAGAAAACTGTGGCAACCACTGGGTGTTCCTGCAAGTGAGTGTTCTGCTTATAAGATGCTAGTAGTGAAGTGCTAGCTCTCATGCAAAACTTAACAGCTCTTTACATTAACTGAAATGCTTTTATCCAGAAGGATAATTTTGTATTCTGCATGTGTTCCTGGCTATATTCTAATTACATTAATCTTGGGATGCCTTAATGGTTTCAAGAAGTCTCCTCTGAACCTAACAAATCTGCAAGAGTCACTGATATTTTTTTTTTTTTTCCTTCCAAATCAATGACAATGCCAAAACAAACTAGCTGCAGAAATAAACAAATCCCTCTCTTTGCTTTACATTAAAATTGTGCTTTATATGAATGAGTACTCTGTGGAATATGCCAGGCGTGGGGAGTCAGTTAATGTCAGCATCGAATGTTACATATATACAGAATATTTATAA
The DNA here is from genome assembly GCF_033783945.1 of Neopsephotus bourkii. Classification (NCBI taxonomy): domain Eukaryota; kingdom Metazoa; phylum Chordata; class Aves; order Psittaciformes; family Psittacidae; genus Neopsephotus; species Neopsephotus bourkii. The sequence goes on along the minus strand of NW_026901450.1, from coordinate 186,146 downwards.
ACCAGGCATTTCAGTCAAACAGATGTACTATTTCTCTAGTCCTTTGACATGTTTTTCCTTGTTTTCCAGAGAAATTGAAAGGTTTTTGCTTTCACTGCCTTTTCTTGACAGAGATGCCACAAGGTATCTATACATCTCAAAGGCTAACACAAAATCAATCTGTGTGATTATGCAATTTAACTGCATTTGCAGTGCTAATGTATCTTCTAGCATCTGTAAACTACTTTATTATAAAAAATTCAAAGGTTTAGCTGAAAGCCAAATTGGACCTGGTAACAACACAAAAACATTATCAACAAGGGAAATCTCTAAAAGTAGCAGCAGACAACAAAACATCACGATGTGTAGAAAGACATAAAAACTGATATAAATTCATTAAGTGCTGACTATTGTTGCTTTATTTGATGTCTGAGTAAAAATATATTGCTGGAAGTGTTTGCCAAGTTGCCCTATGGGGAGCCAGTTTGCCATTTACTTTTAGCCTCTATCATGTGGGTACTTTATACTTCTCTGTTTATCAATAATTACAGTTCCCCAATTAAAGTGGGAGGGGCAGGAGATCTTAGGATCTTTGAATAAATAAAGAATTAGATGTCCTTAGGTGAAGTTGGTAGCTGAAAGTCTCTATTCCCGTAATTAAATGACAGTCACTGAATTCAATATTAAACATTTACACATGATGAAAAAGCAACCTATGAATTCAAGGTTAAACATTTATGTAAAAGAGCAGCATGGGAAAAAATAGAAGCTTAGAAGGAAACTAATGACCTTTAAACATCAAAGGCAAATTACCTATCCATTAGGAGGTCAGTCTGCTAATGTAGCACAAAACTGCACTGACATGATTTCTTGTGTCACATCTGATACTGAAGAAAATCCTGTTCTCACTGAAAAAAAAAAAAAAAAAAGGCTTTATCTTACAAGGGTAAAGGTTTCAAAAATATCTCTCTTTTGCCTTTACAAACACTACTTGAGTTTAACCTTTTTTGCAGTTCTGGAAGAATTTGACACAAGATTTGACATTCCTATTAAGCTGAAAGTCTGAAAAAGAAAAATCTGCTTAATATTTGAATATTGAATAGGTAGCAAACTTAATGACTTGGCACAATAGAGACACACAGAAGGAGTGCAATGTTCCCACACATTCTTTTTATAATGTTTTCCATCCCAAACACCTAGAACAGTGATGGGAATAATGGAAAATAAGAAGGAACAGAAAACAAAGTGGAAGCTTTTAGTTTGGTGATTTTTTTTTCCCCTCCTTTTTCTCAGGTCCCTGAGAAACTTCACATCCATATTTAAGGGCATAATGGAATATTTGTTACTTAGGGGATTTAGAGGTCAACCCTAAATATAAACCATAGTAGAAAAATTGTAGGCCTGACATCTTAAATAACCGGAGTAACAAGGGAATTCAGAGTGTCTGTATTTTTAAAACAGACTTTTTCTCAGCAAATCTTGAAGTATAGCTTATATAAATGTTCAATTCCTCCTTTGACGGACTGTCCAGTGTGCTTTTGCCTGGAAGTGTTATATATTCAACTAGGCAGATATAAGTCCCCATGCCATTTCCCTCTCCAACAAATATTCAGCAGGGCAAGAACCTTTTGACAGAAGGAGTTCCCAAGGAGCAGAGATCTGTTCACACATCCTTTGCTGCTCTACGGTCTCCAGTAGGAAAAACAAAGGGTTATGTACATATGTATTTTTTTTTGCAAAAACAGCATATTAGGAGATTTTTTCCTTTCCCTAGGTGTGGTTCTATGTTATTTGGCTTTCAGTTCAGTGTCTTGTCTTTTCTTCCTTGGTTTTTCTTCCTCTTCTCCTTTCTTCTTTCCTCAGAACAAGATTTTCTTTCTTCACATCCTACTTCTTTATTGTGGGTTGGGTTTGGGGTTTTGTTTGGTTTTGGCTTTGGTTTTGTTTTTACTTTTTGTTGGGGTTTTTTATTTTGTTTTGTTTGGTTTTGGCTTGGTTTTATTTGCACCATGCCTATCCTTCATAGTGCAAATGTGAAAAAAAAGGAAAAGCATAACATGGAACAAATGGTATGTAAAAATAATCCCAGTGAATCTGGAACCAGAGGATATGAGCATAATTATTTAAGCTAATGGCCAACTATTAGCATTAGTATTGTTATAAATCTCTACCAGATACAGACAACAGGAGGCAGCGGGATCCTGCTGTGTCAGCATGAATTTCAATGACGTTTTCTGAGATTCCTTTTATTGCTTTCCTTTTACATCACAGCATTTAGCTTCTTGAGATAGGCACAACTTATTTTGGCTGCAGTAAGATATAGGGCTGTAACGATTACATTTATATTATTAAAGGAAGCAAACCCGGGACTGCTCTCTAGCTCTGAAAGCAAGTTTTGTGTCACAGCTCACATCCAGATGGATGAATCTCTTACCCTTCAAAATAGGGTGCTTTCAGACTGTTTTTTGGTCAGTGCTGTCCCCTGAATGGTGCCCAGGAATTGTATGTGCAAAGACTAGCTTTTTGTCCCAGGTGACAATCATGTTACCAAGGTAATAATAGCAATGACTGTGTGGCAGCATCTGTTCCCATACCTGTATGCAGATTAATTTACTGGTACAGGCATTGCCAATAAAGCATTTAAGTGTTACTGTAATGCAAACAATAAAATGAAACTGGCAGATTTCCCAGTGCTATGTTAATCTGTCTGGGTGTATTTCAACATGCTTTTTCAAAATCCAATAAATGGTAAAAAAAAAAAAAAAAAAGATTTTTCCACTCTGGACAATGTTATCCCTAATAGACTGAAATCTTACATTGTTTTAATTTGTCACAGATTAAAAAGATTCAGAAGAGGTCTACAGATGGCAACACTGGCTTGGACACCATCTGTGAGACAGATATAGGTCTTTGTAAACATGTTACAGCGGTAAGATTTGGAATCTGGGATAGATTGCATATGAAAAATACACTTAAGTTTTTAGCTTTAACTTTCAGGTATGACTACATCTGAGCTGTGCAAGATAATGTAAACATGAAAACATATTTGTGGAAGAGACTACAGAGTCTCACATCCTGTCTTCGGTTGTTTGCACAGTCAGAAACTGGTCAATGAAGCAGACCTTGGTGCATTGCTGGACCTGAACAATTTCTGAACACAAGTGTGGGACCTCAAGGGTAATTTTTCCTGTATTATTTGCCTAGACTCCTTGCTATTCTGCTTTCCTATATTGACAACGTGCTCTCTTACCTCTTACTAAAATTCTTCAGGTTTTGCATCTGATAGAGATGCAAAGGGCATCCTGCAGAAGGGTAGTTTGCAATGCATTGTAACAAAGGGCTAAAGCGATTCAGTACACTGCTAAAAAAAACTGTCCTAAACCTTTTCAACCCATTTCTTGATACTATTAACAATGGCAGAACGATTTCATGTATGCATAAGCACAAACTAAAATGGAAACTCTGATGCCATTGATTGTCTTCTTGCTAATTTACTCAGGAATTTCCTCAATTTATTGGATTTATTTATTAAAATAATCCAGTGGAAAAATCTGTTCTAGATCTAAACATCTAAATGAATATTAGAAAGAGGCCAAATAGGGCTCCTAATTTAGACACAGCTCTCTGATTCTCAAAATTATGAAGACAGCCCACTTTTAAGGTTGTTAATGTAACATGAATTTTCAGTGAAAGATTAATTTCAAAAGGAGGATGGCGGGCCAATAAAACTGTGCAGAAAAAAAACGAAATACCAGGATTTTGTTTCCTCTAAACACAAACAAAAAAATTATATTCAGACAAGAACAGAAACCTGAATCAAAATCATAAAATTCAGCTCAGTGATAATCAAATTTGTTTTTCACCTTCTTTAATATCTGTATTTTCATGTGTAAATTATTAACCTAGGATAGATTTTCTTTGTTTTGTTTTCAGCTAACTGCTAAAATGCCTTTGTGTCTCAGCCAACTAGATAAATAACAAAATCATAGAAGATAGACCTGTTCAGATTGAAGGAAATCAAGTTTTTTGATTTGTCATCATCTGTGTGACAGGTGATTATTAAGGAGGAAATTATCGCTCTTCCACTCATTAAAAAAAAAAAAAAAGACCCCCCCAAAAAAAAATCAGAAAAACAAAACAAAAAACCAAAACCCACGTTTTTAAAATCAAAGATAATCTGTTATTTCTGTACTCTTAGCATTTGACTTTATATTTTAGTGCAGATTTTACTCAGTAACTTACATTCTCCACTGCTGTAAACTCAGCAGTAACTTAAGCATTCAGTTCTGCCTTCCTGAGTTAGGTCTTTTTCATCCTGAAAGATATCTGCAAATTTCTATTGGATAAGCACCTGCAGAATCCTTGAGCAATAGCTCAGCATGTGGAAAATGTTGGAAAATAAGATGGTTATTTTGTTATTTTCAGTGGTGAGTCCAAAAATATCCCAGGATTTGAAGGCAATATAAATGTGTTTTGGGCTAAGACTCAGTTAAGACTCTGTCTCTAGACTCTTAACACGAAAGCCAAAAACCAGAACCATCTAGAGGATACCTACAACCACTATGTCTGGCAAATATTTTTCATAAAGAAGAGCTTTCTGAAACTTAAAAGGAGGGTATAAATCATATGAGAAAACTAGGAATGGCATTAAGGAAGACTGGTTCTGTCCTGGTTATCTGAGACACTCCTTACGGTTTCGTTTTCAAGGTACGTGTTTATAGCTTGGGCTGCTTCAGCTTATCCTGCTGCCTAATACTTCAGGAATGAGAGAAAGGTGGGACATTCTTCTAAGGGTGTGGGCCTGCCTGATGCCTGTTTCAGATGGTGTCAACCCAATTCTAGTGAGAGTTTTTCTCATAATGGCGTTTGTACATGCTGCAGCTTTCTAGCACAGCCCTTGGAAAATGTCACTTCAAGTTGGAAAACTGGACACTGCATGGAAATGTGAGATGTGCTATGAGGTGGAGAGGGTTTCACAGCAGCTAGGAACTTCTTGCCTATATATAACTGTGCTTTGGCTTTAGGGAATATTGCTTCAGACTATTAAAGTTCTTGTGTTACAGTAAGAATTGGAAATGAACCCTATATCTTCTAGTTTGGATTTAGAAAAGGGTACATCTGAAGGAGCAACAAAACTCTGTCATAACCAGTATTCAGAGACTGAGAAGTCTTAAACTTTTACCATTTGACTATATTAAAGGTACCTACTTTTTAGGTTGGTTAAGTTCTTCTGAAAAAATTACTCCAAAATGGTGAATTAAGAATATTCAGAAAAATTGAAAGCACTTTAGGGAATTGTCAGAATAGAACTTTGATTTTAGCAAACCATTTGTGGCCATAGAATTGAAATCTGTATGCTAAGATTTTTCAGATTCCCACTGAAGCTAAAATCTCTGTAGTGGGGAGGACAGGTGGATAGTCCAGAAAAATGACCTGGAAATTTCACTGATAACAAAATTATATCGGATTGGCTATTCAGAGGTCATACCCACCAATTTCAGTTAGATACGCTGTTGCCCTAATTGTACTTATACGAAAGTTAAATTGGGAATTTTAACATAAGACATACTATGAAGATTATCAGTTTCATGTGAATAAGTCTGAGCCCTAATCCAGGATGAATTTTTTGACGATTTCTGTGATAATAAATCTTTATATTGCTGAGTTTTGCAAAGCAGATATGCCTTTTCATGCATGTTTCTTCATTTTTTTTTTGTATGTTGAAATAACATAACAAATGCTAAACCCAGAAAGTTTCACCATCGAACTGCTCTCAACTAATTAAATCTAAATACCTTTAAAGAGTCTTTAAAGCTATCTTAATTCTTCTGTCTGTACAGAGACACATATAAGGACAGCATCTATTAGAACTTACCTGGCGTATGGTTTAGCTATTGCATGTCTAAACCATTATTTATAGTTACTGGAGGAACTAAAATTTTAACCTGACCAGGGAAATGCACTTAACTGCACTGTGTTAATCATGGCTTTTGCTGGGACTGTAAGGCTTGCACAGTATTTCTTTGTCATAAATATTGATTTTAGTATCATAACATAAAGCAACAGGTTTTCTTTCAAAGGTAGTTGTCATTATTGCAAAGCCCTATGGGCACAGTTTTACAGAGGGAGGGGAGAAATATGCTCCACATATTTCTAGAGAGTAAAGCAAATATTCAGCAATGCCAGCGAGGGAAGATTATGCTTTATGTGTATTTCTGTGTTTGCTCAGGCTCATTTTTTTCTGTTCTATATCAATTCTGTAGTGGATTTCTGGTGTAAAATGATTTGTAGATGCTTAAACTGTATTTGTGCAAATACTACTATCCCAGTCTGATCCTTGGAGATAATGCTGAAGTGGTACAATAGCTCTTATCAAATATCACTGGGAGAGAGCAAACTTCAAGATCCCAAGACAGAACTGATTATAAATATTTTATAAGATAGCTGTCTAATGGATGGATCAGATTTACTGAGAACAAGAGGCCTTTGCTTTTCTCATATCTTTTTTTTTTCCCCCTTTTTTTCTACAGCACAACATAGGTAATGAAGAATCAGTGTGAGATCATTTGGTTTTGAAAATTCCCCTTACCAGCCAGATTGTACATAAAACAGGATTTTCTGGGATAAGTCTATCCTTGTTGTCTTAACTATTTAAACGTACTAACAAAGCTGTTTGTTTATGCTTTTCAAAAGAGCACTTGTATCTTATTGCTTATAAAACACGTATCCCAATGCCACAATTTTAAGTACCCTAAGGGGAAACAAAAAACAAGACAGGATTATTTGAAGCTGCCAAGATTTTTTTTTTCTCTCTCTTTTCCTTCAGAAAACAACAACAACAAAAAAAGCTACTGGTGTTACTAAACAAAATTAATATTTCCTGAAGGAAATATAACATGAGAAACTATATTTTGGTTACATGTTTTATAGGGTTCTTCAGTTCATTAGCAAGTGTTTCTGAGTTCAGAAATTACAAATTAACTTCTATTTCTCAGTATTCTTATTTATGGAAAAAAATGTGGACAAAATAAGCCTATTGCAAGTAAGTATAATGTGATTAATTTTGCTGGATAACTAATAACTAATAAAAATACTTTACCAGTTTTAGCATTTCCATCTCCAGTTTTAGATTTAAAAGGTCTGCTACAATTACACCAAATAATGGCAACTATTTATAATAGCATTTATTCTATATAAGGAGTGGGCAAGAGATAGCTGGTATTGGCATATGATTTAACAGTTGCATTGGGTATTGTTTTTTGTCCACCATATGGTACTGTAGCAGATAAACGGAATAATCACTGGTAACCACTAAAGGGATTCCACTTTCAGAATATTGGCACTTATACTGCATTTAAAAATTTTGTAGTATTCTGCCCTGCAGACTGGTCTGTGGTTCATGCAGATATTGTTTTTCTCTCTGAAATAAATTTCCACACTAAGTTTGTCGGTAGGCAAACGTAGGGTAAATGACATTAGAAAACCATTAGTATTTGAGAAAACCAGGACCAAACTTTGGGACTATTCCTGGTGGCGTTTCATGACATGGACTCAAGTTGATGAGGAGACTCAAATTCCACTTTATTACAACCAAGCCCTTTTTATCCCCCCTGCCCAGTGCTTTCCCAACCTGCACAAACATGCCACGTTCAATCTCATTGGCCCCTGCCACAGAAAAAATATGGACTCAGTCAGAGATCAATGTGATCAGACCAAAGACATTTATTACAAAGCATCTATCATTTTTATACTGTTGTCTGCATCTGCTTACAATAGCTTGCTGTATTATAATTGGATACATGTTCTTGTACCACACAGCAACTACGGCTACATATACAATAGCTCACTGTATTATATTTGGATAAAAATACAATAGCTTGCTGTACTATAACTGGATACGTATACAATAGCTTAGTATATTATGCTTTGATACATATTCTTGCAGCATACAGCAACTAGTATACAATTGATCAAATAAGCATATGGGAAATTAACCTTTGAAACTTGCCAACAGTTCACTATTTTGTATCTTAGGACATTCCAGTTTCTTCTTATCTTGCTTGCACCATTACTTTTGCTTAATTACCCACCTCCTCCTTCATTCTCAATTCATGTTGAGCTCCATGTAGGCACTTGCTGACTTGGGAATGTGGCCATTCTTTGCTAAAAACCCATGCACATGCCCCTGTAAAAACCTCCAGGTAAATAGTCCAGTCACAGTGCTGCAGACCATCTCACAACCTGCACATCATCAACTGAGACTCCACAACTACATCCTGGCCCATATCCCCAAGGCTTTTTTTACTACCTTCTCTGTCCTCCAATGTTCCAACTTATCGCCCCATGTCTTGTTAAGCATTAAGGCCTCAGATCTCATTCCCAAACTGTTTTTTATGAAAATCTTATCGCCTTCACTCCCTACAATTCCACTTTTCTGACTTAACCGAAACTCCTTGAGAATTCCTAGTTTTCTGAGGAGGTTCCTGGGAGATTCTGAGGTTTTTATTGCATTTTATTTCTTCCACTCTGAAATAGGGGGCTCAAAAATACAAGTCTAAATTAAAGAATATTAAAGAAAAGAATATCTAAATAATAATATCTGGGTAACTTAAGCAGCAGAACCTGGTGCTTACGGGTGACTTCAGTTGAAGTCATTTGTTAGAAGAAAGGTACAGCCGTTCACATCACCAGTCAAGTTCCTAGAATGCATAAAAAACTGCTTCCTCATACAAATATTGGATGTGTCAACCAGAAAAGAGGCAATGCTGGACTTGCTACCCACAAACTGAGAAAACCTGCTTTGTAATATCCTGGTTAGTGAGTCTTGGCTGCAGTAATCACAATGGAGTGGGCTTTGAGATCCAGCTGATCATACCAAAGGTTAGCACTAAGGTAAAGGTTTTAGACTTTAGTAGAGCAAAGGTTTTAGCTCTATCAGAGCTCAGCTGGGAAAAGTTCTGTGGGAAGTTTTTATGGAGGATAAAGGAGCTAGTGAGTGCTGGAAGATTTTCAAAAGGTCTTTCCTTGGCAGAACAAAGCCATATCAACCCCCTTAAAGGTAGGGTGAGTAAGTGGAACCACAGACCCCCTTAACTGGAGCTTCAGAGTCTGCTCAAAACCAGAAACATACCAGAGATGGAAAAGCAGATGAATACCCACTGGGAACTACAATGGCATTGCCAGGGTACAGAGGCACAGTTAGCAAAGCAAAAACTCAGTTAAAATTGAAATTAGCCAGAGATGTCAAAAACTATGAGAAAGGTGCATAAAGAATAAGCAAAACCAGAAGGAAAATACTGGCCCACTGTTAAGCATGAGAGGGGAAGTAGTTACCAATAACACTGAAAAGAGAGGGGTTCTCAACACTTTTCTCACCTCTCTCTTTCCAGCACTGTTGGACCACAGGCCTTTGGAACAAAAATCCAGGTTGAAGCTAACACAGAGCCACCATCATTGAAGGAAGAGTTGGCATATGAACTATTACAGGAGCTTTAACCCTACAAATGAACGGACCCTGACAATTCCCACCTGAGGGTGTTGAGAGAGTTGGCTAGCATCATGAGGCCACTCCATAACCTTTGAAAATTTGTGGAGATCAGGAGAAATCCCAGAAGACTGTAAAAAGATGAATGTCACCCCCATCTACAAGCAGTCCTTACAGGAGAATTCAAGAAATGATAGGCCCTTTAGTCCCCAGGAAAGATGTGGAACAAATCCTCCAGAGGGTTATCCCAAGTCAAATGAAACACAGGACTGGGAAAAGCCAACATGGATTCACTGAGGGCAAATCATCTTGATAAACCTGATTGCTTACTACAATAAAGTAACCTGCTTAGCTGATGCAGAGCAAGTAGTGGACATCGCCTACCTGGATTTCTCCAAGATTTTTAATACAGTTTCTCAGAATCCTTTTCTAGACACTGATGCACTGCTGTTTAGACAAGTATTCTGTGTGGTGGGTGAGGAACTGTCTGGCCAGCCACTCCAAGCGGGTGGTAATGAAGAGATCCTCATCAAACTGGTGACTGCCACTGCTGGAGTTCCCCAGGGATCATCATTAGGCCAAACACCATCTAATATCTTCATAAATTGTCTGGAAGATGAGATAAATGTACCCTGACCAAGTTTGCTGATGATACCAAACTGGTTAGGGAAGTGGATGCTTAAGGGAAAGCTACCCTGCAGGATGACCTGGATAGGCAGGAAGAGAGGGCTAGCAAGAATCTTATGAAATTAAACAAGGGCCAGGGTAAGGTCTTTTGCCCAGGAGAACATAATCCAGGATTTCAGCACAGGCTGGGACCTAGCCAGGGGGAGAGCAGCTCTGTGGAAAGGGACCTGGGTCTCCTGGTGGACAAGCAGCTCAATATGAGTGAACAGTGTGCTGCTGTGGCAAAGAAAGACAACAGGATGCTGGATTGCATCAACAAAGATATCACCAGCAGAGATAAAGAAGTCATTATCCCAATCTACCCAGTGCTTGTCAGGCCACACCTGGAATAATGTGTTCAGTTTTGGTCCCCACTGTACAGAAAAGACTGTCTGGAGAGGGTCCAGAGAAATGCCACAAAGGCAATCCAAGGACTGAGAAGCCTGTCGTATGAGGAAAGCTTGAGAGAACTGGGGTTGTTCAGCCTTGAGAAAAGAAGGCTCACAGCTAAGCTTATCACCATGTTCCAGTCTTTGAAGGGCAGCTACAAAGAAGATGGAGACTCCCTTTTTACAAGGATTTGCAGGGAAAAGACAAGGGGTGATGGGTACAAGCTACTCTTGAGGAGATTCCAGCTTGACATAAGAGGAAAATTTTTCAAAATGAGAACAATTAGCCATTGGAATAATATCTCCAGGGAAGAGGTGTATTCCCCAAAGTTGTATAATTTTAAGAGTCAGCTGGACAGGATGCTGGGACATCATGTCTAGACCATGCTTTTGCCAAGAAATGTTGAACCAGGTGTTCCTGGTTCATATCATAGAATCCAACCTGGTATTCTATGATTCTATGAATAAACAGTTCATTTCAGAGTCCTTTTGCCTTCTTTTTTTTTTTTTTTTTTTGACATACAAACGATGCTACCTCTCCTAGAACAAAGGTAATCAAAATAAAAGATAAAACATCCCATGTTTAATGAAGCATGTGACTGGGCCATAAAAGTTGTTTTCATATTATACAGTATGAGATACATTCTTAGAGTTGCAAAGTGAAATAAAAAACTTCATCTTATGAAAGAGAACATTAAAAAAAAATCTTTGGAAACATTTTGGTTAATAAAACTATAGAACCTAATTTTTTGGTAGCTGCTTCACTTTGACGCTTTCTTGAACAGAAGCAGCTATTTTCAGTGCTTTGAGAAAGTCAGCTACTGAGAGAGAAGACGACATTGAAATTCTTTAGCAACATTTTTTACTAAACTTCATTAAACTGGATGAAATGGAATCAATTTCAGAAGAGTGATGGGGCAGCAATGAAGAGAGGCCCAGTGCTATTGAGAGTAGCACACATCTGACGTTTTTATTCTGAGATCTGTTCCAGGGGAACATCCTTACTCCTTAGCTGCCATTCTCTGTGTAATTATCACCTTCACTGCTAAGGACAGACTGCGCATCATTTAATCACTCCATTGGCAAAGTCCTTGTCTGTGACATCCAAAAGCAGGCAGGAAGGTGTTACTGAAAGAGAAAAGGACACAGGAGGATTTTTTTTTTAATATTGTAAAACAGAGAATCAAAGCTTTTATATTTGCTCTAAGATAACATGATAAACAAACATAAAGAAGGCAGCTAGTGTCACTCAGGCTTTTCCATGTAAAGCTTTCTCTAAAATCCAGATTGCATTCAACACTGATGCTTTCCAATTTCCCAGATAAGATTACAAAACTCTAGATTCTATTAAGCCATTAGATAATGTAGCCTGTTCATCTGTTGTTTATGGTTAGCAAGAGACAGTACTGTACTATGGCTAATGACCTGAATCAGGTGATAAAAAACCAGGCTGACTCTGTTCATGCTTCTGATCTTGTTAGTCATGATTCCCCTACCAGCCTTTTCTTTGTTTGCTTAATTGTATGCTGTTTGGGATAAGGAAATTTTATAATATTACTTTGTAGGGTATCTGGGACTTGAAGCCTTTCAGGAATTCAGTTCTGTTCTGTATGAGCATATGTATTAATTCAAAAGTATTGCCAAGCTGAATTCTTAAACCACAGTATGCAGCACTGTATTCCTTTAGCATGATCCAGCAATTGGAAATAAAAATATGAGTGTCACAATAAGGCATGTTATATGATTATTCTCTCAAACTCATAAATTCTTCCTGAAACACTTCCTACACAAACATTATTCAAATAGTTCCTTTGTGGTAGCATTCAAGAAAATTGCAGCAATATTCTTCAGAATAAGTTAATCAGAATTCTTGATCCTAAAAGTAGCATGCTATGATTTTAATACAGCTGAGTGCCATATCTCTCCTTAGTTCCTAGGCTTTTCCTGCTATGTGTCAATGATCCTATCTTCAAAGACCTCTTTGTTCCCATATTTTCAGTTTGAAGTAACATTTTGTACTAACTCACTCCTGTTCAGAGGAATGGAATCAGTTTCCATACCCACATACTTTATTTTAACATATAGCATGATCCATAGCTATATTTAATCCAGGGCTTCCCAGTACAAGAAGGACGGAGAATTAGTGAAGTGAGTCCAATGACAGACATAAGAAAACACTTTTATTTACTCTGAAGGTGGTTGAACACTGTCATAAGTTTCCCAGATAGGTTGTAGGATCTCCATCTGTGGAAATATTCAAGACCTGACTGAACAAAGTCCTGGGCAACCTGTTCTAGTTGAACCTGCTTGAGAAGGGGGGTGGACTAGATAACCTTAAGAGGTGCCTTCCAACCTCAAATACTCCATGAACCTGTGATATGAAATTTCTACCATATTGCAGAACACAAGACTATACTCCATACAGGCTAATAAAAATCTGTACAGCTTTGAATAAAACATAATTCCTTGCACTGTCATGAAGCGACATCCTTCCATGTACCACATCACTAAAGTGCAGCTTTTTAGTCAGTTCAGGTCAAACTCTGTAAGTTCGTGGAAACAGGCAAATCAAATAAACTCAAAATATTTCACAAGAATTCAGAGAACTAAGCAGGAAATAAGACCAATTGTCTTGGCTTTGTTTAGAATATAATAAGGTTCCAAAAGCTCATGGAAGTGTTTATTGTGAGTAAAATGAGTTTGCAGTCCTCCCTTTTTTCTTCACCATAATACACCAAATATTAAGAACAAGTTTTTTGAATGTGACAGGATCATTTTCAGAAGCAACTGAGCATCTGCTCTCTGAAATTAGATCTTTTTTAATGGTGAAAATTTGATCCAACATACTTCATAAAAGCTTTTGCAGGGGCCAGAATTTTACCCTTCATATGGGTGATTTTGAGAACCAATATACTTTGACTTGGAAGTGGTATTCAACTTCTATAAATAAGTTATCTGAAAGATTATTTCCAGAGTCTCAAAAGCATTAAACACATTCTGAAGGCTAGAAAGAGTAATAATGCAATTATTCATTTTTTAGTGCAATGAAAAAAGGGAAGAAAGAGCATACCTTTTCCTGACAATCCGTTCACCCCAAACGAGGGCGTTTCATCCTAGTCTGTGGGGACTATTACAGAGGATGAATATGTTGTGACATTTTTCAGTTAGGTTGCTTTCCCTGTCTTCTGTCTTAAAAATGTAGTTGCTGTTCTCCTAATGTGACAAAATCCCATTGTTCTCAGCTTGGTAATTAAAGTGCAGTAATACTCCAGACGATAAAAACATAAAGAGATGTGTTAATATTTCAGATTCCCCTATCCTCCTTCTCCCTTCGCCCCACACCTGACCCCGCACCATTTCATTCAACGATGGAAATAAGAATACCTACTTAGCTTGGAAAGACAAAATGATTATGGAACAGCATGACTATGGTAGACAGATTCAAATTAAAGGTCACTGCCAAAAGAGCAGTCAACTTGAATTCTATCAAACATAGCAGAAAATATGTGTCAGAGTGCCTAGAAAGTCTACTGGGACTAAATCACATTCAGCTGTTGGATCAGATGATTGTTTATTCAAGATACATAATGCATATGCATTACAGAAGTGAGGTGGCTGATATTTTTGCAGAGTAATGTATATAATTCTACTGAATATCATAACAGTAAATAAATAAAATCTGGTTTCATATTTTTACTATACACAAAATTTTCAAATACATTTTCTTTGCTTAAGCCTTCCTGAAATATCTTAATTCATGTTTTACTGGACATTCCCTCTTCTCACAGCTGTCAGGATAGTATCCACTCAGCATTCAATTTATGACTTTAAATCCTGACCCTCTAGGTTTTTTATTTGCTTGTTTGTTCCTGAATCTTTATACTCAGGAAAAGTCTCATTGAATTACATCAATTTAATTTGGGATGGGACTACATGACCAGAAGGGATTATCAGGTCCTTCCCTCTAACATTACAGCCAGATATTTCTACCAGAAAATATAACAGAATATTTTAATCACATTTACCTGTGGTTGATTCTTTCCTGACCTTCATCTTTTTGAATGTGAAAGTGAAATATTAAAAGAAAATTCACATGATCATAAGGAAAATATACTTTAAATAGGTCATTTATCAGAGCAAAAAGACTGTTTTAGAAAAAAGTTTTCAACTCTAATTAAAATCTCTTAAAATCAGAATCAAAACCCAAACACAGAAAACCATCAACAGACCAGCAGAGGAGACAGAATAAAACTTGAGGTCACAACAGAAAATTTGATGAGTACAAGTACTTATAACCTATAAGGGAATATCAAAGGCAAACTTTTTCATGCAACAAAATTCTTTTCAATTCATTTCCGCAAACTGCAACAGTAAAACTGTTGGTTAATTAAGTAAGCATTCAAAACTTTTTGTAATACATAAAATAATCATAATTATAAATAAAAATTATTATTAATAATGGCATCCCTTCAGTGATATTCTAGATGTTATTGGTATATTGCAGATATATAGAATGATTGATAGAAATTTTGTTTCAAAGAGTTTCTGAACTTCAGTTAACACTTTTCATCACCTCTGAAATTCAATAAGCATGTAGAAAAAAAGACTAGTTAACAAACTCCATCAAAGATACTTGCTGTAAAGGACCCCTGCTGGTGTTTACATCAATCCTCCAAGAGACGTTACAAATCAAAGAGTGTCTTTCAAATTCAAAGTTGTGAAGCATCTTTTACTGTATAGATTTTTGTGTTGCATCACTTCCATCAGATATCGTTTTGGCAATGTTACATATGCACTGGCCAGACATTTATGAGTATTAGGAGATTCATAAAATGGCAGAATTGTTTAGGTTGGAAAAGATCCTTAGGATCATCCAGTCCAACTGAAAACCTAACACTGCCAAGTCCTCCAGGTTGCTGCACAAGTGTATTTAGAATTGCAGAAAAAATAAATTTGATTGAAGTAGGTGGTAAAAAAAAACCCAGATGATTAAAATTATATTAATTCTTGTACTGTGGTTGAACAAATGTAATAGATAAAAGTTGGTCAATGGCGCAACAGCAGAAATTCTATGTGAGAGGAGTATGAGAAATTTTTATATAATTAGTGTCAGCAGTGATGCTCCAGGTGCAGGTGAGACCGACCTAAGTCTTCTTCGGTTCTTGCTAATAAGAAATGCTGATTCTTACCTTGTTGCATTAAATGTCCTTTCTTAGTGCATGTGCTCCAAGAAACAAGCTGGATTATCTGCACAACTTCCTCATTATCTGAAGAAATGTAAATGAGGACACACTTCTTACAAGAGATCTTTGGGTGTGAGTCAGACTGTATAAATAAATGACACCTATTTCTCGTGAATCAGGAAATGCTGATAAGGAGAAAATATTGCTACTAGGAACACAAATATTTCGTATGTTCTACTATTTCTTCTCCATATCTTTCTGCAGAAATATTTGAGAGATTTTAACTGTTTTCAGATACCTTTTCCTTCTGTGATTACCTTTGCCTCACCATCTT
The DNA here is from genome assembly GCF_033783945.1 of Neopsephotus bourkii. Taxonomy (NCBI): domain Eukaryota; kingdom Metazoa; phylum Chordata; class Aves; order Psittaciformes; family Psittacidae; genus Neopsephotus; species Neopsephotus bourkii. The sequence goes on along the minus strand of NW_026901450.1, from coordinate 170,111 downwards.
TTCTGCCTGTCTGAGATATACTATGAAGAATAACTGCAAACACAAACAAAGGGATATTAAACCCTCAAAGATGAAATAAGTATAAATCTGCAGAAGGGACCTATCCATAAACTAGCACCAGAAATAGGATAGCTAGCAGTGCTCTCACTCCTGTTATGTTTTTGTCTATGAAATGGTGCTATTGGTTCTGTGCAGCTTAAGTGACTAAGAAAATGCTCATCTATAAGAAGTATGTGTGTTAGAAACATTGACTGGAACAGCCTCACGAGAAAACTGGAGTTCTCCAAGAAAAGTAAATGTATTTTAAATTATAATGGATCTCAAAGTTCAAGAGAAGTCAAAACAGTTAATGATTATAACTAGTAAAGTTACAACTAGAACTTTAAACATTTGGGGAGCATTTAAAAAAAAAATAATTATTGCAAGTAATCTCTCTCTCTCTCTCTGCTGTACCACTGTGAAATAATGTCCTTTTCCTCCGATTATTCTCTTCTTTAGGCATGGGTTGCCTAGACTTGTGAGGAGGGGAGGCACATTAATGATTTTTATTCAGTCATCCAGTGAGGCAGCACAGAAGAGGAAATTATTATTTTTTAACTGAATGCACTGGTAGAAATGTACCAAATTGCCCCAAATTAGCTTTATTTTTCAAAGTTTCTAGAGAAGCAGAATTGCAGGATCCGTATCATACATATTAACAGCACCAATTATCCATACGACTGCTGCTCTTCTTGAGCTCTGTATATTTCAGGAGGTACATTTTCTTTCTTTATGCTTTGTGCTCAAAGTGTGAAATCCAATAAAGTAAACCAAAGAAGTATTGCTGATATCATGGGCTTTTTTACTACTTCCCATTGGGTCCACCAGGCTAATTAATTCTTGTGATATAACTGTATGTATATAACCAAGTTAACCATATATATTCTGCAAGCAGTTCCTGAAACATATACACAGAAGAAGGTTTTAGAGGTTTTAGTATTCTTAATTTATATTTTTCCATCTTTTTCTCTTAATTCTCTTTACAAAAAGCAGTAATTCCTCCTGAAACATCTTTGTGCTCTTACTTCTTTTCCTCACAGCTGCAGCTTGTCTGAGTTGCATTGACAATCACTTCAGCATGTTACTGTATGTTTTTCTTTCTCTGCCAGAAGTGCAAGCACATTTTATCTCATTGCTTCTTTACATGTCCATAGAGACAATAAGTAATGGAGAATTAGAAAAGAAAAAAAATCATTAATTAAGGAAATGCACGCCCAATGATGTTTTGGGTTGGAGGGGTTCAGTTGTCTCCTTGGAAGGATTTTATGTTAAGGATTGAATGGCACAATACTAGATTGTATTTGCATCCATCTTTAAAGTTCCTAGCCAGCATGACCTTTTAATCAGGCAATTAAGTAGATATTTTTAATTTGAAATATGTTTTGAACATAAGGGGATTTCGTAAATGTTCACCTGGACTGCAAACTCATACGTAGAGTAAGGCTTTGTTCCACTTTTGAGTTCAAATTTGGGATAACCATGGAGAGAAAGTCTTTGAACACTGATACGCCAGGCCTTCACTGACCATAGAAATTCCAGCTGATGTACAATCAGCTTTGTTATCAGCAACACCTGGAAAATGGAGGCTGCAGAAATATATTATTTTTGTTCAAATAAAATCTTATACACTTCTTTGGAGCTTCTCAGTTTGGGTGTAGGATTCTTGTGAATGAGAGATTTAGGTCACTCAAAGAATCACCATCAAAGATATTAGCAAAAGTGGTTTTAATATGAATTTATAAAAGTATAACTTAACGAAGTTCGATGGCAAGGTTCACTCTGTTACTTACTCCATAGAAAAAACATACAAAGTAAAATTGAGTTAGAATAGAGCTAAAATGATTCATGCAGATACTGAAGATGCAAAGAAGTAAAGGATGCATTCCTGTTGAGTCATGAAGTTCAGAGCAGACCCCTTGCTTCCTAAACTCTTCATTAAGGTTAGTTGCACTATGTCCAAGCTTAGTCTCAAACTTAGACAATGGTTTATGTGTAATAGAAGAAATACAAAGAGTAAGGAAAACCTGCTGTCAAGTCATGAGGCTCAGAGCAGACCCCCTTGCTTTCTAAACTCCTGACAGAATTTAGATGTGGCTAGGTCCAATCTTAGATTTGGACAATGGTTCATGTCTAAAGGAATTACCTGAATGGATTTGATGAGTAATAATTTAGCATGCTATTGGGGTGGGTGCACTTGACTTACTTACCAAGTCTCTGTTTTGATTAAGGGGTCCCTCCACCTTGGAAGGAAGGACATCTTGTTCTCAGATAAGGAATCTCAAACCTTAAGATTTGTCCCAACTCAAGAAGAGAGTCACACAGTTGCAATATGGAGAGAACTTGAATTGGACTCACCCAAAGATCTGTTGTTAGTAGAATGTCTCTCTTCCTTGAGGAGCAACCTTGAGAGACATCCCAGCTCAAGGGGAGATCAAAGCCATACAGTCATGCTTGCCTACCAGGGAGTGATCTAAGAAGGCTCAGTTAGGCTGTCATATTTATAGAATAAAGTGGTTGGCTTGGAGTCAAATTACATACAATGGAAAAGGAAAGTATGAGACTCCTTGTACCCACAAATTTCTTTGTTCCTTGAAAAATGAGTCTTGGATAAATCACCTATCCATGTGTTAATCATATGATCAGTGTTCTTGGCCTGGCTATGAACCAGGGCTTTTCCTGTTTTGGAGCCTGTATCAAAATATTGCTAGGTTGCTCAAGGCATCAAGTGCATTCATCACAATGACCAACTTACGTCTTTGGCGAGACTATGTGAAATATTCAGTGTACACTTCTGAAAGCAAACATTACATGTTCATCTTCTTAATCTCAAAACTGATATCTTTCTGTATTATCGAAATATAACTAATTAACAATTCCTTATAAAAATATTTATTTATTTAACTGCAGTATACAATAGTGGACATGTATCTAAATTGTCAAGTGTGTATATTAATTGATATCAAATTACAATAAATTAAAAAGACATTAATTTAAGAGCAATCAAATCTTTATTTAAGGCATTTAATTTGTCATTAAAAATTGTTTGCAAGGAATCCTATTGAGAATTACTATCATATACTCATTAATACCCCGGGGCAATGAGAGTTAGTTAAAATTTCATTAGAGGAATATTAAATATCAAAGAATTTTTACATGATTCTCCACAATGTGGTACATACTCTAGTCTAATCACTTACATATTTGACTTTTAAAGCCAATTATTGTACCACGCAGCCAAAGAAATTTGGGGAACTCATTTAAGCTGATGTTCCAACATATACAAAGATTCTTTTCCTTAATCCTATTTAAAAAAAAGGCTGTAGTACCTCAGGAAATTTTCATGCACTAATACTTAGTTTCAGTTTTAAAGAAATGGACACTCGTGATACATGTGAACACTTAAAATAGAGAGATAGTGCTTTGGTTTCTAACTGCCCCTAATTTTTGTAAACAGTTCAATAATCATCACAATTTAATAGTCTTATTACCCATCATTACCCAAGTGAAGTTATTTTACATTAAATATATTTGGCCTTTATATTAAGGGTGCAACCTGATGGACCTAATTACTTATGTACTTTCATTCCCTCAGCTTTGTTTAGAAAGTCTTCTAGGATAGAGTAATATTTTTTCTTAATAAGCGTTTCTAAGCAGTCCTTTCAACAAAGGCACTCTCTTTTTCAGCTAGCTCACTTAAGTGCAAGTAAAATCACAGTCTGAGAAATGAGTTTCAATGATAAGAATATAACTGTGATTATAACTAAGTAAAAAATAATTGTGGTCATCAATTTATGTACAATCTTTCTCATCTGCTGCAGGTAATACTTGGCTCAGGTTTCTCTGCTTCTACTGTCTGGATCTAAAATTTGCATAATTTCTCTCAGTTGAGTTTACTCAGACAGTTGCAATAGGAAGAATGCTAATGGGTTCAATTCTTATTCTTACGGTTAGGAGTAAGTCAGAAACTTGAATCTTCTGATCCCTTAGAGTCATGGGGCAGGAGAATGCAAGCAGATATCTCTGACCATGTTATTGTGGGTGAGGATTCAGATCCTCCTAGGCTGAAGAAGACTGAAAAATCTAGTCTCACTCCTAGTTTATAATATGAAGTTGCATACCATTTCCACTGCTTCACTGGTTAAAACCTGTCAACTTTTCCATTTTCTCAAATAAAAGGGTTACACATAATTTTTAAATGGATTCCAGAAACAGGCTCTGCCACTTTCACATAGCATTTTTCACTTTTGCATTTTTTAGAGTCCAGAGTCATAGGTTTATACACTGGAGAAAAATAGTATTTCAGGTACATATTTGTATTTGAATTTTTTTAATAATTGTTGTTCAATTTTTCCTGTTTTTTTTTTTCTCATTTTCTTGCTTTTACTCCTATAAATGCTCCATGAAACCCATGCACTTAACTCTCAGCTCTGGGTTCCGTCACAGAGAAGGAAAGCTTAAAAACACAAAAGTGAAAAGCTCAAAGCCTGGCCTTTTAAAACCTCCCTTCTTTCTGTCCTAGACAAAAAGTGAGGAAAAAAATCTTCAAAGTTGACATTCTTAGCTTCTAGTTTATATGTATCTGTGTATCTATGCATATACATATGTATATATATATATGCACAACCACAGAAGCATATCTCAGAACTTATACTTTCACTTCTATAAATTCTCTGTGTTGGAATTTATTTAGCATTTGGAAGATCCCAGCATTGTACTTCTTTTTTTGCATGTTTCTTTCCCTTTGTGAAGTGTAGTGAATCCATTCATGGCATTTAAGATAGATGAAACCTCTCTGAAAGTTGTTCATATTACCTGGCCTTGTGAGGGTCTGATTACTTTGCTATTGGACATCAATACATTTCTTTCAACTTTGCTGACATCTCATTAATCATGAGTAAATTCATGCCAGGTCCTTGCAAGAATTGTAATTGATGCCCAGTGGCATCCAACCAGGCTCTTAATTTGTTTATCAATAAAGTATCATGTAAATTTTGTCTTTGAGGAACAATCAACCTACTTTATTTGAACCCCAACAGAGAATCCCAACATCCACTTTTGAAATCTTCAGTTACTAGGCTACTGGAAACTACACATAATGGTGAGGAAGAAAGTATAATTAGAAAGAGCAGATGAAAAGCCAAATAATGACAGCCAAATATGAGCACAATATTATACTGTAACATGACTATAATAGATGATTCTCTGACCTGGAATTAACTTCCAGGAGCAAGTCTCTTCAACTTTGTCGTTAGGAGAGTATCGTGGTGAAGAGGGAAGGGAAGGATGACATTCTGCTACATTTACTGTTACATTGCTGTCCACTTTACTCATTTACATTTATTTACCTACTCACATCACATATCTATGTGCCCTGTTTAATTCTTGATTGGAGCTTAAAATTCTGTAATGCAAAGACGGAACTTTGGAATTCAGGTAGTAATTCTTTGTCGTAGTTTCTGTTTCAACAAAATGTGTATCAAATAGTACTGCATGCAGATATTAATAATTTTTAAGATGCAATTGTTAATAGTGTAAAATATATGAAATTTAAACAAGAATGAAAGCACTGTATTTTGAGAAATCATGTTGTAATGTCATTTATTCTCTGCACACTTTTTATAAAAAAGGGGGAATATATGACATTAAATGAATTACTGTATTTTAGGAGCAAGGCAACTGCTGCTAAAGCAAAGTAGATATGAACGTAGATTATTTAACTATTTTGGAAACTAACCTGTTGCTAAAGAATTTAATTCCTGTATAAGAAAATATGTATTAGAATTGACTTACCTATCAATAAATATTAATAGTTTAATTCCATATTGAATTTTATGAGGGTTTTTTGTTTATTTGTTTGTTTTAATTACTACAGAATTTACACAGCACTGTTGAAAAACTGCAGTTCTAGTGAGCTAGACAGCTGTGATTTTAAAGACTTTATATTAACATGTCTTTTGTATTCATTTTTTCTGCTGAGACAGCCAAGGGTTGTGAAAAGTACCTCAGATTTTACCCCCAAAATATATGTGGGATTCCTTTTTAATGTATTATGTTTTACCTGTCTTGGTGGAAACATACAGACATTGTGACCAGATATGCTTTTCTTTACATTTTCTTATTAAGTCTTGATGAGAGAGAAATACCAGTTTGAGTGTTAACACCATGAATGACAATGCTCTTAGTCCTTATATGAAATAAAAGAAAATTAATGAAATTGATAAGCAAGACTTCTCATTTTTCTTGAGTGAACAGTAACTCAGTGGCACAAGCCATCTTTCTGTGCAAATGTGCACGTGTACCTGTGTATGTATGTATAATTGCTACATATTTATTGAACTACCAAATTATGATGAACTTCACTTCAAATCAATAATTGAAATACACGAATGTAATTCAATGAGGTTTTCCCATAGAAGGTGAAAGAACACATTAAATTAATCTCTATTTCCAGGGTCCAAAGTTAGCAACCATATGAACACTTCCATGAATCTGCCTCTAGCATTGAACAGTGACATTTACAGCTGATTAAATTAGGTTGCTGTTCATATACTTTTTACTTTATATATAATCAGCAAAACAAATATATTTTACAGGGGAATGTGTGAATAAAAAGAAAAAGAACAAGCCTTCAAAGGAAAAGAATACCCCATAAACCACCTCAACAAACAAACAAACAAATAAAAACAGATGCAACAAACTAAATAAAACAAACAAAACCCAAACCGAACCAAAGAAAAGCAAAACAAACAACAGCCCAAACCACAGAACAAATGGAACACCTTCTGAATGGCATATACTTAACTACAATGGCTTACAATTGTTGTTGGTTGGTGCTGCTGATTCTTTCTTCTGGGTTATAAGGGTGTTCTCTGGCTTAATTTAATCAGTGCCATACTGATACAAATGAAAGAATGAAGAATCCTTGATACTTATGTTAAATTAAATTTATGTTTTCCTTCAGCCAAAACCATGGTCCTGGATTCTGAGCGAATTGGACTTTCTTATTCACAGGAAATTATTAGAAATTATTTCACAAAAAAATTTAGAAATCTGTGGAATTCACTAACTCACATACCATCCATGTGAACTGAAGAAGTCTCCGCCTTAAAAATGGCAAACACTTTTACAGCCATTGCTGTTCATATATTTATTCTTTCTTCAAAGACAATACCAGAAAACTTGCTGAGGGTGCACTCAATCCCACCTTCTGTGTTGCCAGTGAAGATGTTAAACAGACTGGTCAAAATACTGACCTCTGTGGAACGCCAGTTGTCATTGGTCTCCACAGATCTCACAGTTCCTGGCCTCTTCCATCTTCACTGTAGAAATCTGCCAAACAGTTGAAGTGAAGTTCCCACAACTTTTTTACTTCAGTGCATTTTTCATATGTTAAATTCTGGCATAACAGTCAGCATCACAACGTACCAGATAAGAATTATTCAATGGCCTAAATTTGCATGTCCCTTGCATGTCCCGCTGTTCTGGGTCCTTATCCCCATAAAACAAACAGCAAACAAAAAGACGAAAGCATTTTTTGGCATGTAGATGACACAGGCAAGATTAAATGAGATTAATGACTTTATTTTCACAAACTCTTGGATATCCTGCCAAGGAAAAAGATTCTCATCCATATGTGGTGGCATTATCATGGTGTTGCTCAATTTTGGCTCCTGATCAATAGAATAATTTTTAAACATAACTGGACTAATGCTTCCACTTACTGCAGATGTTTTTCCATTTAGATTATTCCTGAGAATACCACTAATGGGCTTTTGCAAAGATTTATGCAGCCATATAATCCTTTTTAAGAAGAACATTATTGCCAGTGCAAAAATATATTCCACTAAGACTGGTTAATTACGAAGAACTTCATATAATGTTACATTTAGAAAACACTCTAAGTGTACTACATTTATGGTTGGTTTCTTCTATCTAACTTAGCAGAAATCTGTTAAATTCTTATGGTAGATGCAAACGTCAACTTTTACTTAAGACTAAATAGTACCCTACCTCAGCAATCAACTGTCAGAAATACTGTGATTGCTGGTGAAACAAAGTAATATTCATTAGGAATAAGAATAGCAAGATTTGGGACTGAGAAAGCCTTGCATTTCAATTAAGAAGTCAACATTTTAAAAGTATTGCATAATAATGAATACCATAATATTCTTCATCACTCTGGATCTGGAAGTCAGCTCTGGGAAGAATAATGGATGAAGGTGGAGTACTGCTGTCATCTGAAGAGCACCAAGACAATTAAAAACTTACCTATGAAGAAAGGCTGACAGTTAGGCTTGTTCAGTCTGGAGAAGTGAAAGGTCTGAGGAGACTTTAGAGCAGTATCTAAAGGGGGCCTACAAGAAAGCTGATGAGGGACTTTTTGCAGGGGCATGTAGTGACAGAACAAGGGGGAATGGCTTTAACTAGAGAAAGGGGAGATTTAGATGAAGTATTAGGAAAAAAAATCTTTACTCTCAGGGTGGTGAGACACTGGAACAGGTTTCCCAGGACTTTGAGCAAACTGGTCTACTGGAAGGTGTCCCTGCGCCCAGCACCAGGGTTGGAACTATATGACCATTAAGGTCTGTTTCAAGCCTAACCATTCCATGATTTCATGATTCTGTGAAAAACATATATTATTCTCACTCATCTAGCGTATGAAGTTATACATTTACAACTCTTAACAATTCAAAGGACATAAGCTATATACTAAGACTTGGATCTTGCTGGCTGTCCCAGAAAATGAAGATGTTTCTCTCACAGTGTATTAATGATAAGGGTTAAGTGCCAGCACAGTTACTGCCATACTAAGACTTGGATCTTGCTGGCTGTCCCAGAAAATCAAGATGTTTCTCTCACAGTGTATTAATGATAAGGGTTAAGTGCCAGCACAGTTACTGCCTTATCAACAGCTTCTTTCGTGTTCCAGGAGAGGAAAATTCATCTCACAAAATAAAAGAATAATCATCATTTTTTGAAAGTTAGTGGAAATGTCAGTAATTCTAGATTAGGAAAGGATCCTTCTTGAACTAATAGTTATTAGGTGTGATTTATATTTTGCTAATTATATTGTTTTATATATATAGTAAATAGATTTTTACTTTAATTTTGAACCACAGTGAAGAGAGGGATCAGAATAACCATTAGAGTAAAATGTATACTCTCCAAGACCTCAACAAGTGATAAATCGAGATATTTGAACCATTTGCATACAGTCATCAGTACCTGAGAGTTTTGAACCTGAGGTTTTACAGTGAGCTTCATGGTATGTTTGATTTTGTTTAGGGTGATAACATGAGATAATAGTACAGAAATAAAAAACCCACAATCCACTAGTATATATCAGCCAGGGTATCTCTGATACACAGCTAGGTATAGGAGAAGGGTCTCACAAAATTTATAACTGACCAACCTGACCTTTTGAAACTGCATTGTTTCTTAAAAAGTGAAAAAGAAAAACTTGTGGAAAGCTTGGAAATTTTTATTTTTTAAATATTTTCTTTATTTATTTAAAATTAACATTGACTTGGAAATCTTGGAGGAATGCTCACTGCAGCATGATATTTTTGGTATCTCACCTCTTGTCTTCACAGTGTCGTTCCTTGCATTTAACTTTTTGCTGTTTTTCCGTTAGGAAAAAAGCTGTGGATGTAGGCATCCTTTTTCTTTTCATTATTCCAAAACCCGCTTTCTTCATTCACCCAAGAAATCTTCACAAGTTGCAGCTAGTTATATGAAATAGGTAGCTTTAACTGGAGTATTTAACAGTATGAAGACACTGGTCAGGAATAATAAAGCTGGAATAAGTTTAAATATTTTCCCTGATTTTGTGTTATCACATAACCTGTTCCTAGTACAATGTCAACACATGGGAAAATTATGCCTGATTGCCTGAGATGGATTTCTGTAGTGTATTCTTGCACATTGACCACAGGCATTGGTGGGAAAACTGATCACATATGCAGTTATTATTGTATGTTTTTGAGGGGAATTTATCTATATATATAAATAGAAATGATATCATAAATAATATATAAGTATATATAATTATATATATAATATATAAATAATATAAATATATTCAGCTAAATCACTGAAAATATAACTAAAAATATTCTTGTGTAACAGATTTCTACTGCTATTACCAAAATAAGTTAAAATAAAAAAAAACAGCAAACAAACAAACAAAAAAAACCCAAAACAGCATTGTCCATATTAACTAAATATTTTTGCTCTTATATATAACTCCAGAGATGGACAGTTTGAAATAGAAATTGTTATGCTTTCTTTTAAAAGGTAATTGAACCTCCTTCATATATGAATAAGTCAAAATACATAATGGAGAAGTTTCATTGCGCAGTTGCACTCTACTTGAGGGACAGACCTTGATGTGAAATAATACTGGATGGAAGTATTTTTTTAAGGAAATTTATATCTACATCAGAAATGTTTCTCATAATTCTACAAATCAATAACATCCTGGAAACAAAATTACTGCAATAGTAAACTGATGAGAAGTTAATTTTATCATAGAATCACAGAACTGTAGAACAGTTAGTGTTAGAATGGACCTTAAGATCATCTAGTTTCAACCCCCCCCTCCTATGGGGATAAAAATTTTCAAGAACAATTTTAGACTTAGGGAATCTTACATCCCTATTGAAGTTTACATATTGGGCTCTAAAGATATATATAATATTTAATTCACATTTTTTCAATAAATGAATGTATTGCATTTAATATATACAGTATATTTTTAAATATCCTAACTATAAAATACAATGCATTATGCAACACAGTGTGCTATTAATTATATATTGTTATGGTATCATATTATAATATCACGTATTGTGCCATATTGAATATTATTTTTAAAATGTGAATTATAATATCTATTTACTAAAAAGCAGTTTTGAAATACAGACATATATTTATATGTGTGCATGTATGTACATTTTTGCATTTTGCCAAGTATTTTTTAGAAGGCTTAGACATAAAAACTGTTACTACTTTTCAAGATGGTCTGTTAGTCTGAAAGCAGAATATTTATTGCTTGTTCAACATACAATAAAAGGATATCAAAGCAAGTGAGATGAAATATTACATAACACTTCAGAAGTATTAGTAGTAGTGTTTGTACTTAGTAAATATATTGTTCCAAAACCAGGAACAGCTACAATGCAGAAGGCAAAGTGATACAGAAGGTGACAGAAATAAAACACTTAAACTCCTTTCAACAGCCTCAAAGAATTAACAACCGAAAAAAAAAACCCCAAATGACATCCAATAGGAACCCTTAAAATTTAAAATTGATTAGGTTGCATTTTTTCATTATTCATGCTGCTCTTTTTATCAGGGATAGATAGCATGTTAACCTTTGCTGAAGTAGGTGCCTGAATTTAAGAAATTAAAAACATAAAAGAGAATAATAAATTTCAGGATCCTGTTCGATTTAAAGAAAAAGTAAAAAAGAATTCAGAAGAAATTGCCTCTACAGATAAACTTTTATATGTGAGCGGTTCCTGATGAAGTCCTAGTGCAATTCAGAAGGCCATTTCTGTTCAGCAGGCATTTTAGGACACGCTTAATATTACTTAGTTATGACTATGACATGACATTCAAAATACAGCAAAATATTAAAACTCACCAGGGATACCCATAAGAAGCAATACTCATGCCAAAATTGAATACTGCTAATATCTTATTTATTTGTTTATTTGTTTATTTATTTACTTTAGCAATTGATCTTAAAATGCGGCACCCTATAATATTCTGATTTTATATTTCAAATTCACTGTGGGGTTTGGGTTTTTTGCAAATTCAGTTACATATTTGTTGTGCAGATATGGAATGCCATTTGACATATTATGTAGATCGATCCAATTAAAATTTCTATCATAAAAATTTATACTGAAAGCATGACACCAGAAGTAATGATTATAATTAATTTTATGCCATTAACAGAAAATACCATCATTTTAGAATACAATAGATCAATTTAGCTATAAAGTATTTAGCTTGTGCTTACACCCATCTCTGACATGGAAGAACTGAATTGTGCTGTTCTTTCTATCATACTTCATATAAAAGACAAAATGTGTTAGTAATCATTAGTAGATTTCAACTTTATTTTATATGTTGGAATGCACTGGTCAGGTAGGCCAATGCAGTAATATTTTATTTTGTATTAATGCATTAATATTTTAAAAAGGTCACATTCATTATTAACTGAAGTATTAAAATACCAAGAATCAATATGATGACCAAGTTTGTACATTGTGCTTAGATTATTAAGGAATAATAAAATATTTAGCAAGATCTTTTATTGTGTTCATTTTGTAAAGTGATTTTTAGGCAATCACACCCACTCCCACCCTACATTTTATACATAGCATGAAGATAAACAGCATCATTAAGTTTGCAAATCTAATGCCAGAAGTTCTGAAAGTGCAGGATTAGAGCTGACCAAATTAAGATTGTTTATAATTCTCATAATATTCCTTGTTATAAAATGAAATGTTGTGGGTTTTTTTCCAGATTCAATGAGCTAAGGACAGTGTTCAGATAATGAATGGCTATTTAAGATATTATTTTCTTTTGTTCGGTGTAAGGTTCTGTGTCTTATTTATTGCATGCTATATAAATCCTTTCTACAGGACAAAACTATTAATTTTCTTGTAGCATAGGGTTTTCAAAAGTGTACTATCTGAATTTTCTACCAAATAAGTTTATAAAAGACAGTTATAAACTTATTTCAGCAATATAGCTGTGAGGTAAAGTTACCTGGGAGTTTTATTTCAGTGTAAGAATATCCAGTTCCATCTCCTTAGATAAAAGATCATGTTGTTGACCCTTGCCTGTTAGAACATATTTAGTTAACATCAAGCTAGATGGCAACTGTGGGTGTAAAAGCAATTCCACAATCTGACTGAGTTATCACTCTTTGATTGAAACCTTACCTGCATGCCTTTGCTGTTACTGCTGCTAACATGACCTTTGAAGCATTTAGTAGGATCTTTAAATTCCACATCAACAGTCCTGTGCTTTGGGATAATTTCCCTCAATGTGAATACATTTAGTCCTCCATCTCTCCACCAATCGTTTTGTAAATCTTTCAGTTTGGCAGTGAATTAATGTTACATTTTGCATATTCACATAAGAATAAACCTGGTTGGCATCTGCACCATTATGTGAATGAAGAATTTGAGAACCTGAAAGCAGCATGAACTGAAAGACATTCTGAGCTGGTTTCTAACCTCAGGTATTTAGAAAAGATGCCCCACCTGTCTACCTGCTTGTACTGTTGTATTGTTATGCAGCATATAAGCTTAGCGAGACTTTAGAACTTTAAGAAGTAGCATTTAGGAATACATCAGGCACCAATATAAATGTAGGGAACAAAGGCAATATAAACTAGATTGTTAAAAGACAGTGTAATTCCCTGGCCCTTTCTGTTTTGGCTGGTATTTTGAGGTCTGTAAAAAGAAACTCTTTTTGCTTCATCAGGCTGTTAATCTGCCAGCCTCGCACAAACACAACATAGAAGCTATTCCTTCTCTGTTTCAGAAGATTCAGGGAATCTTCTGACAAAACTCATTTATGCATCTAGTACCTAGCATTTTCAGAATACTTCAGGTTTATAGATGTAAGAAGGATAAAAAAAAAAGGCATATAAAATTTGCTGGTTTAAAATGTTAATCTAGCTTGAAGGTAGACATTATTTATAAACAAATTTGTCCCATTGAAAATGTAAACCCAAGGTTTTCTGATTTTCCAGGGAAAAGGAAGACAGGCAAGACCTTTATTTTGCTTTTTAAATTTACTTTTGATCCAAATCAAGAAGGAGCATTTGCAAAATTTCCGGCTAACTTGGACAAGTCAACATATGTTTTTAGGGCCATTTTTAGAACACTGCATTCATGCTGCTTTAGAATCATAGAATCATACAATAGTTAGGGTTAGAAAGGACCTTAAGATCATCTAGTTCCAACCCCCCTGCCATGGGCAGGGACACCTCACACTAAACCAGGTCACCCAAGGCTCTGTCCAAACTGGCCTTGAACACCGCCAGGGATGAAGCATTCACAGCTTCCCTGGGCAACCCATTCCAGTGCCTCACCACCCTTACAGGAAAGAACTTCCTCCTTATATTCAATCTAAACTTCCCCTGTTTAAGCTTCAAAGTGTTACCCCTTGTCCTTCCACTATAGTCCCTAATGAAGAGTCCCTGTAGGCCCCCTTCAGATACTGGAAGGCTGTTCTGAGGTCTCCAAGCAGTCTTCTCCTCTCCAGGCTGAACAGACCCAACTTTCTTAGCCTGTCTTCATACAGGAGGTGCTCCGGTCCCCTGATCATCCTCGTGGCCCTCCTCTGGACTTGTTCCAACAGTTCCATGTCATTTTTATATTGAAGACACCAGAACTGCACACAATACTCCAAGTGAAGTCTCACAAGAGCAAAGGGGCAGGATCACTTCCTTTGACCTGCTGGTCACGCTGCTTTTGATGCAGCCCAGGATACGGTTGGCTTTCTGGGCTGCGAGTGCACACTGAAGCTGGCTCATGTTCATTTTCTCATCAACCAAGACCCCCAAGGGCTGCTCTGAATCTCTTCTCTGCCCAACCTGTAGCTCTGCCTGGGATTGCACTGACCCAGGTGTAGGACCTTGCACTTGGCATGGTTTTCCCTAAAAATTTTAGGTTTTCCTTAAAGATGACAAAAAGGTACCCCCCCAAACATGTCAATGTTGACATTTTTAAAAAACAGAAAATATTTCAGTTGAATTATATATATTTCAGTTGAATTATATTTGGATGCATTTGTGACTCACCAAGAGAATGATGAGAAGTGTTATTAACCTTTTAGGTAGATGAAGCATCCTTTTAGATTTCCAAAAAAAAAGTAAATGAAAAATTGTTTAAATTCTCTGCTATGCTATGCTATCCTAAATCCTTCTTGTGCTGCAGTAAATTTTCCAGATTGTTATTTCTGAAAAGGAGAAAAAGATATTGGAAAATAAAAGATGAAGCATACCTTCTTACACTGCCATGACACAGAAGACTGCATCCGGCAGTAACATGACACACCTGTAAAAGCCAAGGCTACCATGTTTTTTATCATTTTGAGATAACACAAGATTTCATTTGGATCACAAGGACTTAGTATTTGAATGTCAGTTTCCCTTTAGATAGCTTAGATTCAAATGTCCTTAAATTAGTTGCTAGTGCATATATATAAGCATGTAAAATATACACTGTGGAAAGCTGCATTGTTAAAGAATTTTGTTTAAATCAAAATAGACAAAAATTATATGTCAGTAAGGATACAGCAAAACACAAGCCAATGTACTAGCATTCAGTGTTCTGTCATGTTAGATGCTTCTTGAAAACTTCTTGTGCAGGTGAAAAGTAATTACTCCATTACTCAGAAGTGCTAAAGAAATAACACCAGAAAAGTTTATATAAGTGCCTCCTTCATACTTACTAATACATAGGTGGCTTCACAGCCATGAGACAATGTATGTGTTCAGCCCAAAAAACTTACTTGCATGTCACAAAAGTTTAGGAGTATATTATTTTGTCATATTTAATTTTTTATTGCTCCCCATTGCCTGTTCTCCTCGTTATGTACTTTCAGTACACATACCTCAGTGCATATTTTCTCTCTGCTTTGATTACAGGGAGAGCCCAAAGGCAGAAATAATGAACCAAATAAGTGCTTCAATAAGGTAGGTGTATAAAGATAAATGGAACAAATGCAAGTCTCTTTTTTTCTTCTAAATAAAACTTTATTTTATTTGTCTTTTTGTTTTGTTTCAGTTTTCCTTTTGACTGGTAGGTTGTAGGATATTTAACCAATTTTCAAATTGTTATGCATCCTAGAAATATATTTCAACCTTTGTTATATAAATTTTTAGCTGTGAAACTATGTAGCAGGTAGTTTATAAAGGAAATATTTCCAGAAGGTGCCTTTGCTCCTGACTCTTGACCTATACTTCTACTGTGTGATTCCTACTGTGTTCAGAGAACAGCTCTTTAGGAATTCTTTGTAAGGAAGCAAAAACTCCATTACCAGTTTCTTCTAACCAAAGCAACTTCAAGTTTCCTTTGCTAACCACTCAGGTCAAAGAGCACATCTATCTCCCAACTAAAAACTTTTTCTTTTTTTCCTCTTATTCTCTGAAACTTCTGGTTTTTTTCATGCTGGTGTCACTTGAAAAGACACTTCAAATTAGTTCAGGGCTTAAAATTTAACCTATGTTTAAAACCGCAACAGTCCTGCAGGGAATGATCACTGTATTTGCACTGCATTATAGAATAACAGAATCACAGAATGGTTAGGGTTGGAAGGGACCTATGAAGATAATTTAGTCCAACCTGCCCTGCTAAAGCAGGTTCACCTAAAGCAGGTGGCACAGGATCACATTCAGGAAGGTTTTATATGTCTTCAGAGAAGAAAACTACACAACCTCTTTGGGCAGTGTTTTTCAGTCCTCCAGCAACCTCAAGGTAAAGAAGTTCTTCCGCATATTCAGACAGAACTTCCCATGTTTCAGTTTGTGCCCACTGTCACTTAGAATAGAGTCTGGCCCATCCTCTTGACACCCTCACTTCAGATATTTGCATGCATTAATAAGATTCCTCTCCTAGTTCTTTCTTCTCCAGGTTAAGCAGGTTCTGTCCTCTCCACCTTTCCTCATAAAAGAGATGCTCCAGCCCCCTAATTGTCTTTGTAGCCCTCCACTCAACCTTTTCTAGTAGTTCCTTGTCTTTCTGAACTGGGGGGCTCACAGCTGGACCCAGTACTGCATATGTTTCCTGACCAAGGTAGCTTGAGGTCAAGGCTTCACCTCTGACCTGCTGGCCGCACTCCTCCTGTTGCACCCTAGGATACCACTGGCCTTCTTGGATACAAGGGCACATTGTTGACTCATGGTTCACTTGTCTACCAGGATTTACAGGTCATTCTCTGAAGAGCTGTTCTCCAGCAGGTCAACCCTTAACCTGCACTGGTACACGTTATTCAACCCTACACTTGCCTTTATTGAACTTCATTAGATTCTTCTCCAGTCAACTCACTATCCCATCCAGGTCTTGCTTAATGGCAGCACAGACTTCTGTCCTGAGGTAAATGAGTTAGACAACACTAGAAGTACCTCATTCATCAGTATTTCACCACTGAACAAGTCTGCTTACTGTAAGAGAATACACCATTCTGTAACAGGAGTGACACAGGAGAGAATTGGTTCAAGGATAGCTGTATTTTAAAGAGCGTAGTGGAAAAATGGCAGTAAACATGTCTGTTAATTTTATTCCTTGCCCTTTTTTTTAAATTAAGGGACATATTAAAAACTGCAACACAAACCAATTCCTTTTATGGCTTATATTATACCTTTAAAAAATATATTATCCTAGAAACATAGCTATTGATTTTGCTGTTATTTTGTATTCCAAACTATATTGAATTTTGCTGTGCTATTGAACATCACTGTTTTTCTTTCTGCATTGATATCTGAGGTCTGTATAATCTTCATTCCTTAAACATAGAAAGTAAAAGCCAAACACTACATAAAAAGTCCTGATAGCAGTGGGAGCCTTTTTTTTTTTTTTAATGAAGTCTTAAAATTGCTCTGAGTATCCAAATAATGGTAAGAATTTACCTTCATTTCATTTACATTTCTTCAGAGATTTTAAGATTTGACCTTCAAGTCCACTAGAAGCCCAGCAAATGATTTAGTCTGCAGTTCTATTTGAAACAAATTATTCCACTTCATCTCACAAGTAACATAGGAAAGAGCAGATGGACCAGGTTTTGGATGATTGAGTGAACTGAAAGGTAATTAAGGTAATACACTGGTTAAACAAGCCTGCAAAAGTCAGAAAACAGTCCATCATAAAGTAAAAGGTCAAATTATTGTATATCTGATAAATATGCAATATCTATTAAATGTCTAATATTTCCAGAAGGGA
Organism: Neopsephotus bourkii; assembly: GCF_033783945.1. Lineage (NCBI taxonomy): Eukaryota > Metazoa > Chordata > Aves > Psittaciformes > Psittacidae > Neopsephotus > Neopsephotus bourkii. The sequence continues at coordinate 152,103 of NW_026901450.1, read as the reverse complement.
AATTAAAGTATTCCTTTTCTTTCCTTCTCTTTTGATTTTATGCAGTAATCATTGAAAGACTGAATAATGAATTCACCCCCAGTGTAAGTTCCATGTAGTACAGTGTATATGACCAAAATATCAAAAGAAGTCTCAAGTTTTCTTCAAAGCACAATTTGTTCCTGAGTATCTACTACCATCTGTAGCTGATTTGTGACTGAAGGTCCAAGTATGTGTCCTGCAGCACTAATTATGGTCATTGGAGGTGTGATGTTGATTTCAGATTTAAAGCTGTTTCTTCCTCTGCATGGTTAATATCACATCTATGCTGATATTAATGCTGGCATCAAAAGTTCATTGCAGAGCACTTGAAATTGGCTGCACTAAGGCTCCCCCAAAGTGAAGATTCTAATTGAACCTGGGTAATTATACTCGGCCAGTAATCGGTAGAAGACTACCACTTATAAAATAATTTTCCCAGCTATTTTGGATGAACCAGCTTTCTTAGTTTTTAATTGGCTATTCTCTCCTTCTGCAACCCCCAGATGTTTTCTCTCAGTGACCATTCCCAGCTCCCTGGAGTAAATGCACCAGGTACTCCATCTCCCAGAACTTCACTGTAATAATTCACCTCTATTTTATAATATATTGTCTTATTATCAATCTTGACTTGTTTTTAATTTGCTAATATTGATTTATCCATACACACACAAACAATAACAATTAGTAGCACAGTATGTTTAGTTCGTACTCTGTATCATTAAACATCATAAATGTGCATTACTGGTTCTGTGCATCTTCCTACTTACAATATGATAGCACAGGTGTTTGAGTAGACTTTCTCAGACCTTGGATAGGCTAGAGACATCTTGCTTTTTAGTCTATTTTCTGTCTGCTTTTCAATCAGCCTCTCAGACTTTTAGTTATGTTCCTTGCACAGCTACATTAATTAGATGTTGCATTTTTCCAGTTTTGCTATCACTGCTTTAGCTTGCACTTATCTCTCCCTGCCAGCTACAGAGGGAGCTGGATGACTGCTTCAAACTAGATACTTAGCTAAACTTGGAAGAAAGTACTTCACACCCCTAATACTTTTGATTCCCAGGGACTCAAAGGAAGGCTTGAGTTTCAGAAAAGAGCAAGCCTCCATCTTCTGAATATGAAGCCAAGATAAATTAATCACTCAGAAGTTGAAGTATTCAGAACCCCCAATGTTTTTGACAGCATTTATTAATGAAATACAGATTCAAAGAGATTCTTCATGCATAAAATAGAGTACTCTTCCAACCAATGCTATCTTTAAGACTTTCATATTCATCATGCCTGTTGTGAGCTGACATACTCTGCAATTTACTTTGCAATGAAAAAGACTCCCCGCTTCCCAAAATAACTGAAGCCTTATGAAACCACTGCTAGTTTAGAAGCATATTTATATGTACATACATAACATAGAATATATACTTGAGGGAAAGCAGTGAGTTTTAAACACAAGGCTGTTAGGATATCGGCTGTTAGGATATCAGCTGTTTCTCTTGGTTATGTTAGAGGATTAATTGTATCCTCTACAAAGGTCAAAGTAGCAGGCAAAGATTGTAAAGAAACTGCTTCAGAGATGGTTATCTCCTGGATAAATTAACTGTGCTTTATCTTGATTATAGTTTATTCTATATTCCAAAGAAGCTTAAGTAGGTGAATGTCACAGTCAATAAATACAGATTACTCAGCTTTCATTGGAAACATCTCCACAAGGGAAAACTATGGTAGACTTGTTCCTTAAACACAACGAAAATGTTTCACTTCACAGTGCAGAAAAATGGGGCCTAGGTTTGGTAATTCATCAAGTTGGACAACTAATGCAGTGAAATAACTCATACTCCTGAAGCACCGATTATGCTTTCCTCTTTTCAGGGTAGCTAGATACATATAAATTAGTGGATCATTCTTACCTTGATTTCTTGTTTTTCCTCCCTTTCAAAATGTATTCACAGAATTATGTTCTTCTGGATCCTAAACAAGATATAATTAGAGCCAGGAAGAGGAAGAGATTCATCTCTAAAAGAAATTGAATGTTTTCTTTTCAAACCTTTTGACACAATGTTGACAGGATATCATTATGTACACAGACATATATTTTAAGAAACTTGGATGAAGAGCTTATTGCATGATTCTGAAATCTTTCATAGATTAGTACCTCTATTCTGAAGAATTAGTTTTGGTTTTTTTTCTGTTTCTGGTTTTTGTTTGGTTTCTTTTTTTTTTTTTTCTGTAGAACATTTACATGTCAAAATCATATTTCAGTAAGATGTTCCCTACTGTCAAGACTGGATATACTGTGTTAATACAGGTACCATTATTATCATTATCACTAAAGGTGAAAAGTGAGGAAAGAAAAAGAAACATAACCCTCTTCAGAATACAGCTAGTAAGGAAAAACAGCAATAATATTTGACTATGGGATGACTGGAAAATCAAACACCAAGCCTGTCATTGAGGATATTGGACAAGATATTGGCTGTATATGTGACTGGTCAAATGGAAGATAGGATGTTTTCACAGGCAGAAGGACAGAAACCACCCAGAAACAATTCTAACAAGGAGAGGAAAGTGAGCTGCGCTTTGCTGCTGCACACCTGATCGATATTGAAGTAGTGCAGAAGAATAATCCTGCTCATTTTTTGCTCAATTTATGACCTCATAAAGCATGGATGCAATTAGGTCAGAAAGCCATAGACTTCCCATTGAAGGTCTATTAGCTTTTATTCATTACATAATTGAGGTCATTACTATAAAAACATTTGATCAAAATACATATATATATATCAATCTTGCATTATGGCTGTATTAACAAAGAATCTAGTTTTAAATTCTCTTACGAAACAACAAACTCAAAAAGCAGCTTCCTAAAACAATTATTTTATTGACAACCTTGAAGAAAAAAGTTTATTATTACTGCACAGAATATTTCAGAAGATAAAAAAAAAAGTGTGTGTATCAGAAAGGTTAGTTTTGAAAGTATAGAACTTAGAACTTTAAACTATTTTAAGAAACCCAATGATAAAAAAATAGTCAGTTCTGCTCCAAATCCATGACGTCAGTGAGGCACAGTAATGAATACAGATTGATGCCTGAGCATGCCTTAAAAAAATTATCTATGTCCCAGAAGCAGTAAACCTGAATCAAAATTCTTCAAAAACATTGAGGTTACATCTTAGAAAACAGAGAGGTTAAGGGAATGACATAAAAAGCAAGAAGAATGTATTCAAGAAACACATGAAAGCTGGAGAACTTAAACAGCCAGGCAGCAGTAGCATGCTACTGCAGTGTAGGAAAAATAGTAAAAAATAAAAGACACACACACAGGGAAAGCTCCTACTGATCAATCAAAACATTTTTAAAAACACAAACACTAAACCATGGAAGATTGGGAAAATCAGTCTGGTGGTTTAATACTTAATAGGTACTGTAGCAGGTCCCCATATACAGTTGGCTTTGATGCTCTCTGATTGAGGTAAAAGCCATTCCTAATTTGTATAACACAGTGAAAAAAAAAATTGAAAATAGAATCAGAGTATCCTTGGAGTGTGGAGATCTGCTTGAGGTCGAAGTCCTCACTGAGGGAGGAGAGGTAGACATTAAAAAAATAGCCATATAATCCATACCTCAAACTATAGAGAAAGCATAATTTCCATCACTGAGTAGGTGATACCCAGTTCTCCTGTGTTCTTTGTTATGTCTATATTTCAAACTTCAGCTCAAGCTCCATTAACATCCAAACTGTCTGCATGCATGGCTTGGGAGATGGTTATTTTCTCCCAGAGATTTGCTTACATGCAAGCTCAGTTAATGTAATATCTACTCAGGTTTTATCTATTGATGTAAATCATAAGATCTCTTATGGGCATAACACCTAACAGGCCAGAAAAATAGTATAAACTCCTTCATAGGAGGCTGGGTGCTACGGACATTAAGGGGGACACAGCCTTTTTAAGCTGCAGGCCCATTAGGGTGCACCAGCTTCATTGCTAAAGCACTCATTTCTGTTGTCCACTAAGGACTGCAACATAAGCTCCCTAAGCAGAGCTTCACTAGATTGCTTGTCTCTGTGGGACTACTCATTACTCCATACAATCATGTTACTGTTCACAAAGAAGGAAGAAGAGGAAGAAAAGACTATCAAAATCTTTTGCTCAGAGACTAAGAAATTATTTTACTTCTTCCCTCTCGGTTTGGTTGTTTTTTTTCTTATTGTCCTCTACACTGGTTTGTGATTACTTTATGTTTTCAAGTTTTCTTAATAATCACTAAAGCTAGAGACTATGCTTATAAAAAAAAAATATTAACACAAATTAATAGAACATATTCTAAAAGATTATTCCAGTGTGACCTAATTTCATCTGAGGGCTGTAGTTTATCTGCTATAGTCTCCTGTCAAATCTTGCGTATTTTATGCAGATTAAAACTTCTGCATGTTAATCTAGACATAAATTTTTTCACTGCCTACTTATCATTTTTTTGCATTGATCTACTCATATCTTAAGGACTGCAATAACATCTGATATTTCTTCTCAAAGTCTTAACACAGAAATAAAACATTATTTTATGATCAAGGACAACCTGAACACAGAAGTATGGCAGGTATTCTTAAATGGAAGCAATGAGAAGTCAGACGAGATAGAAAGTCTGCCTGAACGGAGTGTCTTTTCAGAATGAGGTGAAATACAGTATGTTAAACATTTACTGTGAAAAAAAAAAAAAATAAACCCACAAAAAAACCCATATGCTTCTCATATAGTGAAAACAACAAAGCAGTCATCTCATATTTGGAGTTAGAATACCACTGGTATTCCTGTCGAGAAGAACATGTTGAAACAGCTTATAGAAGCTCATCTAGAAAATAAAAAAGGATGTACTAAATCGTTCAAAGAAGTCAGCTTGAAAAGAAGCATTCTGTTCTCCAGCTGTTATTTCAATAAATAAATAAAGTATCCATATAAAAGTTTATACTGTGTAATTCAGCTGCTACTTCTAGTAATGTGATCATGGCAAATTTTCTGGAATTACAACATTAAACAAAACAGTATGCTTGTGTACATTGTGCAGAGCTACAGATGATTTGGGGACAAGCCATGGCTCTGCATAGCCACCAGGCTTGAAGACTGATGTCTGCCTTCAAAGAGGAATGGAGACCAAGGTGCCACATCAGACAACAGTGCCTGGGTGAGTCTTCTCCTTCCCCACTGAAGCTGTATATGATAAAATGATAAAGACTTATGTCATTGGTTATGTCATCTATCTCCCCACCTTACTGATCACCATGTTTATAAAAAATAGCTTCTCAGACAAAGTAAAAATCTTAAAAGTACTGCCATTTTTTGTGACATTCTTGGGCCTCCCTGGGTAGTGTGTGAATGAACACAATTCCACTGCTCTTCTGGGAAGGCACTGATAGCCTATGGGAAGAAATTGTCTCTGAGTGAAACCACCGAAGGAGGCATTTACCTCAGATCTACTGATGATGCCATGTAGTGAAAACTTCATTTGTCTTGGGAGGCTGGCATATTCCAGGAAATTTATTCACCATCTATTGTTTCTGACTGACAATTTTTTGCATTATATCTGAAGTTACATCCTTTAAGTGGGGCAAGACGAGTTTTGTTGAATGTTATTCTTTAGCATCTCATTTTCCATTATATATTTTGTCATGTTTCATTAAAGATATTCAACATCTCAATAACCAGATTTGAGGTCTGATCATATCATTCATCAAAATAAATTATTAAATTAGCTTTGGTATTATTTGCATTTTGGGATGTCTAGCTTAGGTTGATCTTTCATTATTTCAACCCAAACAGCTCAAATGTCTTCGAAATACTACCAAGCATGGTTAACTTTATTTAGATAAACTTATCCTCACCTCCAGGCTGGGTGGCGCTATGAGCAACCTGATCTAGTGGAAGGTGTCCCTGCCCATGGCAGGGGGGTTGCAACTAAGTGACCTTTGAGGTTTGCTCCAATCTTAATCATTCTATGATTCGATGATGTTTTAATGTTTTTGTGTTAAATCCCAAAGTTTTGCAACAGAATATTTTTTTCAAGAATATATCTTCTCTCTGCCATGCTATGTCACTCTGAGAACATGCAGCCTCAGAGGAGAAAGAAACTGCACAGAACTTTTAAAGGTTCCTTCCAACCCATACAATTCTATAAATCTTCTGTAACTTTTCTGCAATTGCATTTCTACAGTGTACTGAATTTGGATCTGTAACTGGGTCACTGAACTGAAGGCAAATAACTTTTCTATCCTGCATTAATCCATTTACCAATGCCCAGTGAAATGGACGATGATGCATTTGAGTGGAGCCAAAAGTTAGAACAGAGAATAAGCATAACTCGAGACTATATTGGAAGCAAAATAAGAGCGAAATTACAAGAAGCATGTTGGGACAGGCTGTCAGGGAGGTAAACCTGGAAGCTGCTCTAGTTAGTCTGTGGTTTAAAGCTAAAAATCTAAGGCTGTTTTCCATCTATGAAATATTCTGAAAGTGACTTCAATATTAATACAGTAAATTACTTTTCCCTTTTATTTATGAAACTCTCTTCTTCCTTCACAAAATATATTCTTCTACAAAAATATATTCTTCTACAAATATATTCTTCTACAGCTTTAGCAGTCTTGAGGTTTGCTTGTTCTTCCCAAGTCCCCATTTTATGATTTCTCTTCTTAAATTACAGTGAAAGTAGAACTTTGTGGGGGTAATTTATACCATGTTAATGTGGGTGATTAATAAAAATGGGTTGCATTGCCTTTGGGTGTTTCTCTCCCTTTGCTGAACAAGGAACTCAAATCATAACTGAGATCATATGCCTAGCTCATGGATGGCTAAAAGACATTAATTTTATTTTTATTCCTGTTCAGTTGTGCAGATCTGCTAAGTTTTGCAGGTGTGGTGAGGTCTGGCTCACAAGAGGCCAAAAGCTTCCTTTTTGGGATATTGCATAGTAACATCCATCTCCTCTTGGGTGACCCTGGTATCATGGGTACCAAGTTTCACATGATGCTGTATTTAGTGATCAGACCAAAAGTCCCTGACATTATGGCACAACAAAGCAATGCAGAGGCTCAGAAGCATGAAGCAGACACTCCCATTCTGTGTAGATGCAGTCACTGAGGGAAATGAAGGCATGCTGCTTTCATGTTTCTTAGGATCCTGGTGTTTCTTTTTGTGATCTATGAGTATGTTGCAGCAAGGCTTACTCCACCTCTTCTGTGGTACGTGCATTCAATGACTGAGATGCTTGGATTTAACAGATGATGTACAGGGTTAGGTAAAAATCTAGAATCCAGCCAGGGCTCTATGTGGCTACTGAACATTACTTATCAGTAATTCTGACTTTTCTTATGTTCAGGGCTGTGATACCTCTGTAATGGATGCACTTGGCAGGAGCAATCCTTTATGATACTCTAAAAGCAGACATAAGTAAAACAGCCCAAACCACATCCATTATTAATAATGGATGTTCATTCAGCATTGGCAAACATTGATTATAGGCTTAAATGGAAGTTCTTTGCAATATTGATTTGGATGCTTTTGACTTGAAAATGAAAGCTGATGCACTTAATGGAATTCAGTCACATTTCTTAAAAATTAAGCAGCCATTAAGTTTGTGTGATTCACTACCCTGTTTTTGTGAGATAGACTGCATGTCCTTGGTGAAATTTCAAAAATACGTTAAACATATCAACTTTTAAAAACAAACTAAGATAACAGTCACAAAAACATGCAATTGTTCTTTTTGTGGTATGTTGGAAAAGAAAGATGATTTGCTGAAGAGTTAGCTTTTTAAATAAAATGAAGAATGAAGGATGGGGAGTGAGGGAGAGAAGGAAAATTAGTTATTTAGTAGGGAAAGCATTGGGCCAAGAGTTTTCCTGTTGATTCTTCTGCTTTATCCCAGTGCCACAGCTGATATGACTCCTTGACTGAATACAGAGTTGCAAACATGCCTAAAGACAGGGGAAACACATACTTGAAAGAGAATTGTTAAGTTTTGGAGATGACTGTGTTTCCCCAAAAAGTCTGACATGCAAGCACAAATTTCACTTGCCATTAAGTAGCTCTTCAAGAAGTTCATCTTTTGTGCAGTTTCAGTTAGTACCACTGAGTTTCCTTTAAGAATGACCTCCACTTCTACATGCAAAGTAATACTGAAAAACATCTGTGAGATCTCAATATAGACAAATCTTGACTAGTGACTCAAAACTTAATAGGAAAATTATTACTGCTGAATATAATTTGACTTGATAGTTTAACTGTAATTTAATTTCTCTTTAGAAGATATCTAAAAAGATTGGAAGAACATACACACAAATACTTGAGTGGTTCAAATAATAAGTGAAAGCAATCAAAGCACATTTTCAGTCATAATTTATCTTTAATCCTTCTTTACTCAGTCAAATGAGGTTTTCAAAAGGAATTTTGGCAGAGTACATCTTTTTTACTGGCTAATGAACCCTGATGAAGTGCTACATAAAAGTGTTATAAAAACTTCTCTTTATTTAAAAAATCACAGAGAAAAAAACTGAAGAAATAATTTCAAAACTGTATCTTGCAAAAGGAGTAGGAAGGTAGTAGCTTGCAACACATATCTAGACATGGGGAGAAACCAGGTGTGAGGAGATAAGAGTCACCAGCTGTTTAGCACAGCCTTCCATTGTAGAGAGTTCACCTTAATCTTTTCATCTTCCATTGTAAATATAATAGACTATATGTGAGGTTTCATCAAATGTAAATAACTGAAAATGTGATTATACTAGCACACTGAAAACTTGGCTAGGCATGACAGTAAAGGGGGGTTGCCTTTGGCACAGAAAACATTTCTCTTTGGTTAAATGCATAAAAACATTTTAACTCTGGATAACTGTTATGATAACAAGGATGTCTTTAATATAAGGCCCATGTAACTCTCTAATGAAGTTGCAGATTTGTAAAGATCAAAAATGAGTTGCACTGATTTTAAGCACATGAAATAAACTGCCATGCTTGCACAGCAGGGTACTTGCAAATCACAAGTCAGATATATTATTGAATCAAAATATGTGCCTTCTACATCCTTTGATCACATTCTTTAGCCAGATAAGTATTATCAAAACAACAGGAACTTCCTTTTGTTTATCTTTGACTTAAAAATTAAAAAATGTTAACTCCATGACTGAGAATTTCCCTAATAACCTTAGTACCCCTAATAACTTAAATCTAATATGGCAAGCAACTTTATTTCATGGCTATTAGTGCTTCAGTCCTGTAAGATGATCCTAAGTAGACCTCTAAATCTTAAAGATCCATTAAATGCTATTGATGTTCAATGCAAGAAAATTGCCACAAGTCTGCTCATAAGTTTAAGTGATCCTTTTTTTTCTCTCTCTCCAAGTTTTAAAGAACAGAATCCTGGTGCCAATGTGATGCAGACAGCTAGAACACTTAACAGTGAGTATATAAAATTTTACTAGAAAAGTGACATTTAAGACTATACCAGTTTTTCTGGGGGCTTAACACTTCTATAAATAGCACAAAGCTGGGTTTTTTTCTGTTCTGTTTTGTTTTTTATTTATCTGTTTAGCACCTTTTGGGGTTGTTTGTGGGTTTTTTTTTGTTTTGTTTTGGTTTTGTTATTAATAAAAGCCTGCTACTAAAATTTCTAATACAAGAAGAAGTGATATGTTTTTGGGGTGTATTTTGCATACCAATATAACATGTATGACATGGTGATTAAGAGTCCCAAAGTAAAAAAATAGCTGTTGAAAGGCAGAACTGTTTCTTTTGTGCTTTTAGTGACTACACTTGAAACATGTACAAGGGGATGCAGAAGGTCATGAGACTGGGTATGGTTCACACACAATTTAATGGCTGATCACTTCTGGTTGTTTCATTATTGCAGTGGTTAAATGGTCATTCTGTGAATCCATGTTTCATTTCTGTAGTGGTTGAATGGTCATCCTGTGAATCCAAAACCTGAATCAGGTTTTTAATAAGACAGGGCTAACATAGGCTTACGTAATGGAACCGTTCTGTCTTATCTGCCAAATATGTTGTCTGAGATTTAAAACCTATCTAGCAGTAACTATGTGTTCAATTTTGGCTCATATCTGGTCTGGGGCCTGATTCACAGTAGGGCTAAAAAAATCATACTTTGAATTGAAATGAGTTTGGAGCACTGATTTTGATGAAACTGTGCTTCTGAAATTGCTTTATGAAAGTACCCTTCCTGAACAGGCTGGCTTTATTCCCTCCATTACTTAGTCCTTCAGTTTAAAACAGAAATATTTCCACCAAATACCTGCACAGATTAAAAACCTTTCGTGTTTAAGGATGTGGTTGTTGTGAGAGAAATCATCACAGAAATATTCAAAATTAAATCACTGAGGAGTCCCATTAGGTAATAATTGTCCCCAAACCTCCTAGCCTTGCTGTTAACCTCTGTATCCATCTCTCCTCTCATTAAAATAATTAAATTTTAAATGAATGGATTAAATCTGAAAAAAATTTTCATGACAAATTATTTTCCAAAAATAAAGGAATGTTTTAATAAATCATTTTATACCCAGAGATATTTTCCCCTCTTATTTTGATATACAATATTTCTTTCTCAGTAGGTGCCTATAATTTAGAACAATATTCATTTGGTGCTATTTGTTTTTACAGTACAATACTTGTGCTGCAATGAAGGTTTTTATTCTCAATTGACAATAGAAATATCATTGTAATAACTGTATATATTAGGAAAACAGTAAAGGTCCTAAGTAATTTATAGTTAGTGAACGAGATAGGAAATATCACTAGCACCGAGGAGGGAAGATCTTGATATCACCACTGCTTAAAATTAATATTTTTTTAAAATATAAATACATGCAAAGAAATGTACAACAGCAAAACCACATAACATACAAATATTATACACGACTGTATTGTTGTATTTTACTCCAACCTAGTTGATTCTATATGATTCTATGATTCTATATCTGTTAATAGGAAGGCTGGACTTTGGGACTTCTACCTATGATCTCAAAGTGTATCTAGCAGAGGTTTTGTAAGTATCAATTCTAACTAATCTCCTTTCTGTAGTTTTAAACTTTTACATGCTCCAGAAATGTTAAGCTTATGTGGCCATAAATGAGAATACAAACCTTAGTTCCCATTACTCTTATAGATAGTGATTTGAATTAGGCACAAGTAAGAGGAAGCATGTGGTGTACATAGGTTATCTTCTCCCATTCTTTACCCCAGAACAAGGAGACCTGAAGGGTGACAAAAGGGAGAATAGACTGGTCCCCCTTTACCAAGCAAAGAGGCGAACTGGTGTAAATAGCGCCACAGCCTTCACATCCTGACATTAATATGTGTCAGCCCAGTCCCTCCTGCAACCTTAGGTTCCATGAAAGCTGTTGTGAGTCACCAGCTGTATGTAGCCCTAAGGTACAACTCCTTCTTAATATTTTCAATGCAATTTGCTTAAGACAATATTGAAAACAGCATTCATAGACCCCTGAAACCTTGTTTGCAGAGGCCACAGGGCAGATAAAAGAAATGTGGATCTCTATGCCAGCTCTAGGCTTCTGAAGGATTGTTTTCCTTGAGGATATTTCCGTGTAAATGCTAATTCAATGAAAATACGGCCTATGTGCCCACAGGCTAGGAATGAAGCAAACTAGAGAAAATTGTTTATAAGGAATTCCTTTTCCTTCCTCTGTTCTTTTGGTTGCCTTGACAGACCGATTATGCAGTTTGAATTTATCAGTCTGGACTTTGCTGGACTTGGCCAAATACAACATTTATGCACAATGTAATCTTTCAGCTTACCTCTCTTTTCAGTACTTCAGAAATGACTTGCAATAATCATGTTGTTTTACAAGTAGAGCTCAGTCACCCACAGTCAGTTGCTGCCTATATATATTTATGAAAATGTGCTAACTTCATAAAATATGTGTATCATCAGCAAAGTTTGGGGTTTTTCCCAATGATTTGAAGAGTTTATGAAGTGCCTGTGTGGTGCATTCTAGGAGATGTCTCTTTTTCTTGCTGAATGCAGGTAACTTTCAATCTCAAAGCCACATAAGATGGCTCTGATTTTGAGTTAATGTGCTCAAGTAATCATAGAGGTACATGAAGTACAAATGGGGGTGTGTCAAAGGGAGATAATAAAGGCCCACTACGACTCCCAGCTCCGTTTCTCTAGTATATTTGTAACTACTGCCTTATATCTAACAACATGTTTGACTAAATGAGTTTAATATTCTTTCAATCTTCATAGTCTTTTCATGTTCAGATCACCTGATTCATATCAGACAGTGACATGCAGAGTTGTCATCCTTTATCCAGACAGTAATTTTCTAGGCTGTTTTTGTGGAAAGAGTTCAGCATTAGGAGTATGGCTGTCCAAATAGATCAGCCTGTAATTTCATACTTCCAATGACAATCAGTCCAATGATAATTGTTATTAGCAATGACAATGACAGTGGTCTCCACAATAGCTTACTTTCATTGCATAAAGTCTTTGTTACACCTTTACTAGAAGGTAGCTAAAGGGAACACCTTCTAATACCATTTCTCTGCAAAACTGCATTTATACTTTTATAGGCTTTTAGAAAAAATGCCAGCCAGAAGGCTGCACATATCTGATTTCATAACATTTTCCAAACCTGACATTCTTTTCATGTAGATTTAGTCCAAAAAGAAGAACAGATTAACCTTTTCAGACTGCATGAGATTTCATTAAATTACTAAACTAATAATTGCATGTATATCAGATTGGACTTTAGGGTAAAGTTAGATGTTGAAGGACCTTGACCCTAAAGTCTCATCTATTTTCTATTCCAATGTAATGAACACATTCAGACTTCATTGCTTAATTGCATCACACATCAATGAATATTGCATTTTGATTAGGTGATAATTCTATGTGATTCTCTGGATCACTTGAGGATACACCCATGAAACATCTAAACCATGCTGATGAGTTCCAAGAAGGGCATATAGATTTAGACTCATTAACATTTGCTTCCCATCTACCCAAAGGTATGTTTCACTTTATAATAACATAAGCATTTGTGTTGTTGGTCTCTCTTCATGCTCTGCAGTGCATTTTATACTTCTCAAAGTATAAAATCTTTCATCTCCCTCACTGTTCAATGGCAAACAGAGTACAGCTAAATGGTCTGATAAAACTTCACAGGGGGACACGGAGATCTTGATCTCATATGTCTCATTTTTTTTATTTTATTTTGAAAAAAACACAAAACCACACCACCCAACAAACTTCAGTAGTGCTGTCTGTTATCATGGTTTTACCTGAGGGGCTGTTCCTCCCCAGCTCCAAACGATTACTTTTCTTGAAATATATGTTCTTCCTGGCACTTTCTTTTCTTTCACATTGTTCTTTGTGTTACCCACATGTTATTTGTTTGACAAATGTTATGCAGAAGACCTCCAATGTAAAATTTTCAGTGAAGAAGTACTGGAATACATCAAAACAGTGGAACACTTCTTAACTTTGATTTTTTTCATCATAGGAACAGTCACAACTAAAGATGAAACATGGTATATGCAGAATGTGGAAGAACACTGAGCAAGAACAAGGTATCGTGGACAAAACTTAAATTGCAAAGACTGCTCACTCAGCATGAAATACAGGTGGTAGGCTGTGCAACACAATCAGTGTGGATGCTTTTTCATAAAGGCTATGTGCAGAAGTAGCTTAAGCAAGGAGAATTTCCCTTAAAGATCAAAGCAGTCAACCTTATTTCACAGATTTTCATGTGTTTAAAAAAACTGTGAGGCCTAAGAAAGACATTCTAAGTCTTGTACTATAGATATGTAGTCTAGGAAAATCGGCATCTGATGTGCCATACTGAGAGCAAATAATTCTGGCCAGCAAAACTAATGTACTTGTAGCTTCATGGAAATAAATTCCATTTGATTTGTTATAATTAAGACAGTTCATAGAAATTATTCTGTAGCAAATAATGCTACTAGTTTTCCTACTTTAAAGAAGATATTTTACACATCTGCAGTTAGGGTTTGTAACACTTCATTTTCTATCACAGTTACTGGTGGTTTATTTTTTGGATAGACCTTAATTATACCTATAATACCTATCATTAGCACATTAACTCCACCCTTATTGAGCTTGAGGTGAAAGAAAACATAAATAAGGTATATGATAGCTCAGTGATCAAAGACAAGCTTTCAGTGAGCTATACAACCTTTGGCATGGCAGTACAGCCTCACTGTTGGGTGATTTCTTGAATTTTTATAGTTCCTAATAAGACATGGATTCAAGGCTTATGTTCAATAGTACTGCAAGGAAGGATAATCAAGAACTGATGACTCTGCAGAGGTTTGGAAATTCAATCTAAAGAAAATTCAATCTCAAGAACATTGATCTGGCAAGGATAGAGAAAAAAAGAAACAGATGACAGAGACTAGAAAATGTATAAAGGAATTCTGGTACACCTTGTGGGAATAGTAGGACTAGTGGGAGTAGTGGAAGAATTTCGAGATGAGTTGAGAGGTTACAGAGAGTAAAAGAGTAACTAAGCTTTACCTGAAATTATCATAGTAATAGTTTAATTCTTGAGAGAGACATAGAAGAACTAAAGGAGAGGAATTTCCAGCTCCCCTTTCCAAACAACAAAAGGAAAAAAAGTGGTTTTCATCTTGACTCTGTTTCGGTCTGTGTCTGCAGCCATATGAAACACTTTGAGAGTAGTATGCTTTAAAATACTACTGTACATTTTCCATAGCCCATACCAGCTACTAGGTTAAAAGCAAATCAGCTGAGGCTGGCTTTGTCCAGCAATAGCTGAAGAAGCTGAAAGAGGTGGCTGCCCAACAGCTTGAGAACCATCGTGAGAAGGTCATCCAAGTGATTCAGTAAAGTCACCCTGAGAAAAGTCATGAAACTCAGGCTGCCTAAAAGGGTAAAGTAGTTATCTGTTTCTTACTGCATTGCAGGGAATTCACTTTCTGTCAAATGGGGAAAGAATATGATACAGAAATCAAATTCCAATACTGGTTTTTACAGGGAATAGTGTGCTCTCTCTGAATGTGTACGGAGTTTATCAGTCTCTGTGTAAGGGACAGAGTCTGTTGCAGTATGTGTATTTGTCGTTATAATGCATTTTCAGTTACTGGAAATTTATGAATGTGTTTACACTAATGAGACTAAGCCTGACAGGTGTATGGTGTCCTGTGATCTTGCATGTTTTTGAAATATAAGAACAGTCTATGAAACGGCTTTGTCCCAGGCCAACAAATAGCCTTCCAAACAGTTCCTAAACACAGCTGAGGAGTAATACCCAATAGGCATTTTCATACAATTGCTATGCTTCAGGAAATACTATGGACATAGGCCATTCTGTGTCAGCTGGCATCAGACACTGAGATTCATTCCAAGCACATTCAATTTACTGGTACAGTTATTGGGTCTGGCTGAGATGGAGTTAATTTTCCCCATAGCAGCCCTCACGGTGCTGTGCTTTGCATTGGTAAGCTAGAAAGGTGTTGATAACACACCGGTGTTTTGGCTACAGCTGAACAGCGCTCATGGAGCATCAAGGCTATCTCTCCAACATTTCCCCTTAACATTAGGGTGAGGGGAGGGTAAGATCTTGGGAGGGGACACAGCCAGAACAGCTGACCCACACTGACCAAAGGGATATTCCATACAGCATGGCATCTGCTCAGCCATAAAAGCTGAGAGAAAGGAGGGACAGTTGTTATTTACAATGTTTGCCTTCCAGAGCAGCTACTATGTGTACTGAAGTCCAGGGAAGTAGCCAGACACTTCCTGCTGATGGGAAGTAGAGAATAAATCCTTTAATTTGCTTCTGCATGTGTCCTTTGCTTTTGGCTTATTAAACTGCCTTTATCTTGACCCATGAGGTTTCATTCTATCTTGTTTTCTCACCCCTGTCCTGCTGAAGAGGTAAATGAGGGAGCAGTTTGGTGGGCACCTGGCATCCAGCCAAGATCATCCTACCAGAACCCACATCACCTGAATACTCAAAATCATGTCTACTCAATCATAAATCTCTATTCAAAACTTTAAGGTTTAACTCTTAAGGAACGCTGCGATGTTTGCCTTTCAGTAGTCTCTCTGGAAGTAGTAGCACTTTACCACAAAAGAATTGCTATGCATTGTTAGGTTTACATATATAACACGATCTCAAGCACAACATGTATAGGGTGTGTCAGATAGTGTGTCTGAGTCATTTTATCCCTAATTTTTCAGTATAACTGCTAACATTTTTTTTTTCTGCAATGCTTATTCCTGCAATTCCTAAATAGCTTCTTTCCCCTCTGCAGTTTTGTCTTCTGCATATTTTGATGACTTTGACATGTGATTCCTTGCGAATAAGTATTTTTATTTCTTTTTCCCATAAAAGAATGGTTTCTAAAAGCCTTGGACTATGTCCTTTTGACAACTCAGCTCTTGCAAATGCTTTGTCTATGGACCATGACTTGTAATTTGCAATGTACTGTGTAAGCAGTATTTTACAGGTATTTGTCAATCTATTTTACTGTATTCCTTGCCCTTGCTATTTTTTGTCTCCTACTGGCTGTATTTTGTTTTTAACTGTATTTTTCTTTTAACCTCAAATGTTGTCTCCTCATTTTATTTAAGAAAAAAAAGGAGATTTTACAGGTTAAATTTAACAGATTAAAGCATTTCATAATCCACAATTCTAAGTATATAATTAATTCTGTTAGACCACACAAGCATTGAAATCCCTTAATTTCATTGTCATTTTATCACTGCAATAAAAGATTCTCTAGTTTGACTACTGAAATGCTACTGTAGAAAAGTTTTTACATAACTTTATATGGTAATATGCATGATGTGCTCAGGGTGTTTAGTTAGGATTTTATTTTATATACAGAGATATTCACTTTACATGGGCTAGAAATTATATATGTATCTACGTAGGCATATATACAAATATTTATATAGTCAACCTCCGATGTTCCTTTGCTATGAATATCTCTGGTAAAATGCTCTGCAAGTGTGTAGAAGACCATCAGTCCATGATAGTATGCTTTCCTCAGTAACCATATTGTATCACATTCTGTGAATCTTTCACAAGATTTGGAGTGCTCCTACATAACAGGGGAAGAGATAAAATGAAGTTGTATGCTTAGTTTATTTTGAGTTGTTTAGGGTTTTTTTTGAGAGAGGGGAGGGCAACCCACAGTATCATGAAATTTGGCTTGGGTGAAAGTAGTTAAAATCTAATTTGAAGAAATGAAAACCACTCCCACATACAGATGACTATACTTTGATATGGTATTTTAAGCAAATAGATAATAAACTTGCAAAAGCAGAGCTGTAGGAGATCAAAAATTACTTGCAATTTATGTTTCAATAGCAAAATAGCTGCTGTAGGATAAACGAATAGATTTTGATAATTGCCAGTGAAGTGTTTTGACACATTCTGAAAAAGGTATAGGTTCGTTTTGAAATGATATTTTTGTTATTTTATAATGACAGAAATACTTTCTGTTGGTATATAAATGTATCTTCTTTTCTGCTTTTGAGAATCAGAAAGATCTCTAATAATTTATTTTTCAGTTCAAGGGTAAACTTGACCAAGAAAATCATAACCCTTTTACCATCCATTTTTAATGAAGCAGAAAATCTTCCTGATATAGCTAGTAATGTAAAGTTATGCTTTGAAAAAAATAAATAAATGGAGAGGGATGTCTGCATTACACCTTATGATGCTCTCTGCTTCCAATGGTATGCATATTAAGTACAATAAATAGCTAGAATAAAGAAAGAAATCAACCCTTGTGGTAAGTTGGAGGAGTCTCTTATACTATGAGTAACTTCCTCAGACAATGACACTGTACCTTCATATCGTCAACAAAATTAAGAAGGTCCAAAAAAATATGCAATTAGGAAGTACAGTCATACTGAAAATTATGGAAAACATCCTCTTTATGACTCATAACCATCTGGATAGGACTCCGAGAGCTCATAAAAAGTTTAAGGAACCTGGATGCTGAGGAGTAGCTCATATCTTTCTGATGGTAGCACCTTTTTGGCCAAAAATTTGATAAGAATGCATTACAATTATTTATGTAACATTCTAAGTTCACTGATATATCACAGGTGCTGGTCACGCAAGATGAGGAGATAACATCTTTCAAAGATCTGTCAGTCTTTAACAAACAGGTACTTTAATTACATTTATTTTATATATTTTTCTATATATATATTTATTTACATATATTTCCTATAATTTTACTAAAATTTTAAATTAATTAAATAGTAAGAAAAAAGCTCCCAGAAACCACAAAATTAGATGCGAAAATGTACAAATGGTGTTTACAAGCTATTTTTCAAAAGTAAATATAATACTTATTAAATATCAATTTAATCAGTGAATCACATGATATTAATATTCTTGTACTTTTATATTATTCTGTCTGGTTTACATCAAGGAAAATACTAGCAGTTATTCAGAGCTATCAAAAATCTTTATCTATTTTCAAATACAGGCTTCAAGTATGTTCAGAAAATGTTGTCTATTTCCAAATATTCACTTGTCTTAGAATCACAGAATCATAGAATAGTTAGGGTTGGAAAGGACCTTAAAGTTATCTAGTTCCAACCCCCCTGCCATGGGCAGGGACACCTCACACTAAACCATATCACTCAAAGCTTCATCCAACCTGGTCTTGAACACTGCCAGGGATGGAGCATTCACAACCTCCCTGGGCAACCCATTCCAGTGCCTCACCACCCTAACAGGAAAGAATTTCCTCCTTATATCCAATCTAAACTTCCCCTGTTTCAGTTTTAACCCATTACCCCTTGTCCTATCACTACAGTCCATAATGAAGAGTCCCTCCCCAGCATCCCTATAGGCCCCCTTCAGATACTGGAAGGCGGAAGGCTACTCTGAGGTCTCCACGCATCCTTCTCTTCTGCAGGCTGAGCAGACCCAACTTTCTCAGCCTGTCTTCAGTTGTTTCTTCTTTTTTTTTTTTTTTCCCCCAACAGCACTCCGCTTTCTAACTTGAACTCATTTTTACATTTTTTCTGCAAATCAGCTTTTAATGCCACATTACAAAAGAATCACCATGAGACTGTTGAGTGTGCTAGAGTTTTTAAAATACAATTTTTTTTAAAGTGTACTCTTCAGACAAAGAATATTTTGCTAAATTCTCTCATAGTGAGTTTCCTTCAAACTGTCTGAACCTTTACATATTTGTAAATAATGAAGAAAAGCTGACAAAGACTAAGTTTTCATTTGAGTTCTCTTTTCTTTCCGCCCTCCAGTTATCTATCCTGATAACTGGTGACCCTGCTTATGTCAGGAGCTTGGGCCTAGATGAACTTTAGGTCCTTTCCAGCCCTAACTCTTCTATGATTCTATAAGTTTCTAATAAAATTAATTTATGGGTCAGCTCTGTAATGACCCAGCTAGTTGCTCAACTTCAGTGAAGCACATTTCTTTTGCTTGGAAAACATGCTGGGATTCAAGATATCCTTTTGGAACCAGGAACTTACATGGAGGTTTCCAGCCTTGAACTCCGATAAAATTGTGTGTCATCTCTCTCTCTTATGGCTTTGATGGAAAGTACGTCAGTGTTTAAAGTCTAATCCTTTCCCAGGCACCTGCATAGTCTGACCTGGTGAGCGCTAAGAAATGAAATTTGAAATGTGATGAGGTGTGAAAATTCCCTGAGAGTAAATTCAGTGCCAGCCGTTGCTGGTTCTCTCTCTTTTTCTGTCTTTATGTGTATGATGGGGTGGAATGCAGGCACCAATTCTCTCTGTTTAACATAATAATATGTTTTCATAGTATTGAAAATGCTTTAATTGGAAGGAAATATTCCTAAGGCAATAAGTACTTTCTTTACCTCATTGAAGGTTTTGTGCTTTTTCTATGAAAAACAACATCTTTCATACAAACAACAACTGAAACCATTAGTTAGTCTCTATTTTAATTAAGTGATGATCCCATTTAACAGTGATTAAATTGCAATAGCTAGATAAATTAAGATAATGACATTTAGTTTAATTAAATTAGGTATGGTATTACTTCTTATTACCACAGTGAATGACTAAAACAATGGAGCTACAAATTTTTTTGCTTTATCATTTATTCATTTATTTGTACATATAAATGTATTTTACCATTAAAAGAAAATTATTACAGGATTACATAACTTTATTTTTTTTAAACATACTCTTCATTTTAATTTCAAAATATTTTCATACCTGAGAAAAGATTAATACAAGAAAGCTGCTTAACATTTTCAATCTTAAATACAGGAGTCCTATATTTTGTCAAGGTAGCCTTAAATAAAAGGACTTAATGTACCTTTAAAAAAGTATAAATCTATTTTGTTCCAAAATTCTGTTTTGTTGAGTTACTTTGGCTCCATGAAAAATTATTTTAACACAAATTTCTTAAAATTCCACTTTAGAAAATCTATCTTTTGCTGCTTCTTACAATTCTGCTGTTTTTTTTCTGAGAGCAGGAATACAGAGTTTATTTCAAATTCACATTTCACTTAGATGTTTCTTCTCAGAGATTACAGATAAATGAATAGCACATAAGCTTGTTTGCATGTGTTCATGAAATCCAAATTTTGCTTATGAAAAAGACAAATGAAGATATAGATCAGCTAGGAAAGAGAAATTAAAGGAGCGCAAAGTAGAATTATGTTCTTATTTGACATTCTCTTTTATGAGAATAAGACATATTCAACAAAATTAAAACCCAAACTTAAATTATTTTCTTTCAATAAGTTATAGAGTGTCTTTAAGAAACCATGTAAGGTTTTTACTGTTAAAACTTAACATAGAAACCATTTTAGAAAGAAAATCCACTTTGAATAAGTATCCAAAACAGCAATAGTTACGTGGGCAAACAAGAGAGAGAGAGTCTCATCATCACTCGGAAAGTGAGTAGAGAGCTCAGCCTGTGAATTGCTTATTCTTTCAGTTGTCTTTTCCAGGTTCCATTTGTTGTCAGAGGTACAGTACTGGGCTAGAGGGACCACTGAACTGAAATGAGATGTCACCTGTAAAAGTTTTTGGGTTTTTCTTTAATTTTCTCCCAGAGATTCTTTCTTTTGTTTCTAATTCTGTTCAGACTCTTTTCAAAAAAAGCTGTTTCTTTGGCTGCTTACCAGAAACCAAAGTAGCAATAGGTAACGCTAGAAGAACATGACTGAAATGTAAGGTTTGCAAGAGACGCATATAGGTCAGCACTTAAATCTGAGATTCTAGATCAGAAATCATACTTTTCAAGCTGATTTTTCAACTGTCCCCATTTATTGTTCTTTGATTCACACTGTTGGTCATGCAAATAGAATTACTTTGGATGAAACTAAACTGGGAGATATCTCAAGACGTTTGCCACTAGACATTCTCCTCAGGACCAGGCTAAGATTAGTCTTAGCTAAAGCCACACCAAAACACAAGTAGAGCAGTTTCTGGGTCTCCAACACCAACTGTTTTGCATTACAAATTGACCCAATGACACCTTAAAGTTTACTAATGTAGACATGGTCATGAACCCATCTTATTTTACATAATTCTCAAAAAAATAAGTATAAAAACAATATAGTGCCTGTGTGTGCATACTGAAAGATTTCTATATGTGCGATCTGAAGTATTTGACCTAAAGTCTAAACCTTTGGTTAAGTTTTTCACTACACAGAGGCTGATTCTTGGAAGACATTTTGCATATAAATAAACTACAATCAAGTCTTTTCAGAAATGCAAAAAGAAAATGATTTCTATTTTTTTTTAATGAACTAAGTAGAAAAACAAAGTAATAAAGCAAGTTACTGAAATTTTTGCAAAACTTTTTAAGAGTTTTTAGAAGGGAAAACTCATTTTTTCTGTTAAGCAGACTGTAATACTAATTATTTCAAGCTCAGTTGCTATCAGCTGTTGAAGAATAATCTGTAGTTTTAAATATACATTTTTAAAAGTCAATAAATGAATGAATACAACTACAAAGTGAACTGCATTTAAAAATAATAATATCCAAACATCCTGCTCAACTTCTCAAGATTCATTTATACAAATTAAATTAAATGAAACTGGAAATTTACTTTTATTACATACAGTAATTTAATTCTGTATTCCAAACAACCCACACCAAAATTACCTTCTGATACAGTGTAGAACTTAGTTGTTTTCTGTGGAAAAGGCTGAGAAACAGTCTCTTCCTCTTGACCTGGATTGTTTTTCACAATTTTAGCACTAACTGTAACACCTACTATGTAAATTGTTTTAAGTTTCTATTTATTGAGTCATTCTATGTGATATACATTCATAATATTATTCACATTTGTCTTAATAGAAAGAACTCCCATTCTTGCAATGTTGTATTTAATAATTTGAGTAAGTTTGATTTGGATACTGAAATTGAAATTAGGTAAACAAACATAATTTGCAGTTTAGGTGAAATCTCAATGTTACAGTATGGTTACAGGTTGCATTAGATAGCTATAAATGGTCAGTTTCCCACAGTTTTGTGAAACTAGATGGTGAGGAAGAAGAAACATATCAGTTTCTCTATGGAGAGGAAATGAGTAGTGGTTCCTTTTTTTCTTATCCTGCAAAGAGTTTTCTGGAAATTAGAACCTGTAAGGACTCTACCAAGAAAATGTTGTCTCTTTACAATTCTCTCATCATTATATACAAAATCCAATCAATAATGGGACTGAAATTATTTGGAAACAGTGCTTCATTAGCTTTAATGCACACTGGTATATCTATATGTTCATCTATAGGAAGTTTGTTCCAACTAGTTCACAAAATAACATCTGTGATGGGGATATATCACCATCTATGCTTAGAGGACTTCTTTTCACTTTTATGTGATGGATCTTTGTTAGAACCTATAGACAAGAATTTATTACTCTAGGTTGTATTCTTTTCTCAGGATTTGGTTAATATGCTGACCAGACTCTAAGAAAATTAATATAACATTAATATATATTTATATAAATTAATATATAAAATAATATAATATTTGTATCCAAAGGAAAAAAAACCAAAGAAGTCTTATTCCTGGAAAAAAAGCTCCCTTTATCACAGAAATTTTTTCTTTCATCAACTCTAAAGCCACTTGGAGTTATTAATATGCAGTTATAGTTTTAACAGCTGCAAAACCTAGAATTAATTAACACTTAAATATTTGATCTTACTTACTTATATTGCTTGCAAATGCATCATTGAAGCACTTTCTTTGGGTGTAGACCATGTGCTTAGATGCTGTTCTCGGTTTGGTTTAATTGCTTCAGAATTTGCTTTTAAAGTAAACAAGAAAAAGTGTTTCAGCAAAGCTGGAGAAATGTTAATTTAGGCATGCATATTTACACTTAACAGCATAAATGTTCTTTAAGCAGCATTAACCTCCTCAGCACAACTGAACTCTGATAAAAGAAGGGAAAGTATGTACGCACTGATCAGTGACAAGACAACGAAAAGCTTCAGGAAGGTAACATAATTGATGTCTTAAAGCTCTGAAACATCTAGAAGTTTCATTATGTGCTGCTGTTCACTAAGTATCCTATTGGTTTTATCTAGCTGTGGAGAAAACTCCTATTCCTTGCTTCCTAGTCACAGCCATTAAAAAAAAAAAAAAAAAAAAAGTGCTGAAGATACACAATGAAAGATTTTGAATAATTATGTTTTTTTTGGAGGTCAAAGGATTCTTTGAGTATCTGGGGCAGTGTGTGACACAACATGTCAAGCAGATTCTCAAATTATAAATTAAACAAGGCATTGATGTTCCCTTTGAAGTGAGATATATTAAAGTGAGAAATCACAGCTTTTACGACAAGTAACCTTCTAAATTAGCCACATATTACTGTGCAGAATGGGCCTACTCTTCCAAATAACGCCAGCTGCTTTATCCCATGGGACTATAACAGAAAAGAGAAGGAGAAACGTTATTTCTCCCATTTACTGAGCAAGCATAAAATAGTTTAAAAAAAGCTTTAAAAATATTCTAATGCTGCATATTAACAAAATCTGCATTTTGACCTATAGCATTGAACAGAATAGGTGCCCACCCCCTCAGTTTCATGAAACAGCTCAATGAAGTGCTTCTATTTGAAAGAAGGCATCTTTTCCTCCAAGCAACACAAAAAACATAAATTATTCTGTAGACCCTTATATGTTCAGGAGATGTTTAGAGGGATTATTTCAACACAAAGCTATAAGACAATCAACTGGGATGACAGATACAAGCTTTTCTGAAGTCAAAAGAGCACGGAGTATTTATGTCACTGACTGCCTCTTTTATGTAAGCAAAAATTACCACTGGTCTTGTGAAAAAGTTTCTTTGATAGGATGTTGGCTGCTATTGTGTAGTTGGCATTGGTTTTGCAATCAAAAAAAGATAATAGCCCACTGCTGAACTATATTCTTAGTTCAAAGATAACAGTGAATACATCGTCTTAAAGTAATAGGTAGTAAGATAACAAAGTTGTAAGGCAATAATAAAACCATATTGACTACATATATTTATATAAACCCAACATATATTTCATTCTTATATTTATCCATTGGGTAGCAGAGGTTTCCTAACATAATGCTTTTTCACAGCAACTTTGTATGATATTTTGTGTCTCTCTTGAGGACCAAGATGGCTGGGTATCTTGCTAAAGGAATGAAATTTTAACCAGATCTTGAGAGCTGTTTGTCCCTGTGCAGTATTAAAACAAAAAAAAAATCCCAACAACCAAATGAACAACACTGTTGTGTCTATCAAATTTTAACTGAAGAAAAAGCTGCTCAGAAAATAAGACTTTAATAATTCTTCAAATAGTTAATATTACCTTTTTCAAAAAATACACTCTTGATAAAAGAAGCTCAAAAATCACTTGGTCTTGAGGACAGTTTCAGAATAATAGATCTAATCAGCCAAGCTTGATTGTAGCAGTGGCAACAGAAGTAAATACTTTACTGTGTGAATACTACTGCTGGGATCAAAACAAAAGCCTTGGAGTCCAGGCAGGTTTGAATTTGGCATAATATTCTTGACTTAATCCTGACTTGACTAGAAAAATTTCATGCAAGCAGCTCGAAAATTGTCTTTGTCTACATTATGCGATACTGAGCAAGTAGCTCAAAGGAATGATGACAAAACCCTAAACTGATCATATTTATTGAACTATCAATTGCTTTCTCAGGAGATTAAATTTATTGTCCATTTCCCTTCATTTCTTTGTTACTAAGTCCTTACCAAAGTCTGATTCCTAGGAGTGAAAAAATACACTGGAATATCTTCCTCCTTTGAGCCTTGAAATAATTCTAAATTATCTTCAAGACCTAAAAACCAAAGTATATTCATAATATTTCATCCTTCATATAGTTATTTGACAAGAGTGTCTTTAAAGAAAAATATTCAAGAATAGTTAATTTGCAAGATTTTATGACTTAAAAGGTAGTTGAATGTTGTCATAATTTTATCAACAGATAAATAAAGGGCATGTCAGCTTTCTGAAAATTAGTTTTGTCTTCAACATAGTACGTGGCAGGATGCAAACACAACAGGTGAACAGCAAAATAAATATGAAAGTTTAACATGGCAAATGCAGATTACACAGCTGCTGCCTGAAGACTATGCCCTTTGTGCTACTATAGATTGCCATTATGAAATATAAACACAGCTGTATGTGGATAGTCCTGTGTTGCAAAAGACCACTGCTGGAGGTACTACTGTTGACTGAGAAGGTGGTGTCTTTTCCTGTAAGTCAGCATTAAGTCATCATCTCTACATGTTTTTTTAAAGTACTTTATATTTGTATGATGTGTAAGCTATTGTATAGAATTTAATTATTCTTACTGATAAAACAGAATTAGAGTGCCCCCAAGTAGAAGTTTGATGTAGATTGTTGATCCACAATTAACACATTACAGTTGATAGTAGACTATCCTTTCACTGGGCTTCTATAAGCTCACCTTCTCCCTGTTGCATTATTTCATTTACAAATGTCACAGATCGAATTCCATATGCACTGAAATGCCTGTGCACTTTGCTGGAATTACAGGGCCAGTCTATCCATTTGAAAACAAGTCCTAAACTACTGCCATCGTTTTTTTATAATGTGATTCACTTCTGCTACAGAAGCCTTGCTGCCATGTGAATGTAAACCAGCTCAGTAGTCTTGGCATACGGACCTGACAAATGCCTACAGAGCTTTACTGAGACTGAGTACTTTTATGCCCATCATAGTTCTTACAATGCCTCCTTCCCTCCTACCTCCATCTTGACAGCATCCTTTGTAGCCCATCACAACAGCCACAGAAACTTGCGTCTAAAAGATACTTAGGAGCACCTCTGAATGCAAAGGGGTTACCAGAATATTTGCAGATAAGGGACTTTTCAACATACACATAAGACAAGGAATCATTTCTGTATGCTAGCTATCCCCTCACATTCCATATTGTTCTCAAGCTGAGTCTTCACTCCAGAGCACCTGAATGCCGTTTGTGCACTGACTTTATTATAGATGGCACAGCACAGTAACCTGCTTTATCCAGACATTCTCTTGAACAAAAAGTAACCACCAGGTAAAGAAAGGAGTAGATACCCTATTTCCTATTTCAAAGCTATGCTTTAGCCATCAGACGTTCATCTACTGATTACAGTGCACACTCCATCTGTGAGGAAATAACTTTCAATGGAAGTGTTCCTGAAATGAAGGAAAGATTTTTTTGTCAAATGTCTATTTTCAACCTAGAGTTTCTTTTGTTTTTATAGTCACCCATACAGTTGTCTTCTTTGAGCCCACCCTGCCCACCATTATCTAGTTCTGTCAGTCCCCTCCAGTCTCCATCTTCATTGCATTCCTATCGACAAAGTGGCAGTAATAGCTACCCCACAGCCAACTTTGCCTGAAGTTCTCTGCCCTTGTCTCTTTCCAGAAATTATAACATAGTCCTAATAAATATCCTGGTCTTTTCCAAAATTATAAACAGTTTCTGTAGATGAGACTATGCTTCGTAAATAGCTTTTTTCCCTTTTCTTGCACATACAATTCATGCAGCCAATGCAAACCAATTCAAGCAGAATGAGAATGCCAACTTCATATCTTAGTAATAAAATTTATCATAAATGGGCTTTCTTTGAATGTACTTTAAAAATAATTTTTGGGCCTTATTTGTCAACAGAAAACAAGCAGCTTATTTGCTTCTAAGGACCGATAAAGGAGATCTCAGCATGCAGCAATATCATTTTATGGACCTGCAAATTCAACAATAATTTCTATTGAATTTTTCTTATAATAGTGTTTATAAAGAAAACATCCTAGACAGAAACTAATGAAAATACAAAAGTTATGCTGAATAGATAGACTAAAAAATATTTTGCTCTATTTGGCTCCTTTGTTTTTAATTGTAAAGTGTATATCAAACATTAAAAATGTATGCGTATTCATGGTAAAAAATGTGCCTAATTACTAGGTAGCAAAGATGTACAGAGGTCCAGGGTTATTATTATAAATATTGCAAGCCAGAATTACTCTTATATGAAGGCTGAGTTTCAGAGTTGTTCAAGGTAATAAACAGATCATTTTGTTTCATAAATTAGTTCTTAAACTCAGCAAATTTTAAGATGGAAAGATGGAACTATTATATGGAAAATGTCAGTTGCTATCCAGGAAAACTTATAAATGAGCCTGAAAAGGGAAATAGATCAAATTGTCATTAAGAAAATGTAGCTAAACTGGTGAACAAAGTAAGAAAAGTGCAGGCAACCTGCACTGTCAGGAGGACATTCTCCTTGCCATAGATACCTGGTAGATGACAGCTGAAAAGCTCCCTAGAATACGCTGACCACATGAACTTGATCTCCTCTAACACTGATGGGGTTCAAGATGCTTAACTGACAAGTATAAAGGTAAATCTAGGTGTCTTGGGGTCAACCAAAATCTCAGCCATGCTTACTAGGAGTCTGAGACACTTTTACCTACTACTCCCCAAATAAAACCCATAATGCTATACACTTTGGTTTACTGCTGCTTCATTTTTTCACTCCAGAACCTATTTCTACCTTTCAGTTCTTCAGTTTGTTAGCATTCTCTCTTTAGTGAAGTGCAACTGAAGTGTTTCTGTGGCAACAACATCCACAGCAATATCTACAGCCACAGCTACAGTCTAAATCAGCTTTTTTTATCTATTCCCATTATTTCTAATGATAGTTAATATAATCCTAAAACATCAGGTAATGTTTTATTTTCTTCTAAAACTCTCTTTGAGAGGGTTTTGAGTAACACAAGTGATGAAATGGGATGCTGTTAAAGACATAAAACTCCATACCTCATATACTTTATCATTAACAGACAGTTAAGAAAAGAGTATTTTGACATTAATTAAATTAAATGTGTTTACTCTGCCCACTGTTTAAAAATGCAAAT
Source organism: Neopsephotus bourkii (assembly GCF_033783945.1). Taxonomy (NCBI): domain Eukaryota; kingdom Metazoa; phylum Chordata; class Aves; order Psittaciformes; family Psittacidae; genus Neopsephotus; species Neopsephotus bourkii. Next base: position 123,667 of record NW_026901450.1, on the reverse strand, counting down.
AACTTTTAGCTGTCAGTAGTTTAAAACAGCTGGTCTGGTTAGCATCTTTGCCTGTATAATATTTACTCCACACAAGTAGTTCTTTATTGTACTTATTCTAACATATCTAATGTATTATTAAATTTGAATTGATGATAGTCTTTGAACTTCAGAGGAAATTATCAAGTATTTATAAGTAAAAAACCCACCTCATTCTCAATAAGTATTTTAAGTAATGTTGCTAGAAAGAATTAAAACATTGATAGCCAATTTTATATCTGGTATCTTAATATCTGTCTGATTATTTCATGTCGACTGTGTTCTAAAATATTCATTATAAATGGAGCGGCTCAAACTTAAAAAAATATTTGAAAATAAAAATACATGAATATTGTGTATTAATGTGGTAATAACCCTATGGATGTTACTAGATTCAAGTAACAGGAACCAGTATTTTCAAAGAGTTGAAAATTTCCTAAAGGATTTTTTTAATCTTTTTTTTTTTCTCCCCAATATATTTAATGTATGTGGGTATTACATGTTTTTAAAAGGCAAGCCATTTAAGAACCAACAAAAAGACATGCTGGTGCTGTCCTAAGCCAAACCTACGGTCTTTCTGAACCAAGCTTCTCAGTGGCATAGAGTATTGCACTAATGAAGACGATTTTCCTATGTACACTATGCTCCACTGTAGGTGATGTCATGACCAAACAATTACCAGCAGGGTTCTAAGGGCTGTGGAAGAATATGCCATCACTAACGCTACTGAAAAGCAAAATCCTGTGTTATGAATTTCTAAGTAAAAATATTCTGAAATAAGCAAATGAGGGTCATGATCACATTTCAGGTGTGTGCCCTGACCACATGTGTGAAAGAGTTTACCTTTCTCGTTCTCTTTTGTTCAACATCTTTGTCGATTTGTTTGTTCAACATCTTTGTCTGTGACATGGACAGTGGGAATGAGTGCACCCTCAGCAAGTTTGCTGATGACACCAAGCTGTGTGGTTCAGTTGATACGCTGGAGGCAAGGAATGCCATCCACAGGGACCTTTACACACTTGTGAGGTGGGCTGATGCCAACCTCATGAAGTTTAACCGTGCCAAGTGCAAGGTCCTACACCTGGGTCAGTGTAATCCCAGGCACAGCTACAGGTTGGGCAGAGAAGAGATTCAGAGCAGCCCTTGGCGGTCTTGGTTGATGAGAAAATGAACATGAGCCTGCTTCAGTGTGCACTTCCCACCCAGAAAGCCAACCGTATCCAGGGCTGCATTAAAAGGAGCGTGACCAGAAGGTCGAAGGAGGTGATCCTGCCCCTCTACTCTGCTCTTGTGAGACCTCACTTCGAATATTGTGTGCAGTTCTGGTGTCCTCAATATAAAAAGGACATGGAACTGTTGCAACAAGTCCAGAGGAGGGCCATGAGGATGATCAGGGGACTGAAGCACCTCCCGTATGAAGACAGGCTGAGAAAGTTGGGGCTGTTCAACCTGGAGAAGAGAAGGCTGCATGGAGACCTCATAGCAGACTTCCAGTATCTGAAGGGGGCTTATAAGGATGCTGGGGAGGGAATCTTCATGAAGGACTGTAATGACAGGACAAGGGGTAACAGTTTAAAACTTAAACAGGGGAAGTTTAGATTGGATATAAGGAGGAAATTCTTTCCTGTTAGGATTTTGAGGCACTGGAATGGGTTGCCCAGGGAGGTTGTGAATGCTCCATCCCTGGCATTGTTCAAGGCCAGGTTGGACGAAGCTTTGGTGATATGGTTGCCCATGGCAAGGGGTTGGAACTTGATGATCTTAAGGTCCTTTCCAATCGTAATGATTCTATGATTCTATGATTCTACGATTCTTCTTCCTCTTCATATTTCCTGTGAAAACTTCAACCACACACATGATTTAGGGAAATGAGTTCCTCTTTTATTAATTTAGCAGGCATTAAAATCACATATGAATTAGGTTTTCATTAAAGAAAACTGTTTCATTTTGTTGGTTTAGGATGTTTTAAGAGTGGTGTGCATTATAGTAAGGCTGTTAAGAGATTTATTATTCCACTTACATTTTATATAAAAAATTTAAGTGCATTCTTCAAAGCTTTGTTTAGTTTTTTCTCATGAACCATATAACTCTTGCAATAATGTTGAATGAATTCATAGTGATTGGATACATAAAATACTAAGGAAAAAAGTAGTTTTCTTTTTTAAACCTTAATTATTCATTATGAATCCATTCCAATATTGGCTATGTTTTCAGCAGGTAGCCATGCAAATGCTACATACAATAAATTTTTTATAGGTCTCAGTAATCTGATCACCATATGATTTAATGGACACTTCCTTTAACTTGGTTCTCATTAAAATATTGATTAAAAATGAATCAAATAAATATTTGCAAGGCTATTTTTCAAATGATGCTTTGAATGAATTTCTCAACTCTTCAAAAAGTTCAGAGTAGCCTACAGCTAACATACACTAGGAATCCTTACAAGACTTTTGCTATAGTTTATTGCAATTAAGTCTACCAATTCTTGTCTTCGTTGTCAAAGCAGGGATAACAATTTCAGATTAGTTTAGCTGCCAGACCCACTATTTCTTTTCAGGAGCTAATGTCCAACTGACTTCAGAGGAACAAGTTCAAGACCTTTGTAGGTAAATAAACATCCATGAATAAGGAGCTCTCAGATGTAAAATATTAACAAGTTGCTCCCTTGGCAAGAGAGGCAAGTCTTTATCCAAGAGCTGCATAATCCAAAAAACCTTTCTTTGTTTAAATAACTGTTTGCAGTCCTAGGCTACACTAGCAGATTCTTAAAAGCATAAGTACATAATGAAGGTGACTTGAATGTTAAAGGATAAATACATTGTGATTTGGTTTACAAGACCTTTATCCTGGTGTTCTTAGGATGTCATTATTGCTACATATAGGGAGAAATCTTTTTTATCAGAAAACCTGGAGAGGATTGAAAGGCAGTTTTAAAAACCTTGTCAATAAAAAAAATGTTCAATAGGACCACTCCTTAGATGTATCCTTCATGTATGTGTTAATGTTTCATATTGATTATTTGAATATTGGATAACACAGGTTCAGCAGAATACATATGACCTACAAATGTGCCAAAGCAGCAATTACTGTGAAACAGAAATTATCAAAAAGAATGCACTGATGCTGAAGAGCAATTACTGGGAAGGATGGTAATACTCAATTCTCTTCCTGACAGTATATTCATCTAAAGAAAAATAGTTGCATTTTCACAACAGAAGTCCAAATAATTGCTTTAAAATTAATCACAAACATTTCATCTTCTTCATTGAGCTACTTATTGTTTGAATAGAATAAGTCTTTGACACTAGATATACTGTAGACAGATTCCTTTTGAGAGGAAAACATCATGCACATGAATTCATTTATCACAAGATTACAATAATTCAGGGGACTTGAATTAATGATTAGCTGATTAACATGTATAGAATCCAGTCCAGACTGGTAAACAACATTATAGACAGCAGCAGGGGGCTGGTTTTTTTCTTTGTGAATCTAAAAGATTTTGGTAATTCCTATTTTAGGTCAGATTTTTCACTTTCATTGAATGGAGGCAAGGCAACAAATAAATACCATGCTCTCTAAAAAGCCTTTAACAGTTTCTTCCCAAAGAATATAATTATTATATATATGTGACTGCATATGCATCTGTAAGTATATATACATTGGCCATGTAGTATATGTATGCCCTATGTATATAGAATATAAGTAGTGCTTAGAAAATTTATGGGTTTTAATATTTTCAAGATTCTCATATAAATGGTTTATGCCATATAATCTACAGTGGTAAGAATGTATGAGGCTGAAAAAAACTAAAAAAAAAAATTAAGATAAACTGTTATAAGATGAAAAAAGTCTCTCAAACACCATAAAATGTGCATTTTACCACATGAAAATGTGTCTTTTTTTCTCAAAGTAGTGAATTGCAGATTTAAATTCTACTGGCCTCTAAGAAAAAAAAAAAAAGAAAAAAGAAAGACAATAAATCCATGGGCATTTAAAATTACCTAAATAAATAAATAAATGTTTACAGTATTCTCTACATGCTCTACTGTTAGACTCTGCATGGGCTTCACTCAGGATTCTGGCTGTAAGCATGATAAACAGCTTTTTTGTCTGCTTTAAATGGTTTTGTGGTCCAGGCCTGCATACTTGTACATGGACAGCATGAACTTTGAAAAGTTCAGCCCAAATAGCAATGCAGGCATTCATAATATACAGAAATAAACCACAGTATCATGTCTCCACAGAAACACAAAATACTTCCTGATATTATACCACTATAGAGTTAATTATCTACAGAGAATGTCTTTTCTAATGAGAATATTCATTTTGTTGTTTTTTTTTTTAATGAAGTAAGAAAAGCAGTGGTTATCATAAAGTAAAACCAATCAATTTCTTCTGGCTTCTCATGCCTCTCAGTGTCTGTCTCTTACCTTGACAGTTCACATATGGCAGTACTTGATTTACCATCATTGCTCCCCAGTACCATTGATAATAAAAGACAAACACCAATAACTCACATCAAGAAAGTTTTCTACTTACAAATTGTTGTCTTGCTTTAATGAGTAAGTAAATATTCATATCTGATGTGGTGCTTCCCCAGATTACCTAGTCTCAAGATAAACAGCATGTGAGTCTATGTGAGTATATATATATATATATATATATATATTCATATATATATATATAAGTCACTGACTTACATTCATGATTCCATTAGGTTTAGCAGTGTCACATAAAATTTGATCTTCTATGTTTTTGTGTGGATGTACAATTTGTATGTTTTTTTAGAGACTTCCTCTGGTTGTTGAACCAACATCAGTTGAAGTTAAACTTTTGAGAGTGATTATCGTTACTACACAAGGATGCTAATGTACTCCCCTGAATATCTACAAACAATAAATTTGTTAAATCCAATAGGTCAAATATACAAAGCAGAATAACTTGTGTGGAATTTGCACTTCTGGATCTGCAATTTTATAAACACCATAAAATATTGTTAAAATACCCCTCTGAATTACTCTACACATACCACAAAGACCACAACAAAAACCTAGCATTAAACTGTCAGAACAGTAACAGTATTTGTGGCCTCATTACTGAAGAAAGTACTAAAAGCTCTAGTCTCTGTGTAGCAAAGACTTTTGTGAGCTAAATTAATTTGCACAGAGTTTGAAGAACATACTTCAGCTAGCTGTCCACATCTACTTATCCTTCCCAAACTATTGCTTATTACTTTCAATATTATATACCACCAGGCAAACTATTTGCAAATCAAGTGGTAACCATGAACATTTTCTTGCATTATGTTGTGTATACCCATCATATGTGCACACAGATATATATACACACACAAATATGTATATCCAGTGTATGTTCACAGTGCATATGTGAGTATTAATAAACACAGGTTCATTTTTATACACCCCACCTTTTTAAGATTCTCTGCAAAACAGAGATCTTAGTTTCTTATTGTTATTTCCCCTGACAATTTAGTATGAAGTGGAATTTGTTTTCATAGTGTGTGTGACTAATGATGCAATTCTATTTATTATTAGTCTTGGAGACAACAGGCATATATTTTAATTTTGGCTGTTGTATTTTTCCCATAAAGGTAAAAACTAAATTTAAATTAAGACTTTTGCTATAACTCTCCTATTTCTCTTATGTGGAAATGAGGAATTTGAAGAGGATAGTTATCTGTGTTTCATATAGCATGGCAGCATTCAAAGCTTGTCAGTTGTCGTGAATTTGATAAAAAAAGACATACGTACAAGCTGAACATATGTAAGGGCAATTCAAAATGTCTGCTTCAAGAACTCAGGATAGATACCTGCATTTGGAAGACAGGGTCCTTAACAGTGAAATTCACTTCAGAAAAGCCTTGCAGCTGCCAAATATACACGGTCTTTACCCTTCCCTTCAAAACACTGAGTTTTCGGGGCATCTCCAAGACCTGGATTCCTCACAAGGTGCTAAAAGCAGGTGCTGTCTATGGCCACACATTTCATGTTTCTTCTGTATTTTTCATGACAGCAAAAGCATACACAGCTGCAAATCATTAAATAAAAAATATTGAGAAAGTTTTAACTATAGAAAACTGAAGTTTCCCTGACATATCAGAATATGGTGTACCAAAAAAAAACACACAAGAAACTCCAAAACTAACAAAAAAATCCACCTGCAAAACAAACAAACACATAAACAACCAAAATAAACCCCAAACCCACAACTTTCCACTTTTGGAAGGGAATATGGCAGCTGACACGTGTGTTTCACTGCATCTCTTTTATGTTGACATACCAGTATAGTCAGATCTTGCATTTGAGCTACCACTGTTTACAGCTGGATTAGATATGCAAAACAAATAGTTTTTAAAACAGATTTAAATGGGGTCTACATGGCTTTCTTAATGTACAATCATTTTTCTTAAATAGAAAATTGGATTACAAGCTGTGGAGAAAACAGTTGGGACATGCATTATTCCTTGAGAAAATTAAGTCAGTGATTTTAGGTCTTTTAGGTCATGTGATATTTGAGAAGTTTCTTCATTCATTATTGAGTTAATCAATTTAAAGGATGAATGTAAAGCTGAACCTACATGATTGCCTCTGTTTCTGTCACCTAGTTTCTCATCTAGTTTCTACATCATCATGCCATTAAAGCTGTTTTCCTTACTTCTCTGTTTTTCTGGCTTTTATCTGCATTTCTACTTGCGTAATTCCTCTGTCCCTCCACTGCAACAAGGTACTGCTGACGATAGAAACCAAGGTCTCAGCCAGGTACCACTCCCACTGTCAACCCAGTGCAACAGTGTCACCTGCCCTCCATGAGAGAAATATACTCCAGCCAAAGCTTCTATTCATATAATTAATCAATTTATATTTAAATGTAGAAATCTTTAGTAGAGATGTTTACATAAACATACAAATACAATTTGCAAAATTCGTCTAGAAAATATATCATGTGGAGAAAACAGGAAGATAAAATGTTTGTTCTAACTAAACTAACAGCTTAGCCTTTCAGATTCTCTGAAAAAGATATGACAATTTATTGTTCACTCCCTCAGCGCAACTTCTGTGAAGACATTTGAGGATCTGAGAGACCTTGCTTGATTAAGGTAGATAGAAACACCTATTAGAGACATTCTGGGAAGTTATTAACTTCAGAAAACTTTGCAAAATAGAAATAAAATTATATGGTTTATAGTTATATTCATTTATAATTTAGTATTTCATTTTATTCAAATCCCAATTGGCAGATTTCTGTATCTTCATTTTACAAATTATATGAAAATATGCATATGTGACTCTATTTTGCATATGATGTAGAGCCCAATTAAATTTGCCTGTTGTCTTCACATTCTGTGTGGAAACCTTTGATCAGAATCTAAGTGAATCATCTTTAAGAAGTGCAAAAATGTCTGACATTTTTAAAAATTACTCCATTATTGGCTAGTAATCAAAGCCTTATTCTATTTAATCATAGGCTTCTTTTTTATACAAAAGGTTTTCATGAAATATTTTTTGCATCTAGGGCTTAAACTTAATATTCTTGTATACCATATATTTTCCATCTCCTGTTTCTCGGTCCTCCAAAGCCTAGTATTTCTAAATTAACTACAGTGAAATTGAGATGAGGTAGATTACAACCGGACTTTCTTGTGTTGGAGTCCTGTTAGACTGCATCAGAATAAATATATTTTACCTGCACTATATCTTCTTGCAGATGGACTCAAATCACGTAAATACTTTTTGAAAAATGCACCTTCTACTTGGCTTGAATGGCGAGATCATTTAGTCTACATTCTGAATGGTAGACTGTCTCGTCTTGTAGATCTCTGTATCTATATTAGCATAGTGCAAAGTGTTCAGATCATAGTAATTACCATATGAGTTTAAGGATGATTTAGATTCCAATCCTTCCCATTTGTTGGAGAGTCTGTTTTAAGACATAGGTGGGTGGAAGGCAATTCAGAAGGACTACTCTTACAGTATGGTATACAAAACAGGAGACTGAAAGTACTGAAAGTATTTGGCTTCTTCAGCAAACACCAAGAAAGGTTTACCATTTGTTAATATATCACACTGATAAACATCAGGATATTGAAAGAACTAGTTAAACTAAATGGCAGTAGTATCAGAGAAGGGGAAAACAAACAGTCAGAGAGTAAGCAGAGTTTAAAAGTCATAAACAATACAAAACACTAAGATCGTAAAACAGTTTTCTAAATAGGAAAGAGAACATCTTTATCTGGTTTAAAGACAGCATTCGATCCGTTACGTTGATCCCAGTAGTAGACCTGAAGACCATGATATTGGGTCTTTGCCAAGGCTCCAAAGAGTATTGAAAAGCCCTGCAACATTTTTATTTGTCTTGTTTATAAACAGAAGGTTTTAAGAGCTTCTATTAAATCAGACAGTGATCAGTTTCCAATGTTCCAACCCCAAACACATTGTACTGCTTAATAGTCTTCTAGTAATTTTTCCTCTGCAGTATTTTTTCCCAGCATAGGTAAAATATACCCAACCACAATATAAAAAGGATCTCAGTTCATTCTGAAGGAATCCTATAGGCAATTCTCTATATAATATTATTAAAGTCACTACAAGATTTTCTGTTAAAAAAATCATACTTTTTCAAAGCTATATGTTTGTATAAATACTCTTTAGAAGAGTATTTTTTATAGAAGCTGCTTAGACTGTACTAGAACGCTGAACATTTATAAACCTAGTCCTTCAATATTCATGGCAGTTATTTATATTTCACTGTATTTATAAGATCAGACTGAATAATTTGAACCACTTTCTTAAGGAAAAAAAAACATTTCCTCATCATGTGTGTAGTTTTCAAAACACCATAAATCATTACCACTTCTCCAAAAATATGGTGTAGTATTAGCTGAAAAAAAAGATGCAAGTGCTATTTGAAATATGCCTTGAATTATAAAGTTCATCTTTTTTACATGTAGGAATATGTATTTAAGAACCTACCAAAAATGTGTCTTTGAAGCTGAACTGCACCAAATGATGATATATTCTTTTTCTATTGAGAATGTTTCCATTTAATTATATAAATATTAATCTGTGTGATTTCAAGAGTTGCTTTCTGAACACATCCCATTAATGATCAGACATACACATACTAATGAAATAATGTCTAATCAGTATCAAGCATATATAGGCTAACAGGAAATATGACAAAAAAGATGTTCGAAAGATACTACAACTTGACGGAAAGGCTGTATTGTTTTTCACATAAATAAAATGCAGGGCCATTAGCCCATCTTATTAAAGGTATAAAAGCAATGCATCTAAAGTAATATGGACCGAGCTAGTCTAGTTTTCAACTTCGTGGGTTTTTCTGTACAACTACAGTAAAATCTGATAAAAAAAATATTTTTGTACTAGGGTTAACTGGAAAATCTAAGCCTCATTTTAAATTCTGTCATTCAGCCCAAGAAACTGCTGAGTGTGATGTGTCTAATATTCTTAGCTCTACTATATATTGAAATACAGAAATGCAAATGAACTGACTAGTCATGAATTGCAAAACAGCTAGTAATATATTGCTAAGGGGATGTTTTCCTTGTTATGCTTCCTATGAGAATCTCATTCTTTGGAATGCCATTCAGACTATGTGATATTTACATATCAATTTTACCTTGAAAAGGAGGTCTTTAAATTCTTAATCCTGGCGGTACTCATATACACAACATTGGTCCATTTTTTCCTGAAGTTTTTTATGCTCTTTACCACCAGAGTATCAAAGTAATTGGGAGTGCTGTAAAATGAAATTTTGATGGTAGCATTTTTTATTGGAATATTAAGACACAAAGAGATTTACTGGACTCCCAAAGCCACACAGTAAGTCTTTTGAGGTGATTTCAGCAGGATTCTGCTTCCCTGAAAACCGCTGTGCCATCCTTCCTCTTCAGTGATCATCCAATGTACTTGGCACTGGTGAGGCTGCACATTAAATATTGCATTCAGTTGTGGGCTTGTCACTACAAGAGAGACACTGAGATGCTGGAATGGATCCAGAGAAGGGTAACAAAGGTGGTGAAGGGTCTGAAGAACAAGTCTGATGAGGAACAACTGAGGGAACTGCGGTTGTTTAGTCTAAAGAAGAGAAGGCTCAGGGGGGACGTTATCACTCTCTACAATTACCTGAAAGGAGGTTTCAGTGAGGTGGAGGTAGGTCTCTTCTCCCAAGTAACCAGTGATAGGACAAGGTTCTTTCAAACCCTAACTATTCTATGATTCTATGACAAGAGTTAACAGCCTCAGGTTGCACCAGGGGAGGTGTAGATTGGCTAATGATATAGATAGCAGTAGCCCTAAGAACATTAAGAAGGACTATAGAGCCCTGGGAGAGGTGGTTAGGGGTTCCAGAGCTCAGATAGATATCTTTTCATCAATTCTCCAAGATAAAGGGGAGGACCTTAAAAAGGCTACACAGATTTGCCAGGTTAATAAATGGTTATAACAGTAGTGCCATAGTCAGGGATTTGGGTATATAGATCATGGAACTCGATTTGGGAGGCCAGGTGTACTGGGGGCTGGTGGAGCTGGTCTAACAATGAAGGAGAAGAGCTGTTTCGATAGGAGGCTTGCCAGGCTGGTCAAGAAAGCTTTAAAAGAGATGTGCTGGGGGAGAGGGGAATCATTCCATTCCAACACACCCAGTCAGTTTGCCAGCACCTATAAGAAATTCTTGGAGCAATGTAGAGATACTCCAGCTGCTCCAGCCAATGAGCCGGCTTCATTTGGAGCTTGGCTAGGATGCCTCTATACAAACACCTGTAGTATGGGGAGCAAACCAGAAGAATTAGAGATGTGTGTATGCCTATGGGGTTATGATATAATAGGCAACACAGAAACATGGTGGGATGGCTCCTATGACTGGAGTGTTGGAATGGAAGGTTACAGGCTCTTTAGAAAAGACAGGCCAGGCAGGCGGGGAGGGGGAGTTGCTCTTTATGTTAGGGATAGGCTGGAGAGTATGGAACTCTGTCTGGGGACAGGTGAGCAGTTAACAGAGAGTTTGTGGGTCAGGGTTAAAGGGAAAACAGCAATGGGAGACATTACTGTGGGGATCTGTTACAGACCGCCTGATCAAGAGGACTCTGTGGATGAAGTGATCTATAGACAGATAGGAACAGCCTCACACAAGAAGGCCCTTGTCCTCATGGGGGACTTCAACCACCCTGATATCTGTTGGAGGGATGGTGCGACCAAGCACAAGCAATCCAGGAGGTTCCTCGATTGTGTAAAAGATAACTTCCTTCTGCAAGTAATAGAGGAACATGGAACTGTTGGAACAAGTCCAGAGGAGGGCCACAAGGATGATCAGGGGACTGAAGCACCTCCTGTATGAAGACAGGCTGGGAAAGTTTGGGCTGTTTAGCAGCCTTCTAGTATCTCAAAGAGGCCCATAAGGATTCTGGGGAAGGAGTCTTCGCTAGGGACTGTAGTGATAGGACAAGTGGTAGTCGGTTAAAACTTAAACTGGGGAAGTTCAGGTTAGATATAAGGAAGAAGTTCTTTACTGTGAGGGTGGTGAGGTACTAGAATGGGTTGCCCAGGGAAGTTTTGAATGCTCCATCCCTGGCAGTGTTTAAGGCTTGTCATTGTTTAAGCCCAGCCATGCAGCCTCTCTCTCACTGCCCTCCTTTCTCCCCCCACTACTAGAAGGATGGGAAGGAGAATCGAAAGAATGTAACTCCCACGGGTTGAGATAAGAACAGCCCAGTAACTAAGGTATAACACAAATCACTGCTGCTGCCACCAATAATAATAAGGGAAATAACAAGGGAAGGAAATACAACCGCTGACCACCCATGGACCAATATCCAGCCTGACCAAGCAGTGATCTAGCCCTTCCAGGTAACTGCCCCCAGTTTTACATCCTGGGCATGACGTACTGTGGTATGGAATACCCCTTTGACTAGTTTGGGTCAGGTGTCCTGTCTCTGCTTCCTCCCGGCTTCCCCTCCTCCCTGGCAGAGCATAAGACTCAGAAAGTCCTTGGTCAGAGTAAACATTACTGAGCAACAACTAAAACCATCGGTGTTATCAGCGCTGTTCCCAGGCTGAAAGTCAAAACTGCAGCACTGCACCAGCTACTAAGAAGGAGAAAAATGACTGCTACTGCTGAACCCAGGACAAGGCTAGGTTGGACAGAGCCTTGGGTGAGATGGTTTAGTGTGAGGTGTCCTTGCCCATGGCAGGGGGGTTGGAACTTGATGATCTTAAGGTCCTTTCCAACCCTAACTATTCTATGATTCTATGATAGTAGAAAAAAATTCTTCACGGAGAAGGTACTCAGGTATTGGAACAGGCTTCCCAGGGTGATGGTGGAATCACTGTCCCTGGAAGTGTCCAAAAACCATGTAGATGAAGCCTTCAGTGATATTGTTTATTGGTGGTCTTGGCAGTCCTGGGGTAACAGTTGGACTTTATGATCTTAAAGTTCTTTTCCAGCCTAGTTGATTCTATGATTCTTATACGTAGAAGTTTATTCTGAAGTTAAATATTAGACACAGTTATGGAGTCCAGGAAAAACAAATGGAAGCAAGTGAGGGCACATGTCTGAAAAAGTTTTTGCAGGATCACCATGTGCCATTTTGGAGGACCATAGAGAGCACACCCCCAGGTGTGTTCATTGGTGACAGAGTTTCTCAGATCAGTACCTACTCAACTAAAACAGGCCAGAACCAGACCCTGACCCTTATGGTTCTTCAGTGTCTCAAAACCCTTGTGCCCTGGACATATGCCACATACTTATCCCACAAGCCCTACTTCTTCTCTCCACTTTAGTTTGATTTTCTGTGCACTCCTGCTTCCCCTCAGAATGCACGGGACAGATCATTCCAGGACAGAACATTCCAAGATAGACCATCCCAGGACAGACCATCCCAGAACAGGGATGCACAGCCTTTATTAAGAAGTCTTACATCTTCCGTGATCCCAAAAGGCCCTGGTCTCAGGGCAGGGGAGGAAGAGAACTGAAATACTCACCAGATGTATAAATGCAAAGTCAGCACTCAAATATTTTTAATAACCATATTAAATAACTGCAGAAGTTAGTCAAAACTGGAAAAAAATGTATACAGTTTAGCATTATGGGTTACATAGGTGCTCACTCACCCTGTTTGCAGTGCTTATAAGGACAGCATAGCTTCAGATATCTACACATTGTTTCTGCATCAAGGCACTCCCCTTGGGAAGTACTCAAAAGGAAATAAAAAAGGGAAAATTTCTTGTTTATTCTCACTTTGTGGCTCTCAGGAGTTCTTTACTTGTCAAAAGGTTTCACTTTTCTCTTTGTATCTTCTGCTGACTAGCACTCCCCACTATTCTTCCTTGTTTTTGTCTTTTCTCTTTTTCTACCCCCCCCCCCCCAAAATTTGTACTTTGCCACTGTCATAATTTCAAAGCTCTTATGCAGCTGGAAAACATTGTCAGAGGTTTAGACTTTGCTGCTGAATTCTGCTAGATGTTTAAAAGGAAATAAATATTTACAGCTTGGGAAAAGCCTAAACTTTCAAAGGTGTTCCATTAAGAAAGATACTGATGTCTCTAAGTAACAAAGAAAATATGTTAAATAAGCAGTTAAGAAAAAAAAGCAACAAACAAATTGGAACATTGGGTATTTTTAAGCTCGTTTCAGAAATGAAAGCATCATGTGTGAAAGATCTCTTTGAAGTCTCATGTCAACCAAATATGGACTGAACTAGCACTTGCTCCGTGATGATGGTTTTATAATCTCTTGCTGAACTGGAAATGCATGAATGACCTTAAATAACCTTAATGAACTTCTGTGATTCAGGGCCTGGTGCAGTTTAGACCTAAACAGACCGTGATTCTTTTTAAGCTTCATATTTGGATCTTCTTGAAGGCAGTTAGAAATAAACTTCAGACTTCCTGATATTATTCTATATTTACTTAGCTTGAAAAATGTTTTTTCTTAACATCTATTTTGAAGTTGCTATGAGCTTATATACATGCTCAAACTATGCACAATAAATACAAACTATGCCCAAATAAGTTACTGTGCAGCAGCTAAAGTAGACTGATTAGAGGGATGCACACTCTTACCCAAGGGCAAATGAAAACTAATTTTACCTGGAGAGAAAGATATTTTGTAACAGATACTTTTTTTTTCCCCCCTATCAGTCATATCGTTGGATACAACTAAGTCATGCAACTACTTTCTTCTGCCATATGTCCACCTTTAAGCCTCTTACAACAAATCTTGATTAATCGTAAGAATTAACAACAGAGAAAAAGAACACTCAATTCCAGTTATTTCTTCCATATTATTCTCTTTATCATTTCTATCTCCTTCCCTCTACCCCACTGCTAACAGAACTGAGGTCTACTTCTGCCATACAGAACTGAAGAGCTTCAGCTGGTACCTGCTATTTTATATAATACTGGCTTCTGTGAAAGTACATTACAAATGGATGCAGATCCTTATGGTTTCTTGAGGAAAATGCCTATTTTTGTTCATCACAGTTTAAAACAGGTAAAAAAACATCATTGGTACAGATGACTATGGGAGAATAAAGAAACGGGAAAAAGATAAGGACATTGTGAGCAAAATCTCTCCAAAAAGCATATAGAAATCCTTTTCACTGGTGTCAGTGGCCAGTACACATAACCACATTGGTGAGTACCTTGCTGGTGGTGTTTTTCTCATTGCTGAGATATGGCTGGGCACTCTGACAGGGCATATCAGAACCACCGAATTTATAATAGATTCTCAACACTTTGATGAATGTGTAATAAGTAAACTGACATTACAGTCATACATTTTCACAGTTCTCAAGTTCTGCAAGAATCACTTTCTGGAAATGCTTTGGTCAAAAGTAAGAAAACTGATTGTCAAAGTGTATGTTTTACTGTGAATATTGTACTAGTGGTTTTTTCATTATTTTTGGCTTAAAATTGTAAGGTTTTTTTTTCTCCATATTATCTTTGAAGGCTGTTTGTTTGCAGTAAGTTTAATTCAGAACAAAATAAGTATTTACGAACAGCAGCTATTTGGTATACTTAGTACATAGTATAAAAAAGGGAGAAGAGAGTTTTATTAAAGTCTTGTACCTTTTCCAGGTGGTACTTGGTGCTGCAGCACAACACATAGGCATTAGACCATTATATAATGGATAAGTAATTACAATGTTTTAGATCTGTTGAACACTGTGAATATGTCACGGTTGACTGAACTGCTAAAACACAGGTGTTTTCATATGATGAGAAAATCCAGTGTTTAGTGGTTCTCAAATTCTTACTTTCACCTCTGCAAAGTGCTCATCTAGTGAATAAAATAAACCACACCAGTTAGCACGTGGCCTGCTAATATGTGGTAGCATTATGTTTATGCTGCTTTGTTTATAAGAGAATACTTCCTTCTTTAAAAAAAAAAAAAAAGAAAGAAGGAAACCATGTTTTAAATAGCTTGGGTAGGCAGCTTTTTAATTAGGAGACTGACATACACATAGAAAGAAAGAAAACCTGTAACTAGTTGCAGAAGGGATTTTGTGGAAGTAAGGAATACATTTAAGGAATAAGCTGTATGAACCAGCATAAATTTTTCACAGTCAATTCACAGAACTATTGGTAAAGAAGCAAAATCTCCAAATCTCTTTGAAGTGAACATAAATCTCTAAGAAAAAAAGACACAGATAAACTTGCTCTATTAGATTTCAGTTTTTAGAGAGACAGTCCTATGGTGCTGACATAGTGGTCAATAGCATAACAGGAGAAAACTTCCTTTTTCGTCTGAGACTTTGTAATGTTAGGACAATTTTTCATGCTGGTGTACAAAAATAATTGGTACACTTCTAAGTTTGGTATCCACAGTAATATCTTCTTCTGGGATAAGGTTCTGTAGTCATAAATCTAAGACTAAAGATTCAGTTATCATATCCAATAATACTGCCCAAATATTATTTGGGGATAAAAGAAACTAATACATGATGAAAATAACTCTTTTAGACACTTTTAGGCATTGTTACTAAATGGCATGGAAATCCAAATCAGTTTTGTGTAACATATGTCAGTGCCCAAACTGCAGGACTGTAAATAAAGTCCATGCTTCACTTCTGATAATGTTCAGAGACACTTGCAGTGAACTGATTATTCTTTCATCAGTTTGGTCACCAGTCTTGAACTACAGGTCACAATTCAAATTCTTTCATTTTAGGATGACTTGATGAAGAAAATACTAAATCAAATACTCCAATTTCTCACAGTACTTGGACCCCATAGGGTTTAGAAATTACTTTCAACTTTTACATTAACTCCAAACAATGCATTCATCATTCATTACTGTAGTGATGTTGTTTTGCACATGTTCTGTATCACTATGCTCCTGACTCTTAGAGATTTATTTTTATTTTACAATTTTAAGAAAAACTTGAAGTAGCTGTTAATATTCCGAGGGGAAGGAAATTTAAACCCAGGAGTTTGCTGTTAGCAAGTTGTGCCTTGAAGAAAAATGGATACCCTAGATAAGTTGTTCAATTATTTCATTCTTGAAAGCACAGAAATTCACTTGAACTTTTGAGAGTAGATTCTGGGGGAGTTGATGCTAGCTTCATGCTTGAAAATGCGTTTTACTTTGTTCCTAGGAAAAGGACATAAGGTGTGAAGAACAAATTAAAGCAATTGATGTCATGGAGAGCTTGACAACTAAAGTACAATTAAAATAATATTTATTTTTCATAAATATATCAACCAAATGCATAGCCAACCCTGAGCTTCGTCCATTGTGTGAGACAGAAGATGGAGTTTATACAAGTAATTAATTTCCATTATTCACAAAAATCTACTGATCAGGAAAAAAAAATCCAATTACTGCTTACCAATCCAATGTCCACTGTATGTACTGTGAACAAACAAGGATTGTGAAGATGAGAACCAGACAAGGGAAAAGAGAGAAGAAGATTTAGCTGGCAATTTGGGTGTGAATTCTTAAAAGATCTTCACCTAATCTATTTGTTGCAGGAGTTGGAACACATTTGAAAACAGTTCTGTCAGACAGAATTGCAGCCAGAGAGGAATATGAACACAATGACTGCCAAGGAGCAAGATGCACATCAGTTTGTCCTACCTAGAAAAGGTCCCTGTGGTATAAGACATCTGTCTGGAGCCTCTGCTGGTCAGCTTTGATGTTGATTGTGGTGCTGACTCAAAACATTTCAAACATTGCTAGTTTTTCTATAGAGTACAATTCAAACAACTTAATCACTGTCACATGTCTGGTTATTTATGTGTGATTTCATGCATATACTACATGCCATCTAGTTTATGATCATAGGGTTTACTTGTTGATCTGATGCACAGGCCTATCTGTCAAATGATTTATCCTACATTTTGCCTAAGCAGGCAAGGTCTTTAGGTTACAGTAGGTCTAACCTGTGCTTCCAGTATGGAATTTTCTGGGTTTTATGCTAGCCAAACATAAAACAAAAGAAGTGCCACTGACATAGCAGGATTAAGGATATTCTACAGCAACAGGCTGGGAAGAAGACCTGTTCTTAGCTCAAGGCTATTCACCTGATTCACTTAGCTAAGTATAAAATAAGTCATGTAGAAAGAATTGGTTGGGTTTCAGGTCCAATTAGAAGTTCACATTCAATTTACGACTGCTCTGAAATTTTAACTCAGGTCAATGTTGTATTATGTTATTTTTGCTAATGGATTAATTTAATTAGATGACCCAAATTCAAGGTGTTTTACATAACAGTTATAACCCTGCTTCAAATCTTGTCCATAACTGGGACCAGGAAAAGCAGTCTGGGGAAAATAAAAATAAAATTTAGACAAAAATCTTCATTTGAATGAATTCAGAGGAAAACCTACTTCTAATGTACACTCAAGTATACATTAACTATGGTGGTTATATATCTTATATTCTCATGACATGAAAATCAGTTTTCTAAACAGCTTTTCTAACAACACATGGAGATACTCTTGGATATATATGGAGATGTGTATACTTCATAAACTTTCCTTTGCTCCCACAACCTTTGTTATGTACTGTTCAGAATTACCAGCTGAAATGAAATGTGTGAGCTATGGTAAGCCACCAGAGAGGACAAGGTGTTAAAAAAGTTTTGTCTTTCTGTTATGAATGTTATGGCTATTTGTGACAGATATTTTCCAGTTTGTTCAAGATAAGAATCTCCCTCCAGCTGGCACTTGTCAGGGGGCCACAGAACAAACTTGTGAATCTGTAGCTTACAAATGACAATTGTGAAGATGTATATATAATTTTAGCTATTCCTTGGATATGTAACTTGTGATAACTTTATAAGAATGTTATGAGAGTAGATTAAGCATCACAGTTTAAGTCAGTCTAATTCAGTTCATCTGAAACTCTGTCCTGTATGCAGTACCCATATATCATCATGCAGTTCTGTCCCTGAACTGTTTCATTGCAAAGCCAGATAAGCACCAAACTAGTTCTTGCAAGTGCGATGGTAAGTGAGGGACAGGATAATCCATCTGGAGAGGTGAAAGCAGCAATGGCAGACTAGAGTAGCTTTTAGAATTTGCCAATGGAGAATTTAGAATCATAGAGTCATAGAACAGTTTGCATTGGAAGGGGTCTTTCAAAGTCATCTAGTCCTGAGACCCTGCAATGAGCAGGGAGATACTCAAGTTAGATCAGGTTGCTCAGAGATCCATCTGGGATGGCCTTGAATGTTACCAGGAATGGGGCATCTGCAACATCTCTGGGCAACATGCTCAGTGCTTCAGTATTTATTTTAAATGAACACTTTAAAGTCAATTGAAAGGTTTACTTTTTAGAAAATCAAAGTACCATGTTTCAATTTGAATCCATCTAAAGTAAGAAAAAAATAAATATATACATTTAATTTGAAAAGAGAAAAATAAAGCATCCAAATGTCAAAAAGACAATATAAAGCTTCCAAATATTTCTCTCCCAAAAAGGGAAAGACTAGGGAAACTTACACATGGTGAATTGATTTGCTCAAGGGAATAACCAGGAGATAACAGAAAAACGAAGAACAGAGCCATTTTCCCAGATATTTATTATGGAATCAGTTGCCTATCCACTTCAGATGTTACCTCCTTACAATGCTAACTTCAACAATTCCAACTTTCAGCATTTTCAAGCTCCAGTTACAGCCTATTTATGCTTCAGATTTTAAAATGCCCAGTTTCTGACAGAAATTTTTGGTGACTGATGTATATGATTTTTAGCTGCTTTCATTCATCATAGCAAAGATGAATATCAAAACTGTGCTTCTATCATCCCACCAAATGATAATTCCCTATAATCAGGTTTTCGTTGCAAGATATGCTCCTTTTTTTCCAGCTCTATAGGTGACACTTTCATTGCACCGAGTAACCAAACCTGCAGCTGAAATAACTTTTGAGTGAAATGAAAATCTTTTTTCTCAGCCATCCTATAGATCACCTTCTTGAAAAATGTATCCTTTAATATTTGTTGCTAACTGCAGAGAACAAGACAATCATTTGCAAAGCCACTCTAAAGGTGATTAATGTTGCCAAGAAAAAAGATGCTAGCATGAGTTCAGCTAAGCCAGATTTTGTTAGCAGACCTGGCTGAATGATGGGTGCAGTCTAAACAGAGTGTTATAAAGGTCTGTATCCTCAAAAATACTTTCAAATAGATGAGGATAAAAACACATATTCTGAAGATCAGGTGCTTACTTAAGGAAGGTTTACAGCTAACCTGAAAAGGTTGCATTAGGAAAATGAAGCTGTCTTATATTTTTCTGGGGCTTATATTGATAAATTAATGTCAAAGTCTTCTGTAAGTAGCCCAGAATGAATTGACACTGAACATTTTTTTAATATATATATTTTTTATTCATCTTTAATTGCCTAATCTGTTTACATATATTTAACTTGTACTATAATAAAGAAGAAAGCTAATGTGCCACCTTGAAAGCACAGTATTCAATAATTAAAGGAAAATTGAAAGTAACCACCAGCAGGCTTGAGGTCTATGAAACATTTTTTTTCCTTTAAATAGTACACTTGTGAGCACTTACATTATTTCACTCTTCAGTGCAGAATTGTTGTACTAAATTACACTGTGGAGAGTGTTTAGGATTTGTGGCATTAACTTCTTTCCTTAGTGAGGGAGAATTTCTATGTGGCATGTATCATAATAACAGATACAAAAGAAGCATGATCATTCTACAACATAATGTATTTTAACTCTGAATGTTATAAGCCAATTTAATGGATTTCAGAAACTTTTAACTTGTAGTTTCCAAGAGTTGTTGCTATATTAAAATGCTTCTTACAAATGTTTGTGTTTTCCTGGTACTTGATTTTTTAAGTAATCACTGAATTTAATAGGATGTACAGGTTCCTAAATTCAAGACCTATCCCAAACTACTGTGAAGCGCTTAGAGCTGATGTCTTGACAAATACAGGTAGTGTTGACACTATCATTTTAAAGCCATTATAAATATTTCCATTAGCCTTTATTGCTGGGCTAAGTCTGCAAAAAAAGTTGTATTTACATAAACAGTCAGAAGTTATTCTTATTTTTTATTCTAATTTGGCTGAGAATATCATTATTCTTATAACAAGATGCTGCTTATCAGATAGACACAAAATATTCCCTTTTCAATATTTTTCACAAAATATTCTTTTGTTACAATATATATAAACACTTTTTCCAGCTCAATTTTACAGCTGACACTTTTGTTAAAAAAAACTATTTGAATATTTTCTTCAAAGAATGATTCAGCAGTTCAGTCTTTTTGACAGTGATTTTAAAATCTTGTTAGCTGCAGGGAGTCTCCAGACAAGGTAAGGTAAAAGAGGTTGTTAGAAAGGAAACTCAGCATTTGTTGTGTAAGTATTGCATGAAGATGAGCCCTTGGACTGTTAAACTGAATGCTTTCAAACCCAATTTAGGTAGTTAATTTTAGAATTTAGAGCATGCTCTTTTAAATAGATTTTTAAGGGATTTGTTAGTTATTGTAAAAGCATTTTACCAATCCATTTTTTTCCAGCTATTCTCTGACTATAATAACCACAATTCTTTTGAAGTAAGAGTTTTAAGTAAATTAGTCTGAAAATGTAAAACCATTGTTGAGCCGGATGTGATAAAAGGAATTGGGCTTTGAGAATTCAGAGCCAAAAACACAAGAGGAGCACTGCCACATTGATGTCATCCTCGCTGTTTCTACCTGACAATCCACCTAAACATACAGTTGCAAATGTCTAGATGTCTAGTTGATCTCACATTACCCAATGAATTTATTTCACAATAGCGACAGATGTATTGAAATGATATGTAGTAAGGATGTAATCTTATTATGATACAGAAATCATAATAAATCATTGATATGATACAGAGTAGAGTCTGTCATTAAACATACAATTTCCAATCTTCCATGTCTGCACAGGATGTAAGATGTAAAAATATACCATTGAGAGCAGGTGATGAAAAAAAGAAAGTATTGAAGATGTGTGTGTGAATTCATAAAGCTGGGATGGTGAGGGAATGGCATAATGTGAGCAATGCATGGCAACCTAAAGAGATCTAAATCCTTGAGCAAGAATGACACATTTTAAAATTTATTAATGTCCAATATTACACAACTAAAATATTTTACTGAGTTTTATTAAGTGCAGTGTTTATGAGCTCTGTAAGTCTGGAAAAACTGTTGAACAATTGTTTGGGAAATCAAGATGGGTGAGCCTAAGGTGCCAACATTACAGTATATATTGGATTAAACAGTATGGAATTTAAGCTAAGAGTATTACAGAGCAAAAAACGTTGTTATTATTTCTCTTGCCTCCATCCTCAAAAAAAACAAGAAACAACAAAAAAAAAAATCCCCAAACCAACCAATGAAACAAACAAACAAAACCAGCAACAAAGCAGCCAAGGACCTAAAGAAAGCAGTCAAATGTCCTGGTTTCAGCTGTAACCATTCTTTTTCTTCCTAGTAGATGGTATAGTGTTGTGTTTTGGCTTTAGTCTGAGAATAAAGCTGATAAAACCACATTGATGCTGAGTAATGCTTACCCCGATCAAGGACTTTTGAATCTCTCATTCTATGCCAGTGAGGAGGGGCACAAGAAACCAGGAGGAAGCAGAGACAGGACACCTGATTCAAACTAGCCAGAGGGGTATTCCATGCCACAGCACGAAATGGAAGGACTTATCCAAAAGAGACTGTCATGGTGTTAACCTGGAAGGTTACCTGCTCAGGAACAAGCTGAGTATTGGTCAGTGAGTGATGAGCAGTTGTATTTTGTATCAGTTGTGTTTTTTGAGTTTCCCTTTTGTGGTTGTTATTTCCTGCCATCAGTACCATTACTGTCGGTATTCTTTCTATTACCACTACATTTTACTTTATTCTAGTTATTGGACTGTTCTTATTTAAACCTGTGGGTTTCACATTCTTTTGATTCTCCTGCCCATCCCTCCCAATGAAGGGGAAGAAGTAAGGGTGAGAGCTGTGAGGTACTTAGCTGCCAGCTAGGTTTAAACCACAAGTTTGGAAATTAGAAAGCTTTAAGCTATATAACAGCTTTGTAATTGTCTCCTAACAAGTTTTCTTGAGGATCCCTTTGCATTGACTTTAGTTTACTGTACTGAATTTAAGAGCGCCTACTTTGGCAAATACTCCTATGTTAAACGAACCTCAGCAAGTATTATTTTATGTATTTGAAACACTTCCCTGTGTATAAGAAATTAGCACATACATTTTAAAGAGCAACTTTTGTGTGTGTATATGTGCACATGTGGGCACCATACACATATATTTGTGTATATATGTGAGGTTTGAAGTGAAAAAACCAGTATTAGACGCACCCCAGGACAATCCATAGGGACACTATAAACTGTTACATTATACACCATACAAATGAGTTCTTGACTAATGACAGCCATGATGGCTGTCAGCAGGTCATGATTTATCTGTTCTAAAAACTGATTTTGCTATTAGTATTAAAATCCATGATTTAAAATAATATTAAGTTCAAAAAATACACTACTTAAGTTATCTCTGAAAGCTTAAAGACAGAAAAAATAATGTCTTGCTTTTACTGATCATGACTTTTAAGAAACTAAGAATCATGCTACCTAAACAGCTGTATCATAGGCAAGTGATGACAGGATCCATTAACTGAAACACATTTTAAACAACATGCACTGTATCTTGTTTCACCTGTAGACAATTTCACTGGACTCCAAATTTCATGAACTCAATGACATTGTCCACAAGGAAGCTTTTTTTCATGTGGAGCAAATGATTTTTTCAAAGTTACTAAACTGAATTCTGATACAGAATGTAATTGAGAAACCAACATGTAATACCACAGAATCATGGAATGGTTTGGGTTGGAAGGGAACTTAAAGATCATCTAGTTCAATCCCCCCCTGCCATGAGCAGGGACACCTTCCACCAGACCAGGTTGCTCCAAGCCCCATCCATCCTGGCCTTGAACACTTCCAGGGATGGGGAAGTCACAACCTCACTGAGGAACCTGTGCCAGGGCCCCACCACCCTCATAGTGAAGACTTTTTTCCTAATGTTTAATCTAAACCTCCTCTCTCTCAGTTTAAAGCCATTCCCCCTTGTCCTCTCACTACATGCCCTTGTAAAAAGGCCCTCTCCAGATTTCTCGTAGACCCCCTTTAGGTACTGGAAGTCTGCTGGTTCTCAGATCCTTCTCTTATCCAGGTTGAACAAGCAAAATTCTCTCAGCCTGTCTCAATAGGAGAGGTGCTCCATCCCTCTGATCCTCTTCCTGTTGCACATAAATATGAGAAAAAAAGCTGGTTGACACTGATTACAATATAATAAATTTATTACATTGATGTAATTTATGATGTAAAGTGGGGTTAGAATATCGCTAACTGCTATCCAGGTACTCCCCTTGCTGTTATTCTGGGACAAATAATGCAAGTTGTCAAATATTTGTGTTTGTTCAAAAGTATCAATGAAGACAGAAACCCAAATATTCTTCATTGTATTTATCCACAGAAAGATACTACAGTTGCTTTTATATACCTTACTGTCTCTCACCTTAACAACCTTGGTGTAACACAGCACAGAATTTGCATGACAATAATACATAGCAGGAGTGTAAAGGCACTGTCATGAGAAGACAGTGGTGATCAGTGCATGACAAATACATTTTTTCACGAGGCATTATGGGTGTTAGAGAACAAAACTAAATAATGATCTGGAAAAAAATTTCCCTAGAATCACAATTTTATTTTATGAGTTTGGCATTTAAAGTATAAATAAAATATCTGGTTCTTTATATTTTGTGTGCAAAAATTTCTAAATATGACAAAGGAATTTCAGATAAGAAAAGACTTTGAAAATGTTTTGTCTCATGAAATAGCTGTGTGTTTTGGTAACAAAAAAGTAAATGTAAAGATAACACCACCTATAGCTGAAATTGCTTTAAACTTTTGAATGCTTCTATTCAGGAGACAACTTTTGTCATACAAAAGGGTGCAACATCTTATTTTACTGTAGAAAATCTTCTCAACACCATATACATATATGTAAATCACAGTATGTTATAGAATTAAAATATATTTTGTATGAGTATGCAACAAGATGCAGAAACTTTATCAGATGCCAGTTGTTTTAACTGTATCAGACTAAAGATTTGAGACTACTAGAAAGCACTTTTCCTAACACACAAACATCTCTGAGATTTCCAGAGCATTTCTGTTCCACTTCAGATAAATTCAGCACTTACATACCAGTATTAAATTGTGAATCTACCTTGTTCCTTCCAGAATAGAGTAAATCAAACAAAACCCAAGAGAAAAAACTTCACACTAAGCAGCAGCTTTGCAAAGACGATTCTCACATTGGTTACAAGATGATCATTTCAGTGTCCTATTCTGTTCATCTCCCATGTCCTGCAGAAAGTCTCAGCTACAAAGCTGGTCTTTTGTTTGGCATTACTCCTTTGACACTTGGGAATTAGATTTGGGGCCTGAGAAATTAAATTTAAATGAAGCTTTCAGAAGTATGCTTGGTTGTTGTAGTGAAAAGTTTCAGGTTTAGCAAATTCAGGTTTTTTACAAAAATTGCTATCTTATTTCTCCTTAGGACAATGTAATTTGTTGTATGAATGATGTATGATATAACCATCATACGTCTCCAGAAATGAAGGCATGAAATGGCAGGTAAAATATCAAGAATTGAATGCTTAGCATTTTGAGAGTGTTAATTAGATGCCTTCGTGCTTTCTGTGTGATGACTATTTTGCCAATGGTTGCTAATTATTATAGCAATTAGATTTAATAAGTTGGGAATTTCACAAGCTTAGGTCTTCAGGGTTACACTTTAGCCAATAGGGACTGGGTGTTAATTAAGGACAAAGAAAAGAAGAATTAAGAAGATTTGATGGGTTTAAGGAAACAGCAATTAA
Source organism: Neopsephotus bourkii (assembly GCF_033783945.1). Classification (NCBI taxonomy): domain Eukaryota; kingdom Metazoa; phylum Chordata; class Aves; order Psittaciformes; family Psittacidae; genus Neopsephotus; species Neopsephotus bourkii. Next base: position 98,207 of record NW_026901450.1, on the reverse strand, counting down.
GCAAAGTCCTAGAGTGATTTGCATATTTTAATAAGTCAAAAACTCTGAACGTTCAGAAAAAAAACCTGTATTTTCATTACTCAGTGTAATTTTTACAAAAGGTCTTCAGATTTTAACACTTTGTCTCCAGAAACATAAGATTTTGGGTACTGAATATCAGCTTTAAAAACTTTTCTTTTTAGTGCTTGGAAGCTGGTTCTAGATGTCAAATAGATAGCATATGATATAAATATGAGCACTAGCAGAGCTTGCTCTTATTTACAGAGAACCATACAAGCAGATACATAAATATCAGATTTTCCTTCCCTTGACCCTGGCGAGAATGGCAACAGAAAAGATTTGTAGATAAGCAAATTTTTCTCTTTAATTTATTCATCAGCTAGTGAGGAACTGATGTGAGAGGCTGATCATCAGTGACCCAAGAACTATAGGTCTATTGAAACCCACTAGAAGTTCAAACTTCAAATTGCTGAAAATATCACACACATGCGTGTGAAAGGAATACAACAAAGCTTCCATTGAGCATAATATGAGCCATTTTTGGGGGGGTGGGTGATCAGGGTACTTCATGAAAAACTGAGATGGAAATGAGGAGGAGTAAAGAATGAGGAAAAAGAGAAGTGTGGTGAGGTTTCTATGTCTGTAGATCAGAGAAAAAAGATTCCTGGTACAGTAATTAGACAGTAATATACAGTGTTCAGTGAGCAGGAGGGAAGGAAGGACAAAGGAAGGACATCTGCTTGTGCTTCCCACAAACCCAACACTGGTTCCACCACCAAAATTAAACAAAAATGTAATTGTGTGTGTGATTATATTTGTAGTCATAGTAACGGAAAAATCCCAATTTTCAGTAATAATCCAGAAAACAGACACCTCACTTTCTACTGCCAGAAGACTGTCATAAGATGTTCTAATGTAGCAGCGCAATAAAAATAGGCATGACCAAAATAGTACTGCACAAAGTGAAAAGTTATCATTGATTGATAGAAATAATAACACAAAACAACTGCTAGCACAGACTTAGCCATCTGCTGCTACAGTTACTACATCTTTCTTCTGTGGGGCTTGGGCATTAGCAAACATAATAAAACATTTGTTTCATTTAGAAAGATGCAGTTACAGAAATGTTGCCATAAGCAGAATAATAATAAAACCACCATATTTCCAGTTGCTTTTTAGCTAACCACAAAATCATTTCTAAGCATGTGTTATAATTTCAAAAGTAGTATCTTAAAATTCAGATTCCAGCTGAAGTTTTTTTCATTTTTGATTCCCACTTATTGTAAAAAATATTTTCTAAATAATCATGTATACATAAAATTATCACATTTCTGAGGCAGCAGGTGAAAATGCCTTCTGCTGATGTAGCTGACCAACTGGGAGATGCTTAATCAAAGAAAGACATAAACAAGATACCACAGGTCCTTACACAGTGAAGATGGTGTGAAATGGAAATGTAATGGTAAAATGTAAAGACCTATAAACAGAGTTTATTGAAAGCAAACCCAGTTTTTATTCTCAGTGAAACCTTTTCAATACAGAAAGTAAAAAATATCTTCTTTAAGATGACTTTAAAATACCTGATTCTATGCTTCTTTGAATATCACTGTTATTTCACATACCCCTTTCACAGACTTTCTATGAATAGTACATTGTTCCCTCCTGGAACTAAGAACTTGGACATCAGTTGCCTGACCTAAAAGAAGCCTTCTCTATTATCTTACCTTGCTATTCCTTTTCCTTGTAAGTTCTCCCATTTCCTCACACAAGAAGTCTCTGATTCAAGTGTTGGCTTGTGGGGTGGAAGGGAGGTGTGTCAGAACACTTCTGTGCTCAACACAGCAGTAGAGCAGGCCTTTGTCACTGTGGCACTGACTAAAAGAGGAGAAAGACAGTCCTTTCTTTTATAACTATCTGAACTGTAAGTTCCCCAAGATGATCCCCAATCATTCCACCAAGATGGTAGTCTGTTTAGATAAAATGAATGCTGAAATGAAAGTGAATGTAAAAGCAATATTACAGCATCTTAAGCTGTAGGATTATTTAAAAGGCAGATTTGAAAAGGCATTAGTTCTTACTGTTAAATATTATACACATAACATATATTCTTACTAATACTGCAGTTATGCTTATAGGAACTAAATTACTGCTTTATCATCTCAAAGGAAATCAGTGAATGGGTTTTGGTGTGGGGGTTTTTTTGTTTTGGGGGGTGTTTGTGTTGTTTTTTGGTTGTGTTTGTTTTGGTTGTTTGTGATCATGTCTGCGTTGTGGCTCATAACACAATAACAAATTTTATCTATGTGATTAATAAATGCCTGACGTACATTTTTGACATATTATTTTGAAATTGTCTATGATATTGGGTAGATAGAATATGATTATCCCTGACACAGTTGCTCAGTTCATTACAATTATTTGGTGATAATAAATGAACTCATAACTTCAAGTTGAAGACTTGGCTTCATACTTATGACTACTTCCATGCTTGATATTAGGCATTGCTGTAGAAATGACCTTTAGTGACCTATGACAAAAATGTCAAATGTCATATTTCTCCTATTCTGCAGTCAACAGTCAATGTTTAATGATTATTCTGAATTTCAAGACAACAGTTCAAAAGGACACTTGAACTGGGGAATATAGCAAGGATACTGAAGACCCCCTTGATGACCCCTGGTAGGAAGGTGAAATGCAGGAACTGTTAAGTTCTGTGCAGTTGTTCATAATGACTGGGATTTTTGCTGTGTAAAGGTTATCTCTGTAAGAAAATTACACTAGTTCATTTAGTGATTTACAGTTCTTTCAAATGAGAACATCTCATTCCTGTCAAGAAAGGCAATCTACATCCTCCCTCATTATTCTTTAAACTTTTTTAAATCTGCAATTTCCTTTGGTCATCTGTCTTTCTGACAAATGCCTTGTAGACATACTCTGATATTAAAGGCAGACAAATTAAGAGATGTATCTTCTGTTTTAAAGATCATAAGATTTGGGCTCACAATGATCACTAAGGAAGGGAACTTACACAGTCATAAAACTTCAGATAATTTATCATTCAAATCTAACTCATCTGAGAAATGCCTCTGATTAAGGAGGTGGAGCTGCTGAGAAAATGACATGAATACTCTAGTACAAATAACAATTCCAGAACACAGGAAATGTTTCACTGCTCTTATCTTTATAACCGTACACTAAACCAATTCATATTCAACATTAACAGATCTTGTTAAATGGGACTTGCTAGATAAAATTGTTGGGGCTTTCTTTTCTAAGAATGACAGCACAAAACAAAGGTCATTGGAGAACCTGAAATTATAGTAGGGAGAAGGCAGAAATGGCACCTTTGTTTTGTCCATTAATAGACCAGATTATAGCAGTGCACATAACAAGGTTCAGCTGTTAAATCTTTCCTCTGAGGTCCCCATCCTTGACACCTAGAGCATGTCCTTCTAAGAGGATAGAGCTGACATCTCTATTTGTATCCCATGTCTCTAAATTACCAGCATGCCACCTGGAAAGACCTTCAGCACTCCAAGGTCCCTTAAACCATTTATTACTATATCAGTCCATCAAACTCTAGAAAACCTACAGAATTCATGTATTCCTCAGTTCCTTGTCAATCTTACTGAAATCTGAAGCACTGACTCAGCACTCAGACTTTGTTTGTTTTGTCTTTTGTTTTCAGAAAGATGTAATGTATGTGTGGCCTGGCATCTTATTGACCAAGAAAATGTATTCATATCATCAATAACAAAACTGCATGAAGTGAGATATAGTAAGTGCCTGACAAGTATAACTACAGAACTAAAAGAAGGTGTATTGAGGGAGGAAAGAAACCCGCATATTATGCCTATGTCAACACTGAAGTATTACTATGAAACAAAAAAAAGTTATCCAACCAAATTTGTCCAAGCAAAACTTAAGAAAGAACAGAAGTGTGCAGAGGGAAGCACTAGATTCGAAGCAGTCTCTTTAAAAAGTGTAATTTATTTCTGTTTCAACAAAGGGAAATCAGATTCTAACTGCTGCAATTAAAGAAAAACACACTGATGAGAAACTATGCATGTAAAGACAGGATTTGATTTCATACATAATACTTTAAGGAAAGAAAATAAATTAACACTAGAGTGGATCTGATATCTATCATGCCTTGGTAATAATTCAGAGGAACCTCAAAATCTTCCACCCCTAGAAAATTTTCAAGTTGTGATGGGAGCTTTCATTTTATGTGTGTAAAAATTTTCCCACTAACAACACAGCATTCCCCCCAGCGACACCACCTATCTAGAAAGGATATATGCGGCTTTAATTACTCACACAAGTCAGAATTGTGTTGAAGGGTAGGCATATAAACTTCTTAAGTGTGAACCTACGTGTCTTGATTAATGTTTCTCATTTTTTATTTCCGTTTTTTTTTTTTTTTTTAATGCTGGGCTGTTGGCTGCCTCCCAGTGGAATAGATTGCTTTATCTGCCTTTCCCTCAATGAGCCTCTTTGACAATGAGTTGTCAACCTAATCCACAAAAATCTGTCTGCTTTTCGTGTATCAGCTTTACCTCATGGGAGGGAAGCAGACTGGATATGCATGAGTTTTAAAACTAAAGATGTCTGACTCTGATCTCTTAATATGTTTTATGCAAAGATCTATCAATGTGCCTAATGTGCTGTCTACCAAATGCATTGAAACATCTTTATTAATCATCCAGGTGAAATTACCCTGCTAAGGGAAGCACTATAGTTAATGATACAGGTGTGATCTCAGCTGAAGATTTTTATGTCTCTCCAGTTTAGAGACAAGGATGTTGCGTGGGACAGTGTCAAATGCTTTGCTCAAGTCCAGGTAGACAAAGTCAACTGCTCTGACCCTATTCGTAAGTTCTGGCCCCATCATAAAAGGCCATCAAATTGGTCAGACATGATTTCCCCTTGGTGAACCCATGTTGTCTACCACCTACCAACTCAGTGATCGATCTGTATTTTCCCATATCTTCCATTTTCCCCTTATTAAAATGTGGTTACATTTCTCTTTTTTTGGTTGTTGGGAGCTTTCTGGACTTCAAGTGCACACTGCCAGCTCATGCTGAGCTTCTTGTCAAGCAGCACCCCCAAGTCCTTCTCCTGAGGGCATCTCTCAATCCTGTCTTCACCTGGCTTTGTATTTGTACTTGGGATTGCCTTGACCCAGGTGCAGGACTATGCACTTGGCCCTTTTGAACTTCATGAGGTTTGCAAAGTCCCACCTCTCAAGCCAATTCACACAAGAGCACAGTTCCTAACCCCTGAATAAAGTGTTGAATTGTTGTACTGGTGTAGGACCAGAAACAGAGACGGCAAGAGGGAGAATGATTCTGCTTGTGTCTGTAATGACCACTGTTGGGTGGGGAATATGGAAAATTTGTACCCCAATTTCCTCAAGCTGAAGAAGGTTTTCTAACCTCATATTCCCTTTTTGAATGAAAGCGTTAATTAGTAAACTGTTATGAAAAATGTGGAACAGATCCCAAGAGAATATGGACATTAAAGAATTCCTATTTAATTCCTATTATTTCCTTTCCCCATCAAGAGGCAGACAGCACAGACTGGACTTTAAAAGGGGATAATTGAGATGTGAAGTATTTTGTATTCCACACTTTGCTTTTTATTTTTATTTCTCCATCTCTTTTAAATTTATTTAAACACTTGTACATCTGGAAATTGCTACATGGAAACTCCTTTATAGAAATTATTTTCTTAGCTAGAAATTATTTTCTATTATTTTCTACTTTCTAAAATTATCTTTTAACATTTTTCCTGAAGTGGAAAAATTTGCATGATTTTAAAAATCAAATTCACATAATTTAGGCCTAGCGATACTACTGCAGTACTACTGTAGAGCACTATGTCAAAAATAACTTGTAAAGAAAATATATTAAGTTGTCTGATATCTGCTCCTAGAGTGAATACCTCTTTTCCCATGCTGGATTTCAGTAAGAAAACCCAAACATTTATATGTATAAATGAAAGAGCAACACAACAATATTCTGGACAACCACACATTTTTAGAAGACTCTGAGATTTAAATCCATTCTGACAAGGACTGGGACTTTTATCCTATAAATATTCCTCTAGCACTGGGCATCCTGGAACCAGATTGTCTCCAGAAGAACTGGTTCAAATTTGCATTTAAAATAGCAATTGGTGAAAGTTAATGGGTTAAGTTTGGCTCTAAAGTGTGATCGATAGAACACTCTCTTATAATAGTTGGATTGTGATTTCTAATTTCGTGAACTTGAAAAAAATATGGAAGCGTTTTAAGAGGGTGTAATGAGGAAATCTTAGATCAAAATAACTTATACTGATGGTCTAGTAATGAATTAAATCTGACTCAGTAAATTATCATCCAACGTACTCTTCTTTCATTTTTTTACCTGCACTCACACATGCCATGATGTTTTGGGTTTAACAGCAGCAGTCATTTTTGTCTTTCTTACTTGCTGGTGCAGTGCTGTGTTTTTGACTTTCAGCCTGGGAACAGTGTTGAGGACACCAATGTTTTTAGTTGTTGCTAAGTCATGTTTACGCTGATCAAGGACTTTCTCAGTCTCATAATCTGCCAGGGAAGAGGGGAAGCCGGGAGGAAGCAAAGACAGGACACCTGACTCAAACTAGCCAAAGAGGTATTCCATCCCACAGCAGCTCATGCCCAGGATGTAGAACTGGCGGCAGTTACCCAGAAAGGCTAGATCACTTCTCAGGTCGGGCTGAGTATTGGTTGGTGGGTGGTTTGTGGTTGTATTCTCTTCCCTTGTTATTTTCCTTATCATTATTATTATTGGTGGTAGCAGCAGTGGTTTGTGTTATACCTTAGTTACTGAACTGTTCTTATCTCAACCCATGGGAGTTACATTTTTTTGATTCTCTTCCCCATCCCTCTGGGAGTGGAGGGAGGAAAGGAGGGAGGGAGCGAGTGGCTGCGAGTTTCTTGGTTGCCAGCTGGGCTTAAACCATGACACATGAGCTGATCTAAACCACATGTTTTAAAAATTTCCAGAATCTGGTAATATTCGGGCAACTAAAATTGAACTCTTCTTGGAGAGTTCATTATACAAAATGCAAACAACTGTTGTAACAGAAACATACGGAAATTCTATTGAAATGGAATTGAGAACAAATGTGAAGTACTATATGGTCTAAGGCAGAGTTATTTGCCACTATGCAATTATTTGCATTGAACAGTAGATTATGGTCAACTATTTCTCAGAATCTGTGCTGTGAGTATGGAAAGCATCATCCAGGAAGTATCATTTTTCTACTTTTCCTTCATATTTTCAATCTTTATTTTGTGCAACAAAAGGATATATATGTAATTCTTACAGGCGAAACAGCAAGCCATCAATTTCCTCTATTAAGCTGCAGTGGAAGAGGGATGAAAAGCAAAGAGAAAAAAGTTGACAATGTGTTGAAGGATAAATAAATTCTTCAAAGTGCTAAAAAGCCTTCTGACTGTTTTCTTCTAGCTTTTTTCCTTTTCTGTTCAGCTAAGACTTTTTCCAAAGTTAATGTCAATGTTTCACCTACATCGGAGAAAGTTAAGGCTTATACATTTCCCCTAGCTGTCCAGGTCAAAGTAATATATATTCAATTTACCAAAGATAAAAAGCCTTGCTGAGATGTGGGTGAGTAACTAAAAAGGGTCGTAAAAAAAATCTATGAGGAAAAGGGAAAACCAAAAGATGATTGAAAAGGCTTTTTTTTTCTTTCTGAAATAAATTAAGATTTTTTATTGACAAGGGGTTTTACTTTGCTCCCATCATGGCAAAGGACACATCTTCTCAATCTGTTAAAAATATTCTGTTCTTAGTAGCATCAGTAAGGTTGTATGTGATGGATTCCTGCAGGTTTTAGTTCATATCTAATGAGATTGGACCCAATTATAAAATTATTCATGGTAACTGATAAGCTACATCAAAAAGATTACTTCAGGGAAGTTGCTCTAAAAGTTATGGAAGACAGCTTTAGAATCAGAAAATTAAATGGGGACTTCTTCACCGTCTATTCTTGCAGTTACGAATAATGTAAAAGAAAGGTGGAAGATTTATATTTCAACAGTATTGCAAAAGGGAGTGCAATAGACATAAAGAAATATGAAATGAAGGAGCACCAGCTCTGCAATGGCATTACTTTGGTTATGGCATACTTTAGTGTTAGTGTGAGTGCTCTAAGACAGGACATGTTTAGTTACTTTCCTAAGACCAGCAACATGGCCACAGATCTTAATACAAATCAAAATTAATAATAATGTCTAGTTTCAAAACTTTAGTTCAGATTTGATGATGATTATTTTTCTGTTTAAGAAAGACATAATTTAAGGTCACTTTTTCATGAGCTAAATGCATCTTGTAATGAAAAAATTCCTTTTCTTATTATCTAATTTAATTTTTAATCTGTCTGGTTGTACCTTCTGGCTAAAATTTTTCTTTATAGGTATAACATCATCTTTTTCTGTACATGAAAGGTATAAGACTGATGATTGAAAAGAGGAAATTTTTCTCTTTATCTGCAAAAGAAGTACCATGAAGCATCCAGAAAGTTTTCACCTTTCACCTAAATGACTGCCTGTCTCTCATGACAGTTGCATTCATTTTGAGGTTTGTTTTTTTTTTTTTTTAATTGATATAGTGTTGTTTGGTCATCTTAAACCTGCCAGGGAAGAAGCAATATTTGTCTCAGTTAGAAATCAGTTCTAAGGTTTATAAAACCACAATGCTGAAAAGCAAAAAGAAAATAAAGGGTCTTACAGGAGTTGTCTGACACTGAAGACTGTAAAATCAGATGTTTGTTTGTTTAACTCTTCCTTCTTCCCTCCCTCCCTCCCTTCCTTCCTTCCTCCCTGCCTCTCTCCCTTCCTTCCTTACTTACATTCCTTCCTTTCCTTTCTTTCCTTCCTAAGAAAGTTGTTGCTCCATCATTAGCACCTGAGCATGTCATACATACCATTACATTGCAGCTGCTGCCAATATTTAAACAGTACACCTGAAGATCAAGTTTTGCTCTTGACCTATATTTTAATTGAAATTACTTTTATAACATTTTTATTTTTAACAATAGCAAGTGCTTTGGAAAATCTAGATTCTTGAGACTCCGAGAAACATAAAACATTTTATTTCTAATTGCATATTATTAATGGCTGCCTTTCTACTTACTTTCTATATATATTTTTTTTTCTAACCACCTGCACTCCTTTAATGTCATCTCTTTTATTTTGGCATTTGCACATCCCCTGGTGTACTATTATGGAACATTCATGGATAAATAATCTTTCCTGCAAGGTGATGTAGATCTGCTACTGCTGAAGACATCTTCTAGGCTCCTGCAAGAGTGAAAACACTGCACACACATTTCTGAAGGCAGTTTATAACTGCAGTGCATTGAAAATTGATCTATCTGGTTAGGAAAATAATTCAAATTCAAGAAAAAACTAGAGACTTTTGAGAGCCTGTTAAAATACAGTCCAAGTTTAATGATATATAAGTTATCTACAAGAGAGGGTGATACTCAAATGTTCACAGTAATCTTAGTGAAATCAGTGTTTATTTATAAAACCTGAAGATATTCCTCTTGGTGGCCAGTACCATAGTTTCTAAATAATAGAATGAAAGATATACCCTGTGGCAGAAATAGAGAACAACTGGTGTCTGATAGCCTGTGAATGTTGACTCATTACTGTCATTTATTGGGTTATTTACTGGGTTGTTACACTATAATACTGTCTCTATTAGTGTTATTTTCCAAAGATGACATTTCACTAATGACATTAAAGAAGCAGTGAATCTGTTTCTGGTCCTGAAAATATTGTCCAAACATTTTTCAAAAAGCTTTGAATGTTTTCTTCTCATTCTATATGCCATATTGTATTCCATATTGTCATGGCTTAAGCCCAGCTAGCAGCTCAGTAACTCAATCACACCTCCCCCCCACCTCAGTGGGATGGGGAGAAGAATCAGAGGAAAAGGTAAAAATCCACGATTGAGATAAGAAGAGTTTAATAATTGAAATAAGCATGAAGCATCATCATCATTGAAAAGAGGAAGGAAGGAATAAATCCCAACCTCCTGAGAAATTAAAACAAAGTAATGCACAATACTGTTGTTCACCAGCTGCTGACCAGCCCGCCCTCAAGCAGTGATCAGCCCCTCCTGGGCAGCTCCCCCTAGTTTATACACTGAGCATGACTTGGTGTATATCACTTTGGCTAGTATGGGTCAGCTGTCCTGGCTCTGCTCCTTTCCAACTTCTTGTTCCTGTCTTCACTGGCAGAGGACAAGAGCCTGAAAAGTTCTTGATAAGGGTAAGTTCTACTTAGCAACAACTAAAACCATCAGTGTGTTATCAGTATTATTCACCAAAACACAGCACTGTACCACCTACTAGAAAGAAAATTAACTCTATTCCAGATGAAACCAGAACACATTTATTTTACTTTAATATTTTAATTAATACACTATTAAAAGATCTGATTTTCTCAGAAATGTCAAGTATTATGACAGGGTCAACTCTGAACATTCATAGTTGAAATAATTGTTGTTCCTTCAGTAATTAAGAGTTTCACACTGCCAATAAACATTAGTCAAAGTAATAATTTTGATTGCAATGATTCCTAATATAAACTATTTTATGCATTTCAGAGATATTTATTTTCAAACTTTTTATTTCTTAAAATGGTGTTTGTATTTGGATATTAAAAACAATCTACACAATGTTAATAGCTGTCTCTTAAAACGAAATCCAAGATATTGTTTACTACCTCCTAAGTAGCGTGTTGAAATTTACGCTTTAGTGCCATTTTCTAGTTGTCTTTTTTTTCCTCTGGATTTTGGTCCCGATCCAGGAAATTACAGCAATCTAGGACTGCAATACACAATGCCTATAGAATTTTATTAGTGAGTCATTTTTTTCAGGCAACGAGATTCTACTTTTTATAGTGAATTTTACTGGATAAAGGCTTCAGAAATACTATTTTTCCAGTTCAGAAAGCTACAGTGAAGAACTGTTACAGTATAGTCAGACATAGGATGGTACATATTAATCATAGAATCATAGAATCATAGAACAGTTAGGGTTGGAAAGAACCTTAAGATCAAGTTCTAACCCCCCTGCCATGGGCAGGGACACCTCGCTCTAAACCATATTACCCAAGGCCTCGTCCAACCTGGCCTTGAACACTGCCAGGGATGGAGCATTCACAACCTCCCTGGGCAACCTATTCCAGTGCTGTTTTGATACTGCTTCCAGTTTCAGGTATATTCATTAAAATAACTAAAGAAAATTAGATTATGTTCAGGACAAAGTGAGACATCATGTTTTCCATACCATAAGGGGAAAAGAAGACTTCAGGTAATATTCCCGCAACATGAGGAGCCCTTTCCAACAGAGAAGCAGGATTTCCAGAAGACATTTCTAGAAGACATGAAAAGAAGGCTGCAATTCAGACAACTGAGTCAGCTATGTGTGAGATTTGTATGGGACCCTGCTTGTAAATGATATCATCCAAAAGGTGTCATAATTCCAGTCCTCAGTCCATTGCCTATTTTAGGAGCACAAAGCAAACAGTATCAGTAGGCATTGAAAGCTATGCCTTTTATTATGCAGTTCAGAAATCTTCATTTAAGTAGCCAGAGAGAATAATATCCCAATGACAAATTTACTTCATCTAAGATCTGAATCACGCTTTGAGGTCCACTTTGTTAACTGTGGAAAATTTAGGACTATAATGATGCTAATTTAGCTACTAAGTGATTTAAGCTAGTGCAATGAACCTAGGTCTCTGTGCCAAAGAAAACTTCCTGGTTGATAACAAAAACACCCTTCTAGGCAAGGATTTTAGGAGTAGGTAGACTTGGCATGTGGAGACTATTACAGCACTCTGGTTATCTGTCTTTTGACAAAACTGGGCTGTGCTTTTACCAAATGATAGATTTTTGGAGATAGGGCGTGGAGGAAACACCCCCATTAATATTTCCTGGTTACATTTTGTAAAAAAATGCAAAATATATAAGTTCTTCCTGATTAACCACACAGTATTCTAAAACCAATAAACATTTTCATTGCAGTCTTGCCTTCAGGATGAGTAACAACATGAGTGAAACACCCAGTAAACTCTTGAGTACTACTTTTCAGCTGGATCATTGATGGCAGTTTATTGCTCTTTTGTTTTGAAATGTATCTTGCTAATTTTCTGTATTATTCTTGGACTAATATTCACTGCTTTACACAGGCAGTCTTGAAACTCTTATCCTCCAAAGAATAGTAAATTACTTAGCCAGTCTTCTTGTTCTCAGTGTACAAGACTAAGATGTGCTTATCACATGTCTAAAGGACAGACAGAATATTTAATGTGCTTATGTGGTTGGTTAAAGAGAGAAAAAAAAAAAAAAGAAAAACTCATGCTTGACATAAATTCCACAGCCAGGTCTTCTTACAGGTAATTTCTTTTCAGGTATTTTTTTTTTTTTCCAGAAAAAAACATGCCAAAATTCCCATTTTTTCTGATACATATTAATGTGACACATGAATTATATAGAAAAAAATCAAATGTTGCACTGAGAGCTCACAAGACATGCTAAAGAAAACATCACTTTAAACAGAAGTGTAACAGTCTGTTACACAATCTAATTTTAAAAGATCATAATTTACAGTTGCTTGAAATGTAACAAACGATTGATTTTCCTTTTTTTTTCATTACCACTGCAACTTACATTTGCATTATCCATCACTCAAAGGAAATTTTTCCCCATGGGCACATCTTCTATGGTATTTCATTATGCACTAACAAGTGCCACCATTTCTAAAACATTTAAATATATTTTTTGGGTATTGAATAAAATGATTCCAAGACTTTCAAATTTAGGCATAAGGATAATATTTTAGGGAATCTAACTTATGAACAGTGAGGTGGTCATCCTTAATGAATTAACTGTTTACAATCCATGCTTGCAGGCAAACTTTTCGAGCATTTCTGTCTCTCAGTAAACACTTGGCATGCACTCACCTAGGATAAAGCCTACAGTATAATTGACATCTTGTTTAAGGATCACACAAAAATGGAGGATAATGGAGAAATGGTGTGGCAGGCTCACAGCTGGGCATTTCTTTAAGCTAGTTTGAATGTCAATAAAAACTGAGAAGTAAATTCCTATGTTCAGAGGGCTAACTAGTTTGTTTGTTTGTGTATCTGCTTTCCCCCTAGGAGAAGGCACATTGTCCAGAAGAAATGATAATTTTCTGACTGGGCACAGCTTGGCATTGCCCTTTGCCAAAAATTGGACTATACAGAATATTTTATCTCACAAGGAAAAAGATGACATTTTATCTTTTAAACAGTCAGACACCATCGACACACTCTTTTCATAAAAGCCTGTGTTGAATGCAGTGTCCCAGTAAGCTCTGAGGTTTGCAATTGATTTCTTTGGTAACGTGAGGAGTAAATTCAGGGGGAAGAAAAGTCAGCTGATTCTTAGGATGAGCTTGGTACTCTGTGCATGATATCCTATGATATGAATGTCTGGGATAAGGCTTATTTGAATGATACATGTAGTCTTTTTGCCCTATGTACTTTTATTCTGATGTAGCATGCTCTGTCAGCGCAGAGTATTGCACTGTAACATGCCTTCTTCACACAGATTTCATCAATCAGGCTGGCAACTGCACACTAAAGCAGAGTGCCTGAATTACCTACAAGTGGGTACTCCATGTGCAGTAATTTATAGATATTTAATCCAAGCACAGCATAAATAAAGAACCTTGTCCAAAATAAATACCAGTAGCTTTTCTAAAAAAGACATATTTATGCAGTGGGAAAATGAATTTAATATGTCATAGCTATACCTTATTAACTCCATAGTCCAAATTGTAATTATGTTTATGATGTTTAAATTAATATGCTATAGAGCTGCATTGACTAAAAGCAAAGAGCATTTACGTTTCAAAATGAGTGCACTTGGCATATGAGATACATTTTTTTCTGATTGTGGCTGGGATAGAGTTAATTTTCTTCTCAGTAGCTGGTACAGTGCTTTGTTTGGATTTAGGATAAAACTAATGTTAATAACACACAAATGTGTAAATTGATGCTTAGTGCTTACTCTAAATCAAGGACTTCTTAGCCTCTCATGGTCTGCCAGTAAGGAGGGTCAGAAGAAGCCATGAGGAAGCAGAGCCAAGACAGATGACCCAAACTAACAAAAAGTATATTCCACACTGTAGAACACCTTGCTCAGGATATGAACTGGAGGCAGTTTGACAGGAGGCACCAGTTGCTGCCCAGGGACAGGCTTGGGTATCGGTCAGTGGGGGATGAGCAACTGTACTGTAAATCACTTGTCTTTCCTGAGTTTTATTTCCCCTCCCTTTTTCCTGTTATAGTTGTTGTTATTATTATTTAAACTATTAAGCTCTTCTCAACTCAGAAGTTTTTCCTTCTTCCAATTCCCCCCATCAAACCAGGGCAGGGGGAATGAGTGAGCAATGGCGTGGTACTTAGCTGTCAGCTAGGGTTAAACCACAATATTAGAAATGCAACTGTGCATCTGTGTAGTTTCAAACTGTATGGACTAGGAATTGCTGGCAACCTGCACACTTATCAGAAGGTGATTCATGTCAGCTGACAGATGAGCTGCTGATGATTACATTTAATGCAATATGGGTCTTAGACTGCGATCCATTGTCAATGGCTGTCTAGACCATTCTTTGTCTACAATTTAGCATTTGTCACAATTCTGGTGGGTTGTTTTGATTTCTTTGATGAATTCTTTTAAGTCATCTATCATCCTGTTCACTGTGTCCATATGCCAGATTATTGTCTGGGAGTATCATTTTAAAACATCCTTTCTTCTTTCTGAATAAACAATAGAAAATACTAAATCAGGAAAGTTGATGGGTCTCTACCCTTGTTCTATACATTTTTATTTTGTCCGCTTCTTACTTTCAACATCTTTCTCAGAATAGATTCTTATTGCTCATATGTCACCAACTTCCAAACTATAGACTGAAAGGTTTTATTGGTATTTTAATATTCAATTTAAAACATAGCCTATAAGTTTTAAAACTATCATTAACTTTTCTGATGAGGAAAAACCTGGTTTAAGTTAACTGTTGATTAACGGATAAAAGTTTTCTACAAAAATAATTATTGTAACATATCCCGTATTTCACATATGGAGATGGCTTCTTTCTCTGAGAGAATAAAAAATAGTTTCTCTATTAATTTGATTTTCTGTTGATTCCTGTCAGTGTAGTATGTTATTAGAACCATAGCTTCTATAGTAATAAGGTCTGGCAGTAAAATGTCAAGAAGACAGTCATTACAGAACAGTGTAGAGACACCAGAAAGCTTGGGAATAATCAGAATCTTGTAATAAAAGAAATTTCAATAAAAAGAAAAAATCATAGAATAATAAAGAACATCTGTCTTAAGCAAAGTAGGAAGGAATTCAAGCAGAAATATGTTGGATTTTTCCCCTTGGGATGGTCATATATGGTGAGGTAAAGCAGTAACTTCACAAAATTATGTACCTTTTTCCATGTTCTACTATTTAGGACCAGTCCAGTGTCACCAAAAGAGAGCTGAAGAATTAATCATTGAACCTAGAAATGGTATATGATTATGCTGATTTAAATCTGGTTGGAGATTGCAAGAGACAAGGTAAAAGTTTCCTTCTTTAGTATTTTGGTTTTGAAATGTGTACATATATATGCATGTACATATGTGCATATGTGATTTATATTGATTCTCTGTATATCAATTGTGGCAGAAAAAGTTTTGTAAATGACCCTGTATACTGAAGATAAAAAATATGTTGGTTAAGATCCCTGAGACTGTTTTGTCTATGCCCTGTGTAGACTTAAAAGGCAAGTCACATCTACATCAAGTGTTCTAAGCATTGCTGTGCTCCTGTGGAGGTGTTTTGAGCATCTCTAGGTTTTTATACAGTCATACTTACTGCAAAGATTGTTCTGGCTTCTGGCCAATATTGAAACACTTTTCTTCAAGGCGGAGATGGATCTTTAAAGCTGAAAGTGGAGTGCCGTAGGACAAGAGGATGTTGGCATCACAAAGTTAAAACATTAAATGAGCTTTCCTTTCCTTCTCTACAATGCAGAATATGACCTCTGCCTAGCCAAGACAGCATTCCACCTGCATCTGTCTTCAATACAGTGATTAAAAATAAGCAACAACTCTTTGACCTCCTGTGTTCACTTTAAAGGTAATTAAACTAACTTGACAGGGTACGTTAGCTGCCTAATATCTCTACACTACTGCTATAGTCCCTCCACAGTGCTCTTCATTTTATTCCTCACACAGAAGACACTAACAATATTTTAACATTTCTAGTGTATAAAAATCAGGAATTGGATACATCAAAGCTTAAAGTAGAGTTTTTAAAGTCAAAGTTTACAGAGAAGTCTAGCACATGAAAAACTATAATGCAGCTATAATCAGACAATAAATGTGTGATCATTTGCATAAATATTTTGACTATACTTTACAAGCAAAAAGCAAATTTTCAGCAAATAAAAGACAACGTTCTCTCTCCCCCTTCTCCAAGGCAAATGGAAGGAATCACAACTCAGAAGTCCACTGAAGCTAACAAAAAAATTAAGTGCACACTCTGACATGAACCATCTATTTGAGTAAACTGTTTTTTTTTACCATTATAAGCACTGAGCATTGGAATTGTCCCTGTTGCTCTGTGTGTGATCTCCCTGAATGTTCTACAACCCTTACTTTAATGTGTTTCTAATATCTCCTTCCGTTTTAACATGTGATGTAAGCTGCTTGAACTTCTTTACCAGTTCAAAGTCAGTCAGGTGTGCTTACGTACGTCCGCTGTTTCTTGCCAATACTTGTATTGAATAAGACACTTAAAGGATTTGAAGACTGCTAAAATGGAATAATTTCTACAATCATCTAAATATGTTCCACCTTTCATTTTTTTTTGTCTGATTTCATTGTTTGAGGGTTTCCCCCTTCCCCAAGATATCAGCATCTTCATCTTCCCAGAAACAACACAAAGTGTTACCCCTATTCTTTTTTTTTCCTATAGCCTTAATATCTGAGAAAAACAAATCAGAATGCCTAGAAACATGTATCAGTAGCCCTGTTTGTAACAGGGTACTGCTGAGAAAAACAAAACTAAACTGCAGCTAAACTGTAGCAACCATGCTGTTCATGGGAAGCTAGTTAATGATAAGTTTCTCTTATGTATTTGCTACTGGAACATATATCATCTCTGGGGTGTCACTTGCCAAGAGGAGAATGTGTCATTTCTGTAGCGAATCCTACAGAAAGACTGTATCCTACTATTTACACTTTAAACTGTATCACAAAGACACTGACTTTTAGGGAAAGTAGAGTAGGCATAGAATCTAATTGAGTTTAAATAAGCTGAAAATCTTTTTTTTCAGAAGCTGCACAAGAGAATTTACCAAACTGTACAACCCACCATTGTACGTTTGTTTGACTGAATTGCAATTATTTTCCAATGGAACAGCTGGAAAAGCAGAGAAGTGAACCAAGATATAAAATGAAAAGACATAATGGGAAAAAAAAATAATCTACTGCATTCCTTACATTAAAAAAAAAAAAAAGAGAAAAAGAAAAAGAAAGCACTAATTTACTTATATCTTGTATGTAACAAAATGACAATTCTGAGTAACTTCATGGAATTAACTAGCATCACAAAAGATTTAATTTCTTTCTTCCATCTCTTCCCATTTATCTTTAATTGATAAAATGTCAACACATTGAAAATTCTAACTCCTGTTTAATTATACTCTTAGAAGACAAGTGAAAGTATATGTGGTATTCAACTAGACTAGCTCTACAGATGTTCTGTGGTTTGGTTTTGCTTCCTAAGTCTACAGCAAAGCACAAAAGCAAGCTAAAAGGACAGAAAAGGTAATGGAAAATTTAGATTCCCATGAGTACATTATTGTACCAATGTTCAGGAGTCCATCTGTGCATTTCCCAGTGAAAGACAGGCAGCTGAATGCTTTGCACTTAGTTGAGTGTATACCTGCTTACAAGAAACATGAACTAATGATCCAGAGTCAATCTGGCGTGCCTAAAAATTCCCTAGGAGCCCTGAATAAATGCCCCTGATTTGTAACCAACTCATGATTGAAAGTGAGGTGTGCTTTGTACCCTAAGTGAAAAGCCATTTGAACACTTGGACCTATGGAATAGGATAGTGCTGAAGACACGGGTGGGTAGTGACCCACTCTTCTCATGCCTCAAAGAGTGCCTATAAAATCTCTCTCAAAACGTCTTCCAGTTTAAAGAACAGCTAAGGGAGGAATTTGGTTTTCTAAAATTATGTAGTGGCAACAATTTGTATCTGAAAAACTTTTGTCAAATAAAGGAATACACTTTGTTAATAGAAAGGTTTCAAACACATATTTCTTATATCCTGTGGTGTTTTGTGTTGTTTGTGGGGTTTTTTTGGGTTTGTTTTTTTTTTTTTTACGTTTTTGGTGGTGGTTTTTTTTTGGTTCCTATGGACAGAAAGGAAATCTTCTCCCTAAGATTACAGAAAAAGCAGCAGCCACTACCACAATATCCAGAATAACATTACATGTCCTCTGAGTAGACACACCACTTAAGATACATAGGCAGTGGTGGAAATTAATTGCTTAGTCATATTAGAACTGGCAGGGTCTGGGCATATATATAAAGATACCTGTATTCAGTAAATGCACCTTCATGAGACTGCTGTTAAATGGATCCAGATTTCTATGTGCTACCTTCAAGCTCTTGTTTCTTGCCCACAGAAAGACCTGCAATTCATCCAAAACAAAATCCTCAGAGAAATAAATGCCACCATTTGGTAACTCAGATTGTAATATATAGTGATGTGTTGATGTTTTTGTACTTCAAATGGAAAAAATAATACAATTGTACAATGCTGAGACAAACTGTTTTTATTCTGTAATATCAGTAAAGTTGAAAACTACTAATAACTTAGAAAATAAATAATCTCTGTCTATTCGATTCAGTAGTTTATTTTGGGAATTGGTAAGGAAAAGACAACTTTAAAGCAGTCAGATCTGCTAAGTCATGACAACATTTGAACACTATTTGCCCTTAAAAAATTTTGAGGACCTTAAATAAATCAGTTAAAGTTCATTATTTTTGCATTTCTTTCACCAATACTGCACCATGATTCGTTAATCTGGGGTCATTAATCTATGACACCAACGTGTGCTCTCATTATTTCTTTTGCCCTTTTACAGCAATATATTGTTGTGCAGAGAATCAGAATTCTCTGGTGAATCAGGCAGAGGACTAAGAGCCAGTTCTGACACATGGACATGATAAACTGGTATAAAAGACCACAAAGCCTTTAAAAAACAATCTTCTAAAGAGTGCAACAAGCAGTTTTGGATGTATCAGAATTCAAGTCTTTAACTTGAACACTTGAGATTATATTAGTAGTAGTAAGGAATTTGTGGAACAGCTAGAAAATGATCAAATAATTTAGTGTTCAAAAAAGAGTATAACCAGGATTGTAAGTCCGCTTGCCATGTGGTGTTAATACAAAGATATGGGCAGAAGCTGAAAAACAAAATTACAAAACCCCAAAACTAATCACTCTTCTTTTGCTGATAGTTTTAGGTTCAAATATAAGCATTGGAACAGATCATTGATGAAGAGTATACACAGAAGCATTTGTCAATCCATTCCTGATGTCACATTGAAATAAGAAATGTTTGAACTCTGTTATGTGTCCAGTGTAAAAACAAACAAAAACACACCAAAAAAAAAAAAAAGCAAACAAAAAAAAAAAAAGAGAATTGTGAAAATAAGCACAAAGAAACTATTGAATTTGTATTTGAAACAGTGTATAGGGTTCCCATTTTTGCACAAACACATAGCAAAGCTCTATTAATTTACATGTTAACAGATAAGAAAAGTAACACAAAACAGGCACCAAATGAGATATAACACTCTCAAGGTCAATTTGGTTTTGCTGATAGATAAACTGGGAACTGAATTCCAATTCTGTGTCTTTTTCATGTGACTATACTGTCTCCAGAAGTAGTCTAGATTATTCAACAAAACCATGTAGATCTCAGCACATTGATATGTGAATCACAATATATTGCTCTGTGGGGACAGAATTGTAATGAAAGGTCTCAGTCATGCTTTCTTGACCAAAGTGGATTCATTGAACATCAACTGTGAGTTCCGTCGATAGTTTTCACAGTTCTGTAATCCAGCCAAATGGACACTGGCTTCAATTTGCTTGTTTTCTGCCAAACAGTAGCTCATCAAATGTTCTATGTGTTTCCTGGGTAACTGAGGAAAAAGATTATTGTTGGGTTATCCCAATTGACCTTTCAGGGAACCCCCATATTCTGAGATGAGGTCAAGCATCCAAAGGTTTATTTTCAAAATCCCAGAGGGGAATTTAAGTCCTGAAAAGGAAGAAAAAAAGATAAATAATTAAAATCTAGAAAAAATCCTCAATCCTTATTTTAACCCTCCCTGTTTAAAGATTAAGTGCACAGGAGATATTAATAAAATGTTCTTTTATGAGTAATGAAAAAGAATTTTTATAGAATATGCTCTTTATCCTTTTCTAAACTGAATTTAGATTTTCCAGCCTTCCAAATATGACTTTGGCACGTCGTGTTTTAGACAATTATTGATTTCCAATATACGTGACTACCTAGATTATAAAAGACTCATGAGCACTCGCTTTTCAGCAGGTCTTCAGTATGATCTGCTGAATGTTTTGCCCACTTTTTAGATTCACCCACACCCCAAACCTCTATGACACCAAGGGGACAAACCCTTGTCATTAATTTTATTAATTTGTGGCTGCTATATATCAGGAACACAAATATAGAAGGAAGAAGTGTAGGCAGATCCAGAAGCCTGAACATATATATTTCAAGATAAAATAATCTTCAGAGCAGTATGAAGTGAAAAAAAAAAAGAAGAAACAAAAAACCCCTCCAAGCACAAAAAGTAATAGCACAATTTTTAAGATGTATCCCAAGACTTTCATAATGCCTGAGATAGGTTTCCTAAATTATTATTATAGTTTTAATTTGTCTTCACATGTTAATATGTTGGGTATTAAGGGTATAACTGCCTTACTGTGATTTAAAAAAGTCTTCAACAGGTGTATTGGGTATGACACCTGGCTAATCCTTGCTAATCCTGAAAATTAAATATCTATTCCATCATTCTATTGGGCAAAAATATTTAGTAGTTATTCCAACTGTTTTCTGTTTGCCTTTCACTTGGGCACTTTTCCCAGTCTGTGCCTCTTGTTATTTATTCCCCCTTAGATTTAGAGAAGAAATCATAGTTTCAGTTACCCTCCTGCACATTCACCATTGTACAATACCATGAAGGAGAAAAATATCTTTCTTTTTGAATATTGCCTCTGACCTTCCCGTCATACCTGAGCATTTCACTCAGCATATGGATGTACCTGATGTAGTATGGAGCAATAGCCATCTGCTTTACAGTGCAGTAAGCACAGAGCCTGCACAGCTGCTAACTTTTAGAAACAAATGTTTCCAAGACAAACATAATTTTAGCAAGAAGAGTCTGCATGCAAAAACTGCAAGCAGCATCGTACATATAACTCGTGTTGCTATGACCTCTATATAAACACCTTCTTTGCAGGAAAAGCATGCTAAAGTACATACTTACATTTCCATCATTATGGAATTGATTGTTTTGGCTGACACAATCTACCTCATCCTTTATATCACTGAAATGAAAGGAACACTACAGAAGTAATATTCCATAAGCTTTTGCACATCACTTTTATTTAAGGTGAATCTGTGTAGGTCTGTATCCTGAGCAAGAAAGATATTGTAAGACAGATGTCAGGGCACAGCCTATATGTCAAAACAGAGCACCAGACTTTGAATGTTTTGCATCATGTAGTTTTGGAGAATGGTAAAAAATTTACATTCATTTCCTCAAAGAAATTTTAATACATGGAAAAGCAGAGATCTGTGCTTCTACCTTGACCCTAGACATTAGAAACAGATTATTTTTTTTTTTAGTTATTGTAATTGCACACAGTGTTGCTATTCTAAAAGACAGCCCAAACCAATAGCATCTTAACAAAACTAAAGTCCTAATGCGGCAAAAAGTATGCTGCAAAATGCACATGCTTCTCTTTTTTCTCTAGTTATATAATTCTGATCCAAATCTGAAAAATCTTAATTGATTTGTGGCTCAGCTATCTAGAGACCTCTAACTACAGTATTTCGTTGCATTCATTGAGCAACCAAACTCTCCTATCTCCAGCTGCATCACATTATTCTCAGCTGCTCATTTTAAGCTTAACTCCAAATTAAATGTTAGCCTACTTTATGAAAATTTAAGACACAATTTTTCAGATCTGCTTTCAAATAAATTAAACCGCAACAAGAAATCTTCTAAACGTGTCAGACAAAAGAAAAAGATTTATTTTGCTTTCTTGTCACTGGAGGAACCTAGGCAAGAAACTTCAACATTTAAGCATTCATAAGTCTTCTCTCAACTTCAGGATAATCCCATAACTGTCGGAATTGCTTTGTGTCTCCATTTCTGCTCTGGGCATGAATTCAGCTGCCTGAAGCTGTGGTTACATGGGCAGCCAAGTTCTTCTAATGGCTTGTGGCTGCCAAGCCGGGGAGCTTTGCACTTCTCTTGCTTTCTCTCAGTCTCTCCCACTCTCCCCTCTTCATCTCTCCAGTTATATCTAAAGCAGATAAAAAAGAAATGTGAAACTGATTTTATCACTTCCCAGATAACATCTGCTAGGGAGATAAATTTCCACTCCCCCTTCCTCAGTTTTAGAGAAACGAAGGGACTAGCCTCACATTAGATCTAAGCCAGTTCATGACTGCTGCGTGTTGTTTTCCACATTCACACTATTAACAGGGACACAAGTGGCAAGTTCAGTAAGATTGTGTTATCATAGACCTTAGCAGAAACAACTTTAAATTATGTCTGTCAGAATAGTCAGAAATCTGTGTGCCATTCAGTGTATCTACCGCTTCAAAATACCTGGTAACATTTTCAGACAAATATAATTTTTTTTTTTTCAGGAGTATTTGATTTCCAAATATCTTCATTAATCCAAAATTGAACCTATGTTCTTTACATCCTGTATTTAAAAGGTGGGTCCATACTTAAACTGATGTGGTATTCTTTATTATTTAATAGTCTTATTACTTTGTTCTCACATTCTTATAATTAGTACGGATTTCTTTGGCTCCACAAGACTTGTAATGATTTCATTTTCTTTAGAAAAATTATATTCTTGTAAAGTTCTTGCTACCACTTTTTTTTTTTTTAATCTACCCTCTGATGGCACTCTTAATACTGGGTTAAGCCAGTTGATGGGTGGAGTCTTTATTTCACCTCTTGAATCTGTTCTACCTTGTATAAAATCCTTACATAGTCATTGATTAAAGTATGAGGTTTATCAGTTAGACAAGTTGTAAGACATTCGTCTGCCCTGTACTTTTAATTCCTGTGATCGCCTCACCACGTTAAATTTTCTTCTTGGTATTAGTCATCAGAAGCTGGAGAATGCAGCTGTGAAAGTTCCCAGAGAGGTAACACTGAAGTAGATAAAATGTCAACCATATCCCCATGACCATTTTGCAGTTCTAAGAAGTAAGTTTATTTTTATTTATCTTTCAAGTGCACAAAATTAAATACAGCAAAGTGTAAAGGATTATACATGTAGGAAAATATTATGTAATTCAGAATAAGTTCATTCCTTCAAGGAAAAGCAAAACAGGATAAAACAGCAACAAACTCCACAAACAAGCTTAAACAAAACCCAACCTCCCACATTTAAATTTAGGTCATTTATAGCCAAAGTTCATATTGTATTATGAACCACAGACTGAACAGACCAACGCCATATTCACACTGATTAGCCTAGGATCTCATTCAGTAGAAATAATGCAACTGTTTTGAATGGCACTGTTTGAATATAGAGGTAAATTAAATATTCTCTCCTTATACCAATTAGCTGTGCATGAACATACAAATTCACCAAAAAGTCATTTTTTTTTAATTATTTGATTTCTTTCTGGAAATTAACATTGCAGGAACAAATCTATTTTACATGGTGTAAATAAAATAAAAATTTAAGTTAATATGTTAATAACAGGTAGCTAACTAGTAGCCAGTGAACTGTGCATTCATGACAAGTAAACCACAGTATTAGACACTTAAACCAGGCATTTCAAAACCACTTTCTATAACAAATCCCAAGAGAGTTATTCATACACACACATGCACCTGCTCTCAGATATCATCACACGCCCCCTTTCTGGGAGTGAGGATTCCTCTATTTCTGTACTCTTCTCTTGGAGCTGTCAGTGCTCTGAGTTTCTGTGTGTTTGTGACAGTCTACAGACCAAAAAACAAGTTGTCATAAGAAAACTGCGCCTTGAGTTCACACATGTACATCAGAAGTGTTGATCCCTACATGTTGCATCTACACTGTCACTCCTCGAGCTAGATGCACACCCCCATAGCATTTGATGGGAAGATGCTGAGTAAGGTGAAAATACAGATTGAAGTGTATCAAATAGTATCGAAACAGGTTTTGACTGCTTCTCTGTTGCTTTCTTATCTCTATGCATATTTTCAAGCTCCTCTTGTACTTCTCAAGCTGTCTCCTTTGTTTTTCATTTGTTCAGTGTGACTTACGGATATCTTCTTCAGCTTTGTCAATCTGGAGAAAATTCCCTCTTAGCTTTGGATGCCCTCTTTGCCAAGGGAAGACTGATCAGGCATCCCCACAAACATCGGTCCTTTCGTTTTCAATCACATGTAAAGTTTGTCTTGCAATGAAAATCATGACAAGTGATTGCGCAATAATTTGTGAAAAATGTTAAGTTTTTAATGGTCTCCCAAAGTCATTAGTCATAAATAGGTTCAGGACAATTGAGGTTTTAGAGGAAGATAAGAGAATTCAAAATAACTGGAACACTATTTGAAATTTCCAATAAATGAAGCTGAACTTTACTGTAGTGTACTAATTGATGAATGCATAAATTTACATAAACATGAATAAAGTTTTTCTTATTAATCTTATCACCATCTCTTTTGAAAATAATAACACATACCATACTAGCACATAAGGAATAACCTTGCTCATTAGAGATCTCTTTCTTCCAGATTTCCCTTTTCTTGGATTCTATTTTTCTTTAATTTTGTATTAAATATATTCAATTATTCTTTCAGCATGCTGGCAGAATTTACTTCTTTTCCATCTGCCTATTCTTCAGTAAACGCAAGAATTGATAGTTCCCTTCCAAAGTAAAGGATAAACTTGGATAGTTCAACATCCAAAACAAAGTAAAACCATTAAAAAGTTCACAAGGTACGTTGGTGTTAACATTTTGATGAAAAATATGGTTGGCATAATTTCGTTTGCTGTTAGAATGCACTCTCTCACTACATAGGAAGGGCTCCATTCTTAACTAATCACTGGATGTGGTTGAATTCCATGTAATATCTTTCCAGCAATAAAATAAATAATGATAATATTTTCTGCAAACTAATCACTTTTTGAGCAACTCCAATTTTAAGTAGGATTCATTTTTATGCAACTGAACACTATTCAGCTAATGGCTTATTTTAAACACATTTCAGGCTCCTATTTTGCTTCTTAGAACTAGATGTAAATTTTCATATTGATTACTATTGGAAATAATTTCCCTTTAATATCTAGTGACAGATTTTTATCAACATTCACCCAGACAGTAGAGTAAGGAACTGGATTCATACAGCAAATGTTGAAGAGAATTGTTTCCAGGTATCTGTGAGAAACTAAAAGAATTTATCCTCAGTTTTTTATTTCAGCTGGCACCATTCTGTAAAATGCTCATGCTTTCTCTCAATTTCTGTATTGTAAAGGTAATGAAATATTTCTGCTCATGAAATACAGCAGTATTAATTTTTCAGATAAGATAGATATATTGCAAGGAAACAACCTTCTTGACAGAATGGACTTTTTTTTAATGGTTTAGAACAGAGGCAAGATATAAACTATAATACCATATGAACTATCAGCAGCTACCCATGACATGAATGACAAGTATGTATGGTTGTATTAACTCAACGAGAGAGGTGATAAGGGTTCAATATTTCTTGTATAAGCTTGGTGAATTAATTCGTTTCCAATATGTGGCTGATCATCATTTAGGCAAATACTCTTCTGCCCTCAAAAGCACTCACACTTGAAGATCTATCTTTTCTTATCTAATATTTATGTGAGATCATTCTTGAATAACACATGAAAGAGTGAATACTCCTTTTTCGGTATTTAAGCCATGGATTAAATCTTTTTCAAACCAAATAGTAATAAAATAGAAACTAAAGAAGAATCAAGTTACTAGTTTCACAACAGTGGAGCTTACAAGAGGAAATAACCTGGGGAAGAGAAAAGAAAATGCCATAGACATCACTTTCTTCTCTTTTTACAGTCACAGTGGAAATAGTATTTCGGTGAGAATAATCATTCTATGAATTATGCATGTTTGATAATTCTTAGAAGGTGAAGCAAGTTAAAGAAGCAAAAGGAATTTACCTGATGTAGTTTGTTACTAGTATGTTAGCAAAAGGTATAAAAATAAAAGAAGAAATCTGTGAAAGAGAAATATGAAGTTAGACAGATATTTCTCAGATATTTGTCAGATAAAGAGTGTAGACAAAAACCCATGAGTCACAAAATGCTAGTAGGAGACAATATCACAATAGGGTAGACATTTTCATAAGAAATAATTTCACATAAATACAGAGGCAGAAGAGGAAGCTCCTCCTGACATCCCTCTTAAAAGTATGAAGGAGAATAAATGGCAAGAAGGAAAATCACTCAAGTGAATTCCCGATGACTGGAAAAAGAATAATATAACTCCCATTTTCAAGAAAGGGAAAATGGATGACTCAGGGAACTACAGACCAGTCAGTCTCACCTCTGTGCCTGGCAAAATCTTGGAGCAGATTCTCCATGAAGGCATGCTAAGGCACATGAAAAACAACAAGGTGCTTGCTGACAGCCAGCATGGCTTCACTAAGAGGAAATCCTGCCTGACAAATCTGATGACCTTCTATGGTGAGACTATGGAACTAATGGACATCAGTAGAACAGTTGATGTCATTTACCTTGACTTGTTCAAAGTGTTCGACACTGTGCCGCATGACATATAATCATAGAATCATAAAATAGTTAGAGTTGGAAGGGACCTTAAGATCACCTAGTTTCAACCCCCCTGCCAGGGGCAGGGACACCTCACACTAAACCATGTAATTCAAGGCTCTGTCCAACCTGGCCTTGAACACAAGACATCCTTGTCTCTAAATTGGAGAGACATCGATTTGATGGATGGACCACTCGGTGGATAAAGAACTGGCTGGATGGCCTCATGCAAAGAGTTGTGGTCAGTGGCTCAATATCCAGTTGGAGACCAGTAATGAGTGGTGCCCATCAGGGATCGGTGTTGGGACCGATCTTCTTGAACATCTTTGTCACTGACATGGACAGTGGGATTGAGTGCGCCCTCAGCAAGTTTGCTAATGACACCAATCTGTGTGGTTCGGTTGATATGCTGGAGGAATGAATGTCATCCAGAGGGACCTTGACACTCTTGTAGGGTGAGCTGATGCTAACTTCAGGAAGTTTAACCATGCCAAGTGCAAGGTCCTGCAGCTGGGTTAGAGCAATCCCAGCCACAGCTACAGGCTGGGCAGAGAAGAGATTAAGAGCAGCCCTGCAGAGAAGGACTAAGGGATGTTGGTCGATGAGAAAATGAACATGAGCCTGCTTCAGTGTGCACTCGCAGCCCAGAAAGCCAACCATATGCTGGGGTGCATCAAAAGGAGCATGACCAGCAGGTCAAAGGAGGTGATCCTGCCCCTCTACTCTGCTCTCGTGAGACCTCACCTGGAGCATTGTGTACAGTTCTGGTGTCCTCAACATAAAAAGGACATGGAACTGTTGCAACAAGTCCAGAGGAGGGCCACGAGGATGATCAGGGGACTGGAGCACCTCCCATATGGAGATAGACTGAGAAAGTTGGGGCTGTTCAACCTGGAGAAGAGAAGGCTGCGGTGAAGACCTCATAGCAGCCTTCCAGTATCTGAAGGGGGACTATGGGGATGCTGGGGAGGGATTCTTCATTAGGGACTGCAGTCATAGGATGGGTGATATTGTGTTAAAACAACAGGGGAAGTTTAGATTGGATATAAAGAGGAAGTTTTTTTACTGTGAGGGTGGTGAGGCATGGGTTGCCTAGGGAAGTTGTGAATGTTCCATCCCGTGTGGTGTTAAAAGCAGGTTGGACAAAGCCTTGGGTGATGTAGTTTAGTGTGAGGTGTCTCTGCCCTTGGCAGGGGGTTTAGAACTAGATGATCTTAAGGTCATTTCCAAGCCTAAGTATTCTATGGTTTATGAAAATGAAAAACATAGATGCCATAATCAGAGTGATAAGGGAACCCCAATATCAATAGTGGTAACTCTGACTCTTGGCTGGAAGTTTTTATAAGAAGCATGACAACAGTTTTCATAGTGAGAAGCTCTGTCCAAATTGCTGACTGTAAAACTGAGAGGCTACATTCAAATTGTCTATATCCTGTTCTGTCCAGACCATTACTGAGAAACTGTCTGGAGAAGTGCTAGTTGTCACTGGCTGACCCAATACCAGGAGACATGCTAATGGATAAAAGGTACAATTGAGCCACTGAGTCTATGCCTTGTCTCTATTTTATTTATTAGTTGCAGTGCAGATGTTTTTTTCATAGCACTGTTGATAATATAAGCCATTCAGAAAACATTGAGTCCACAACTGGACAATAAAAATTTAGACTCATATCTGTAGTTGGAATTTAATTTTTATGGAGAAGAAAAGATAAAGTGATAGCTGAAAAAAAAATAATCTGTAAAAGAGTACATAAATATAAAAAATGCTTAGATTAGATGCAAATTAAAAAGTCATTCAGAGTGACGGAACAACCATGGAAAATAAGTATTTTTTGCAGCTAAACTGATGGGTTTAATTGTATCATGCGAAGCAATAAAAATATATTTCTTTAATTGGAACTGGTATATTGGTTTACATTATAGTCTTATATGTTTTAAAATTTTCTTTGATCAATCCTGATAATGTGTGGAATTTGTCTTTTCTTCATTCTTCCAAATGACATGTATGTTTGAAAACCTTAATCTTATCATCCACATACCATATTGAAATACGCTTAAATGCGATTTGACTTAAGCTTCAAATCTAACACTCAGCACTATGTTGTTGAGTAGTTACTGGCTCATTTGCTCTAAGATGTATTTACTTGAAAAAATCAAGTCTGTGGGGAAAGCAAACTTGAACTATTTGGCATTGGTCAATAGCTTGCAATTGCCTGAGCATGTTGGCAGCCATCCACAGAATTAGTCATTATGTCCTGTTGACCCAGTTTGAATCCTGTGTTGAGATTATACATACTGTATTATTTGGATTCAGCTTTGGTTTGGGGAATACCATTTCCAATTTATGCAAGTCTTAATTCTATTTTCACAGCTGTTGACTAGCTGTCTCCTTACTGCTTTTATCTTGAAAAATTTATCGTGTTCTATTCCCTTTTGATGCTTTTATTTGGTGTTAGGAATAGCTTTACATTTCTTTGCCAATACTACATTCAAAGCTTCACAAAAAAAATCCTCTTACAAGCTTTCTGAGAAACCCAGTGTGGAGGTGACTGAGACATTTTAGGACAACATTACACAGGGTTGTTTTTTTAACTATGTTCTTTAGTCTCCAAGCTATTCATTGTTTTTCATTTCACCAGTCCAACCGTCTTCTCAGTAGTCATGGCATAATTCAATTGCAGTTTAATAACAGCAGCAATAACTGGCCAGTATGTGAAACAAGGGTATATTCCGTCCTTCAGCTTCCTCAATATCTAATTTAAACCTAGTATCAATTAAACCGTGGAAGAAATATGAAATGATCTGGTAATTATTTATTTTTTTTTTTAATAGGCACAGCTTACACGTGTTTACCCCTTAGTATAACCATGCAGGCAAATAATTCTTAGGTCAAAAGACAAAGTTATTGGAGAATGTGAGACATTTATAGAAGGGGTGAAACAAGATTCATTTATCTTGAATAAAGGCTTTCAAGTGAAATCTAATACAAATCCATTAACATGTAAGTAGGAAAGAGAGTTAATAAATGCAGCTTTCTGGTGACATGCATCCCACTGAAGATGTTTCTGCTAAGGCAGTGGAAGAAGTAAGGCTGACTTACAAACGTAGAGCTTTTCTTGGGCAAATATGTGTAAAACCCCCAAATAATGCTTGGCGAAAATTTTCTACTTTTGCACAACAGTTTGGTTTTTTTAATAGGATATTTCATAGCAATGTATGGATATGATTTAGCGGAAACTGAATATTACTGAGATGAACAAAGTTGGTGCATATTGAGAAGCAGTTCTAGACAGAAAACAAATTCAATTCTTATGTTGGAAAAATTACTGGAGAAAAGCTGTTTGCTTTATCAATGATTGGTTTATTTAAGATTATGTACTGTGATAATATCAAGATATAGAGATTGGTCTAACCTAGAAGAAGAAAGGAAAGAAGTAAAAATGAAAAAAAAAAAAAGGTAAAAAAGAAAGGAAGATAATAGGCACTATTAAAACTAAGAGCTCTAATTCTGGGTGTGACAATCATTAACAAGGATCCTGAAAAATCTGCAAAGATGTCATCAGTGCCTACACACCATGTACTCTATCTCAATGATTTGAATACCCAAGAATGCAGAAGTAGTAATAGTCCACACAAGTAAAAGTAGTATGTGCAAGAGTTCCATCAAATTTTTAGTTATACCTTTTCTATTTCAGAGCTGGTATCTGGAAGCAGTATAATATACAGTTTATAGGCTACATGTTCAAGAGTAAGACTAATTATTCTGAACCAGTAAGGCTAAAAAAAAAAAAATAAAAAAAAAAGAATAAATAAAGGTTAAGGAAAGACCAAACTTGAGAACTCTTTTATGAGCAATAAAACTATGGCCTGTTCCCTAGGGCTTTCTGACATATTTTCCCCTAATATTCCAGTCATGTTAATTCTTTTTTCTGCCTAAATCCATATTGACAACTCAACCATTCTATTCCCAAAGCCAGGTTTCAAGCACTAGCTCCCTTTACATATTTCCGTTTTGTTCCCGTATCTTTGTCTACTCGTCTGGTCTGTTCACTGACCAAGAGACAACCCAGAAGATACATATTGGCTGACTAGACAGCTATGTATGGTCAGTCCTTAACAGGAATGTTTGAGTTTTCTCCACTTCTGTCCCCAGCAGAGTAAGTTAAGAAATCTTTCTGCTTCTAGCAAGCTGCCTCTATTCAGGAAACTTGTAAGTATTTACTAATTTTGAAAGATGGTCTATTAAATTTTGACTGAAATAGGCTGACAGGTTAGAAAAGGAAATTAAGGCAGATAAACTCTCCCTATAAAAATGAGATAAACTGTGAAGTTTTAGAAAATTAGCCTGAATACATTTAGATTTGTTTATATAAATTATATATGTATAAATGTACACTGGGAAATTTATATTCCTTCTATTTGTTAGTTAATAAATGCAAACAGTTCCTGGGATATAAAGATTTATTTGAATTCTATTTGGCTTGCACAGCATCAAAATCAATACATCTCTTGTAATATTAACTAATATAAAATTTCTCTGGAAATTTTATATGCCAGAATACAAGCCAGTTAGGTCACAGTGACAGTGCAGTGCTGGACATCTGAAAAATAACAGTAACAGATTTTTTGTTCATTAGAACTAATTCTAGTTCACTGAATACAAATAATGAGGTGATACAATGAGACAATAATATTCTGATCATAGTCAAACTGTAGTTGATTCAATTTTTACTTTTTTCTGTTATCTGTCACATATAAATTTTAGGAGAAAAGACACAAAACATTAATTTCAATGGAGTAAGCATACGCTTAATTGTTTTCCTAAAGTTTAGATTTAAAAACACATTTGAAAGTAAGCTGGAGGCATCTTTGACTTTCTGAATTTGGGGTTTAATTAGTAGAGTGGCTTAGATGTAACTGAAACTTGCACTGCAAGTGTGTACTATTTATGTATGGCTTGCCAAGGAACAAAAATCCGTGGAGTTTTGTGTTGTTTTTTTCTCTCTGTGTGTTTGCTCCCCTCTCTACTTTTCTCACTTTTCAAAAAATATCCTATTGAGTGGCCCAGCTGAACTATAGGTGGGAAAGAAGAAATAAATTTAGTTCCTATATGTTTCAAGAAAATCAGCAGTCATGTGGAGTGATAAATTTACATTAGTCTAAAACGAATGTGCAACTGGTGCCCCAGTTTTTTAAAAGAGTTAAAGAGTGAAGTGTGTAAACTAAGAAATGTTTTTTAATTATTCTAACAGCGTGTCATAAAGGAAACCATTGGAACACAAAATATCTGCCATCACTAGTGTATGCTGTCTCAACATACCTCTGCTCTCCTGCTGTTTCCATGACTGAAACCCCATGTCTCAGCTTTTTGTCTTGGAGGTAGATTTTAGATATGTTGATTTTAGAAATACAGACCTTTCTTCATCTGGAGCTGAGGAAGACCATAGTCTCACCAGGACAAGGAATTATATTTCAGTTGTTTCTTGTTGGGATGTCCATGAAAGGACATTTTCCAGTGCCGTTACTCTAGCACTAATGAAGAAATCTGGCATATCAGAGAAGTAAATTAAACAGAAAAATAAAAATTAACAAAACCTAAAAGTAGAGCTGTCTACTGCCAGTACAGAAATTTTCAATTTGACTATTATTGAATAATTAAATGACAGTAAGCCCAGTGATTAACATCATGTTATTTTAAATCCTTTGTTTGTGAGTGTGTAAAAGGTGCTACACACTAAGTGTGCCTGATACAACTTAGTGTGCCTGATACAGACTAGCATTACTCTTACAAATACAGGTGTCATTTGTATGACACCATATTTATTTCTAAGATAGGACTTCAGTAATACTTGACAGGAGATGTCAGATAACCAGTGTTATTATTTCAGAAGACATAACCACTTTCAAATTTATTTATCACAATATCTTTGTGGGTGCATGGATCTTTTTCTTTGAGTATTCTTCACAAAATGTTCCAGCAATGAATAAGAAATGATGACTGCTGCTGTGTTCTTCTGTTTTATGATACTTGTTTAACATAGTAAAAATATAAGTTATTAATTGAATATCAATTCAATAATCAAAAGACATTATCAATATATAGTAGAGAAGCAGTTTTGCTAGTGATATCTTTTCAAGCAAAGGTCTCCAAACCAAAAAAAAAAAAGAAAAAAAAAAAAAAGCTTTCCACTTTTTATGGTACAGAGTTTTAAAGTTGAGCAAATAATGGAAATAGTATTGAAAATGTTTCACCTATGTAATCAACAACAAACTGCAAATTTTGTAATATCTAAATAAGTAATTGTATGGTGCTGGGAATGGGAGTTGTAATACAAGACAAAGTAAAAGATGTATGCCATTTTGCTGGTTATATAAGTAAGCAATCAATAGAGAAAACCCTGCACTTTTGCCAAGTAACAGTGTGAAGTAAAACTTACCTGTGAGTTAAAAATTACCTGTTTGTTAACAATCTGCAGACAAAAATATTCAGTGAAGAACTTCATAGAGTCAGAGTCATAGAATAGGGTTGGAAATAAGAGAAAATAAGATTAAAACATGAAGCTCCAAATCCCTTAGTCTTTATATATATATTATTCATAACTAATTATGCACAAAGCTCTGATTTCAGGTAAGATTAATGGATAATATTTAAAATTAAACCCTGAATTATTATATTATGATTTCCGACAAGCCTTAAGAAGTTAGTTGCCAAGACCTCATCCTCATAGGGCTAAACTGCCTGTGTCACATAGGCAATTCGAAAAGCCCATTCATGAACTGATACCAAGTTTAATAAACAAATGGAAGTAGTTTGCCAAGCAGAAAAAAAATAAAAATAGCTAAGCCTCTTGTTGTTTGGTTGCATCCTTTATGCCGTATGCTTCACTTTCTTTTAGACAGATCTCCCTGGGTAGCAGCTATCCTAATGGTGAGTCCATTGTAAACGTTATAAACCTGCTAATTTATAGAAAAGCAACTATAAAAATCAATTGCATGGTGGCCGACTTCTACAACTCTTTCAACTCCAGATATAGTTTCATAAAGCTTTAATCACTTAAATAGCTGAAGTTGGCCAGCCTACCTAGAAAAAAAAACGGAGAAATAAACAGCTTGAAGACATATGGATTGATCCCTTAAGCTTGTGAAGAATTCTGAGATTAGTGAAGTTAGTTGAAGATGTGCAAAGAGCTTGATAAACTTCTTCCTTCCTTTCTTTTTCTTCAATGAACACCAACTGCTAAGTAACCCTTATAGCTGCAGGCTATGCATCAGTTAAAGCTCTGAAACATTAAATTTTATTCTAAGCTGTTACTAGTAACAGTTCTGGGCAGTATCCTGATACAGCACCTCGCTGTATCCCAGCAGGCTAACTCTAAACATACTTCCAGTATTGATCAGCTTGCTGATTTTCTGAATGAAAAAGGTTTGAATAAGTGGAGATTATTTTAAATCTTTCCCTTATGTTTTCCTTATTGCAGATAAATGCATTCACATTCTTTGGATGAAGACATATGCAGTGAGGTACTTCTTGTTTATGGAAAAGTGTATTATGACTTACAAATCTCATGGAATGCACAATCATAAAATCATCAAATCACGGAACAGTTGAAGTTGGAACATAAGGTCAGCAAACAAGATGAAATGTACAGCATCAGAGCAATGCATCTCAGGAGGATTCCTCAGTTATGGAATATCAAGCATAGTTTATTCACTGAGGTTTATTGATCATAGCATCATATAATCATAGAATGGTTTGGGTTGGAAACGACCTTAACATCATCTAGTTCCAATCGCTCTGCCATGAGCAAGGACATCTCATGCTAGATCATGTCACCCAAGGCTCTGTCCAGCCTGGACTTGAACGCTGCCAGGGATAGAGCATTCACAACTTCTTTGGGCAACCTGTTCCAGGGCCTCACAACCCTCACAGAAAAGAACTACCTTATATCTAACCTGAACTTCCCCTGTTTAAATTTAAACCCATTACCTCTTGTCTTGTTGCTAGAGTCCTTAATGAAGAGTCTCTCTCCAGCATCCTTGTAGGCCCCCTTCAAATATTGGAAAGCTGTTATGAATCACCACACAGCCTTCTCTTCAGGCTGAGCTATTGATGCAGCTTGTCTACCACTCTACAAGACACAAAAGTCTTTTATCTGTAATTTAACTCTTAGGAGGCTGATGTGACATCTTTATACAAAAGTCTTTTTGTACATTTTCCGAAGCACAAAAGTGAAATATGCTTTCAATGGCTGTCTCTTCTATTGAAAAATACTCAAAGATTCCTCACAGGCTCAAAGGCACCTCAGTATTGGTCAACAATTATAGGGTCATGGACCCCAACATAAAGAACACTTTCAGAACATTTCAATTTTGCCTTAACTGATCCGGACAATACATCAGATTTAACTTATGGGTTTAGTATGCTAACTGTAATAACATATATCAGTCAGAGGCTTGGGATGAATACATTTGAAATACAATTTTTTCACAATGGACATGTTCTTTCTAGATAAATTACCGTAGAATTAAAATGAAAAGCCAAAATTAATTACATGGTAAAAATAGAGAAAAAAAACAAAGAAAAGAACTTTTTTTTTTTTTCTCATTGATCTGAAACTCAGGTGTTCTTTAGGCTGGAAAAGTCAGTCACTCTACTATGGCCTCACCAATGCTGAGTAGAGGGAAAGGATCATCTCCCTTGACCTACTGGCAACACTCCCCAGCAGCATATCATTTGTCTTCTTTGCAGCTAGCACATTGCTGGCTCATGTGAGAAGGACAGGCATATGTACACATGTACAAAACATGGCAACCCTGGATCTGGAGAAGGCTGAGGTTCTCAAAGACTTCTTTGACTCGGTCTTCACTGGCAAAGGCTCTGACCACACCACACAAGACTTGGAAGGCAAACACAGGCACTGTGAGAATGAAGACCTTAGGCCCACTATGGGAGAGGATCTGGTCTGAGACCATCTTAAAAACCTGAATGTACACAAGTCCATGGGACGTAGTGAAATCCATCTGCAGGTCCTGAAGGAGCTGGCAAATGAAGCTGCTAAGCCACTGGCCATCATATTTGAAAAATCATGGCAGTCAGGTGAAGTTCCCAATGACTGGAGAAAGGGAAATATAACCCCCATTTTCAAGAAGGGGAAAATGGATGACCCGAGGAATTACAGACCAGTCAGTCTCACCTCTGTGCCTGGCAAAATCTAGGGAGCAGATTCTCCTGGAAGGCATGCTAAAGCACATGAAAAACAACAAGGTGCTTGGTGACAGCCAGCATGGCTTCACTAAGGGGAAACCCTGCCTGACCAATTTGGTGGCCTTCTATGATGGGGCTACGGAACTGATGGACAGGGGTAGAGCAGTTGACGTCACCTACCTGGACATATGCAAAACATTCGACACTGTCCCACACAACATCCTTCTTTCTAAATTGTAGAGACATCAATTAGATAGGTGAACCACTCGGTGGATGAAGAACTGACTGGATGGCCTCATGCAAAGAGTTGTGGTCAGTGGCTCAATGTTCGACTCTTGATCAGTAACGAGCAGTGTCCCTTGGGGATCAGTATTGAATCCAGTCTTGTTCAACACCTTTGTTGGTGACATGGACAGTGGGATCGAGTGTACCCTCAGCAAGTTCGCCGATGACACCAAGCTGTGTGGTTCAGTTGATACGCTGGAGGGAAGAAATGCCATCCAGAGGGACCTTGACACGCTTGTGAGGTGGGCTGATGCCAACCTCAGGAAGTTTAAACATGCCAAGTGCAAGGTCCTGCAGCTGGGTTGGAGCAATCCCAGGCACAGCTACAGATTGGGCAGAGAAGAGATTCAGAGCAGCCCTATGGAGAAGGACTTGGGGGTGCTGGTAGATGAGAAAATGAACATGAGCCTGCTTCAGTGTGCACTCGCAGCTCAGAAAGCCAACTGTATCCTGAGCTGCATCAAAAGGAGCGTGACCAGCAGGTTGAAGGAGATGATCCTGCCCCTCTACTCTGATCTCGTGAGACCTCACCTGGAGTATTGTGTGCAGTTCTGGTGTCCTCAACATAAAAAGGACATGGAACTGTTGGAACAAGTCCAGAGGATGTCCACGAGGATGATCAGGGGACTGGAGCACCTCCCATATGAAGACAGGCTGAGAAAGTTGGGGCTGTTCATCCTGGAGAAGAGAAGGCTGTGTGGAGACATCATAGCAGCCTTCCAGTATCTGAAGGGGGCCTATAGGGATGATGGGGATGGACTCTTCATTAGGGACCGTAGTGATAGGACAAGGGGTAACAGGTTCAAACTTAAACAGGGGAAGTTTAGATTCGATATAAGGAGGACATTCTTTCCTGTTAGGGTGGTGAGGCACTGGAATGGGTTGCCTAGGGAAGCTGTGAATGCTCCATCCCTGGCAGTGTACAAGGCCAGGTTGGATAGAGCCTTGGGTGGCATGGTTTAGTGTGAGGTGCCCCTGCTCATGGCAAGGTTTGGAACTAGACAATCTTAAGGTCCTTTCCAACCCTAACTGTTTGATGAGTCTGTGATTTTATGTTCATATGTACACATATACTCATATGTACTCATGTAAGAAGGACAGACATGTTCAAAGACATACGGAATTTGTTTCTTTCTCAGACTGTTCTTATTTCTTTTATTTTTTACAATGGACCTAACCCTGTCTAAAATTATCTGCAAGCTGCTCTTTAAAGGGTTATATATTGGATTTGGTTCTCAAAATAGTTTAACAACTGTAGATAACTGTTTTAAAGGCCTTCTTTAGCCTTGGTGGGACCTCAAAAATTTAATTGAAAGGAGTCTACAAACTGTTCTAATTCCTGCTTATATTAAAGCATTTATTAAAAACCCTTAAGAGTTTACTTCAGTCATGGAATTTCTGCAAGATTTTATTATGATTCAGAACATTTATTTTGACTTTCATATGGCAACCTATTTACATATATATATGAATTATGGAGTGTGAGTTTTAGAATTTCAGACCGATCTGGACTTCTGAAAATGGCCAACAAATAGAAAATGAATTGGATGATCAATTAGGCTTTAAGATCAAGAAAAGGCTAAGGAAATCTGTGGGTTTAAAAATTCTTCATCTGAGACAGCTATTATTTGTAATTTTTATAAGTAGATTTTTTGCCCTTATTCCTCATCTGAAGTAGGAGATCATTATATTGCTGTTTTATGAGGACATTCTGATGATTAACAACAGAGAAAGGAGCATTCAGATTATGAAATGCATGCAAGTGTACTTATGTGGTATCTGTAAGCACCACCTTATAAATAAATAAATAGATAGACATAAAAAAAATTTACATGGCCATAGACGTCTGTCATGGTTAATAGCAGAAGAAAATACTGAGATTCAGAAAAGGTGAATGTCTTCATGATTTATTGTGTTTACTGAAAATATATGATATTTTGTTTTGGACAGCTCAAAGCAGGTATGTTATACTTTCATGCACAGAAGAGGTAGCAGTAATCCCTGAGCAATGCTTGTCCTACAGTATACAAAATTTTGATCTGTCGCCAGAATGAAGATAATTGGAACATATTATTTTTCTCCAGCTGTTCTAGAAGGAGCAAGGGCAAGTGAAGAAAAATGGTTATGTATTTACAAACATAACTAAAATTTTACAAAAATAATGTATTTGGGAGATTATTTTATTAAAATTAATGACTTTTAACAAAAAATTAAAAAAGAATGGAAACTTCTGAAGAAGGTATAACAAAAAAAAAAATCCTTCTTACCTTATCTCATCTCTTCAACAGAGCTTATATTACTTGGACCCTTTGACCACCTCACCCTCTTTACGTTTCCTCGGAGGACTATAGGAAAAAATATAGTTCTTGTGCTGATAAAAAAGTATTTTAACTTGTATCATTCAGTATTATAGAGCCCTGAGGCCAAGAATCTCTGGCCACTGTGTTAAGTAAGATTTTGTTTGAATGTTTAAAGGCATTTTTACTCTTTTCCAACATTTTCTTGAGCACATACACAACCAGCTCATTACAGTTCTCAATATCAAATTATGAACAGTAATTGCAAAAAACATTTTGATGGTTTAAGACTTTTCTTCTCACTGAATACTAAAATTAGTGAGAGGAACATGAGAATTTCCTGTGTTGAGTATTTATCTACTATATTCCAAGAAGACCATCATGAATATAACAATCTCTAAACTGAGTCTCTCAGATGACAATGACTTAGATTCTATTAATCAGCCTTGCTCCTGTTGAAGGGTACTACCTCAGTAAGTGTA
Source organism: Neopsephotus bourkii (assembly GCF_033783945.1). Lineage (NCBI taxonomy): Eukaryota > Metazoa > Chordata > Aves > Psittaciformes > Psittacidae > Neopsephotus > Neopsephotus bourkii. The sequence goes on along the minus strand of NW_026901450.1, from coordinate 58,717 downwards.
TCATCACTTGACTCACTGCCATTCATTATTTTGTTGTTAAAGGGAAAGGTTACTTCTCTAATCTTTTGTGCCCCCTTTTTTTCAAAGCTGTGATGCCACTACAGCTCTGTTCCCCAAATGTAGTGTCCAGCTTGCCAACATATATAGTTGATAGCACCTTACTCACCAGGTCGGAATTTCTGTTAAACACCCTTTTACACTACGGCAAGGTTAGAAAATCCCATTATTTCCTCTTGAAAATCTTTTAAAGCCCTTGTTGTAAATGGTACATTGTGCTATGCAAAAGGCATATCTCCAGAGGAAAGATAAAACTTCTCTATTTGGGCTTCTAACAAAGAGCAGGAGGAAACATTCTCAAAAAAAAATGTAATCATCAGACAAATGAGTACCGGCTGTAATGAACCCCTGAGAACCTTAAATCCTATAGAATGAAAATGGCTTTTGGCCTCCTTCTCTACAAGAGTGAAATTGGGGATTGTGGGGAGAGAGTGAGAGGGTACTAAGTTTGATTTGATTACGCCTGCAGCATACTAATTCACTGGATAGTAACTCAAAGCTACATCCATGTTATCCTTTAGATCCTTTCTAGGTATACTAACAGACGGTTATTGAAGGAATATTTTAATTCTTTTTAGTGTGCAAACAGTACAGATTGCTATGAATCCAGTGCATTATTCTACTGCTTGGGGTTTAGATACTCATTTTCACTGCAAGAAAACCTTTAGGTTTGTGGGTTGGTTGTTTTTTTTTTTTTCCTGTAGGCACTGTATTATTCTTAGTTCATTCACTGTCATAGCATTGACTAATGATCCAGGGTTTTCTTACTCCTTTTTATCTGTTTGTCCTAGTTCTGTCACTGACCCTAAAATACAATATGAAAAGTGGGTCTTGCTACTGGTAAATATACAGTGCAAAACTTATTCTTTTTGTTCCCTCTCACTCATTCAGCTTGAATTGAGTAAATTCATATAGTGTGAGAAGTAGAATTTAAGCTTATCCTTTATTTTCTTGAGCTTTGTTCTTAGCTTCACTACATTGTCAGTATTAGAGAAAAAGAAATAAGCAAACTGAATAGCTAAAGAAAAACTCTTAAACTTCTTAACCATGCTGTAATTACTGACAGCAGGCAAAACATAAAAATTGCTATAATTTCTTCTTCCATGTATTGTAGCTTAGCAGGACTTTTTTTAAACCTCTGGAGTCAGAAAAGCATAACAGAAATTGTGTGTGTGACCTGAGGGCAGGAATCAGAGCCAGGAATTTATGGCCATAATCACAGATCAGATGCCCTCTAGGACTTGCTTTCTCCGCTAAAAAGAAAAAGGTACTAAATTAATTTACTTATCACTTAACATGTGTGGTTGAAAGAGAATTTGTGAGGCATCTCCAAAGCTATGCAGTCTTCTGCAGATCACGGAAAGGAGCCTGACAAGTGGAGAACAAATAGTATCTTGGCTTGCAATCTTCCTGCTGGTTCTCCATTTTTCTGTTTGAGTTGTTTCTAGCCTTTAATTTTTTCAAGTGGATTTTTGTTAAAGGAAGATCAATGAGGGGAGGGAGGTCAGTCAGATAGAGAGAAGAGAAAAAGAAAGGAAGGAAAGAGTGGAGAATGGCATCAGTGGGAGTGCGACTGATGCAATGACTCCAGACAGAATGGTGTGAGCTGGAACAAATAGCTAGGCTGTACCAAAGGTGTTTGAAAATTATACATACCCTGGATAGAGTCAATGCACAAAGGTCCCTAGGTCAGCAGTAAGCTCCAGGCAGCTGAATTACATTTCCGATGTTAAGATTTTTCTATCTTAGAGACTCTCTGATGAACATGTAAGGTTAGGGGAAAGTGAGAAGTGAAATGTGGTTACATAAAATTTGCCTTTCAGAATTATTGTCAGGTCAAGCCTCACTGAACATATCCTGCAGAGCTGGGCTTTACTCTTTAAATAAAGTGTAAATACAGTTATGACTGGGGTTTACTTTATGTTTTGGGGTTTTTTTGGAGGGGGAGTTTGATGATTTCTTTTTTCTTTTGACATCACATGTCCAGTTTAACACTTATAGAGAGAAAGGAAAGCAAAGCAAAAGAATGACTGTGACCTGAGCACAAATTTAGAGTTGAGATTTGTGACAAAAATCCTAGTCCTGATGCTCTTTAGGACATTCTTAGAGTTGACTCCTTTGCTAAAAAGAAAATGGAATCAACAGACTGCCAGAGCAGGACTGAAGAGGTAGCCCTGATCCCAACAACTTCAGCTTAATTAGGGCAGATCCTGGTGAATATGTTAATCTTTGGCTGGCTGTTGTAGACCTTAGTTCACAATACCTTGAGCATTGCACTGACTACCTTTTGCAAACTTTATGGAATCCTTTTTCACTTTCTCTGGATGTCTTTGAGAAGCAAGTTTCTATTACTTCCTTTGACATATCTCCTTCAAAGGCCTAGGTCAGATTTATATGTCCACACCCAAACACAATCTTTGGGTTATTATTGTCTCACATATAGGACTAGAGCAAGCACCTAGGCAGGACTTCAAGGAGGGTAAAAGTAGTGTTTGTTCAATGTCTTTGCAACTTCTGCTGTTATAAAACAGAAGGGGAGAAAAAATGAAGAACATTTTACTGGTCTCATTTGTTTATATATATTTGTTTATACATCCCTAATAGATAGATGTACATCATACACTGAGCTAATTTTATGACCAAAGATGCATTTTTTTCCTAAACATCAATCAAGAGCAGACATTTCACAAGTATGAAAAAGGTTTTTTTGACTCTTTTGTTAAAAAAAAACCCTTAAGATAATCAAAAAAGGCTAGAAATGTAAAAGATGTCTTGCTTTGAAGATCACACTGAAATATGAAGTTCAAGCCAACTGTAGAGAAAACTGACTCAATGATTTAAGAATTAAGCATTTTGATGAAACTTACTGTATGTTTTCTTGCTTCTAACCAGCATTTAAGATTGTCCAAGCTCAAGAATTCTTTGCCCATTTTCCTTCTTTTATTTTCAAAACTTATATATTCACCTTTAGAACACATAGCATGATCACTAGAGCCCTGCATCATCTACCGTCAATATATAAGCAAAGAGAACAAAATAATCAGGACTAAATAATGTGCATATTTGAGAGTAACACTTTCAAACCTGAACAAGACACAAATTCCAGGCCTTTTTCTCATTCAGAATTTTATTATTATTTTTTTTTAATGGGATTTGGGTAATGCAAATCCAACAGTAGTACAGGGCCACAGAACCTGAGCTCAGGTCTGAGACTCAAATAGCAGTGAGCTCTTTCCATTTGCTTTAAATTTTTTTTCTATTGTAATACCTAATAATTTCTATATAGATAAACATCATGAATAATGGAGCAGTTATATCTACAGCAGAGAGTTCTAAAAAATATATCTGAAAAGGGTATGTGTTTATGTACTAAGCCATAATAGAAAAGAAGAAATAGTCTTTAAGAGATGGTGCACAATTTCTTTTCATCCTGTTACCTTGAACTTGTTAGCAGTTTTGTTACCTCTATAAGAAAATGAAAACTGAAAATGGAAAAGAAATAATTTTTTTTTTTGTTTTTAGATTGAGAACAAATTAAATTTTTCTCTCAAGTAATGATTTTTATCCCAAACCTGTAATAACTTTCCCGCTGCTTTGTCAGGTTTCTCACCTTTTCATACAACAGTTTGAATAATCTTCTCACTTTCAAACCATTGCTGATTTATTGTTCTTTGTGCACTTCAGGTAAAAACTTGATTTCTCACTTAAACTTGCCATTTAATAGCAACATCACTTTGAAGACTGTAAACAGATTTTGATGAACAATCGAATTCTTCACATACATGATACCCATAAGATTTTCCCTGTAACTAATATCCATATTAAATGCTTTTCTGTTATTTCTATGTATTTTTCATTTAATGATTCTGAGTAACATAAACCAGAGTATATATATATTAAAACAATAAAATAGTTCAGGATTGTTTTATTTAAAAATAAATCAGTGCAGTTCACAACTTTACATTTTCAGCCATTTAATTTTAGATAGATCAAAAAATTTCCTTAGCAAAGGATTTAGTTTCAATTTTTATTGTAATAACAGTTTATTGATTTCTGACCCTTTTCAGACTTCTATCTCTTTGAGGCTTGAAACAGATTTACATTTAAAGGCTAAAAATGATCATTAATTTAAAATTCTACTCTAGAAATTAAAAAAAAAAACAATTGTTGTTTGGACATGCAATCTTACTGGTAAAATTAACTAATAAGAAAACAATGAACAAATGGGAGGAAAACAGTCTAAAAAGCAGTGTTCGGAAATGGTTTAGAAAAAATAATGGGTATGTGTTTCGCAGTTCAGTAATGTATATAAGTTGCTTTTAAACAAGCTCTAAATGAAGTACCAGGAGCAGTTACAGGCAAGGATAGATTTATCCTGCTCACAGTAGCTAACGTTGTGCATTGCAGATGTAGTAAAAAATGCAAAAGAAAATATTTCTATAAAATATTGATGAAATTTCTCATTGTCCATATTGAGGCTTATAATTGCTCAAAAAAAAGATCATATTTTCATTCCTTTAAAATGTGATTTACTTATCCGATTTCAGTGCAATGTAAGTGGTATTTTTGTGCTTAGTTTCAGTGACAAAGGGAAACAATAATCTAACAGTAAAAAGATAGTGAAAAATATTGCCTATACAAACATTTGCCATGACCATATTTGCTCACATTTCTCTTTTATTCTCTTCATTCAAAAATTCTCACAGATGGAAAGTTTTAATCCAATCAGCATTTGAAAACATAGTGGAAAAACAGGCTAGAAAGCAAGCTGGGGACTAAATTTATACTGCGCACAGGTTCCTCTATTAAGAGGAATGCCTACATTTTAGGAAGGCACATCTAGCCTTTTACTTAAACATGTACATTAAAAAAAAAAGTAAACTATTTCAATATTGGAGTAATAAAATGCTTGATTCTGTTATGAAACCACATAGGACTGATCACAGAATTAGGGTCAAATGCATACCTTCCTTCACTATTTTTTTCTTTTTTTTTAATTTTTATATAGCAGCATTTACTCTGTCTTTTATAATTAATTCAGCAACATATAATGTCATTTTTTTAACCTTTGATCTGCTACCAACTTTATTTGCAATTCCTCCAGCACCTTCCAAACAGTAATGCTGTTTGATGACTAGTTTATATACAATATTCTTTTCTAAAATGTACAGAGCAATTTTCACAGGAACAATATCCCTGTGGGCTGTATCTCTACATTGCACTGTGCATACAATACTCCCAGAGTCCCTCCCAAAATCATTTGTTCCCTCTTTCTTTCCACCCTGTCTCAGACTTTCCTTACTCTTAATTTCCCTCCCCCTTGAAACAGGATCTTTTGTTTTCCTACTTTGTAGCTGTATTTTCAGGTAAATGGAAATTTTTCATTAGCTCTTAAAGAAAACTTCCTTTCTGAAAGGAGGACACATATTTAAACAGAACTGGGGCATTTCCTTTTTTAGTTTGCCATCCATAAACCAGGCCTGATTTTGTACTATGCACTATAAAATATGTATGTAAAAATAGCTTTAGAATCTTTTTTCATCACCTTGTGAATAGTGCAACTTGTAGTGCTTGAATCCAAAGATACTGAGCCATGCAGTTAAAATGGGTATTTTCAAAACTAACATTCTCATTCCTGGACAGGCTGGGAGGTTTTAAGTGATTCAGACCAGAAATATGAGTTGGAAGCTGTTAAGAAGCCTTAGAAAACTTCAGTTGATCCTTAAAAATCCAGGAGGCTTAGGAATCCACATGTATACACAAAGATATGCCTAAGAACATCAAACAAGAAGAGACCTCCACCTTGTGTTTGTCTGGACTTGCTTATAGCTCCTGCAATGTAGAAACTTCAGTATGATGCGTGCTGTTGGTACCCTAAAACATATCTGTAACAGTTTAAACTACAATACCACTCTCCTCCTAAGGCCTGTGGTTTGGCACTACTTTGTTCGAATTAGCTCCACTTGCAGCACTGAACATAGACAGATCCCTGCACATGAGTAGCTGATTCTCAGGTTCTCCTTCCAAACTGGATCCTAAGTCCTATAAACACCTATTGTGAAAGAGCACTGGAGAGATTAACATGCCTAGGCTAACATTAGTCTGCCTGATTCCTTCCATGTCTTGTGTTTTGAATACACTACCAGGATGGCAGTGGGATTGGAACTAGATGATCTTATGGTTCTTTCCAAACCTAATCATTTTATGATCCTATGATTATTTATACTATTTAGATCCTCAGATCATTCCAATAGATAAAATTAGTATCACACTGTTTTTACAAACTGGATGTGACACACTATCAAAATTGTGTGTGTACATCCAGCAATAACATCAGTTAGTAGATGGATTGTTTTACAACAAATAAAAAAGTATTATTTTATATCAGAATGTCTTAGGAAAACACTAAAATATACTTTTAAAAATATTTTGAGGGTGTATCTTGATTTGAGGGCATTTGTTGTGTACTTAGGGAGACACTAAAATCTCAGATTGCAAACCAGAACAGCCAGTGTGCTGTTTAAGTCACATATATAAAATCAGTAAGAAACCCTAAGCAGTGGCTAGGGAGTTAGTAGCATAAAGACACACTCCCTTCATATCCAGAGTTTGGAACCCTCTCCTGAGATAGATCCTTTAGAAATGAAAGCTTTTTGTTTTAAAGTAAAACTGTGACATGATGTTATCTACCACCAAACTCATGTCACTTTTACCCTGAAGAAATCGCTAACAAATTATATGCCATCTTTGTTCAGAAATCTTCTTTATCTGTCAGCTGAAGATTCACAACTACACAAAGAATTCAAGACCCATTAGAAAAACGCAACACAGGACTCCATAACCTTGTGGGGTGGGCACTCATCAGGGAAACATTCAGTTATTGTGACTTGTCAGGTCTGCTCCTCTTTTTTTTTCCCCAGAAGACTGGTTACTAAAATGTATAAAAGAACCTCTTGAAGCAAAGACAGAACTTACGAACACTATAAATGCTGAATTATAGCATAATGTACTTTCTAGTGTTTTTCTTCTTACTCCCCACCAATTTCTTATTTTACCTCTTTCTGTATATTCCTATGAATCACATAATATTTCCTGTGGAGGAACAGAACAAGAAGTAGGGAGTGCTCTTCCTTGCTAACCTCAGCCTACAGTATACAGCAGAAATAAAAACACCTTCAAGAATGTGTGATTTGCAACCCTTTAACCTGAGGAGGGCATTGAACCTGAGTGTATGAATGCTATAAATTTTGAACATGCTTCAGTTCATTGGGAGCTTTACTGTCAATGTCAGCCAGTTGTTCTTAGGAAATGCATATTAAATGTCCTTTGGAGACCTTTAGTACTCGATTGCTTATAAGCATGTGATAGCTGCTGAGCTGTGTAGACTGCAGCACTTTTGGTGCACTTTAGTGGCAAAGTCCACTAGGTGCTGGGGAAGTTTCAGTCAAAAAGAGAGATACCTGTAATGTTTAAACACTTGCAAGATTAGACTTTTTATTGTCATTTATAACTTCAGTCTGTAAAATCTGTCTATATCCTTCATTTGATATGTGTCTTCCTGTCCTTGGGATATACAGAACTAACAACTCACAATTCAGTGCAGCAAGGTAAAAAAAAAAAAAAAAAAACAAAAAACAACAAAAACCAACCAAACAAAAAAACCCCAAAACCCAGAAAAAAAAATTTTAAGGTAGAAGTGAAAACAAAACAGAAATATTATCTGCTTTTTCAAGGCAAAGCTATATATTATTTTTATTCCCTAGCTTAGCAGTAAGTTATTTTGTTCACTTAAATTGTTCAATCATTTTTTAGAACAAGCCAGAATTTACCCTGTTTCTTCTGCCTAAGACAGGCAGTCAATTTTAATTAACTCAGTGTGTAGGAGTCTTTTTGGCATTTGTGGAAACTGGGCACACAGCCAATCTCCAAAGCGCCTCTGATCATTGTGCATAGAAAAAAGTAAAGGAAGATGTTTGCTTAGAGAGCTTAGAATTATAGTCTTAAATCTCAACAGCTGGAAATAAAATTAATTACACAGTCTTGCCTTCTTTATCTATCAGTGTAGCACCATTAGCATCCCTGAAACTACTCACATGAGTAAGTACAAGGAAGCTTCTATTGCAGAGATATGGAAATGCTAGTATACCATTTCAGCATTCATGTGTCCTGAAGTTCAGTATACCTAGAGTACTTGATATAATAATAACAAAAATAATAATAATGTTTATGTTATATAAATTCATGCATGTCTCCGTGTGTGCTCATGTACCGCATTGCAAAAACACTAGCAGTGTGATTTTTGAGGTGACAGTGAAAGTTTTTCTATGATATATTTTGGACTAACTCCATGAGACATCAGTAAGGTGGCAGGAGATGGACATTAAATTTTCAGAGCCAGTATCTTTTATTCTTTTTTTGAATCTGAAATATAGATTCCTCAGTGTGTGCAACACCTCCACTACTCCTCTTATAAAGCCACATGTGTGTGAATATGGGTAATTTATTTTACAATTGACTAAGCCTGGAAATAACAAGGTAACCTTTTAAGATTTGTAGTGAGAGTTTATCAAGAAAAAATAAAAAAGAAGTATTTTGTCTAACTAATCAAATAGTCACATTTACCCCATAGCAGGATATTCTAGTCTAAGAAAATGAATTTGGTTTTCTCAAAAAATAGAAATCAGTTGAAAATGAGCTGTGTGTAGAACATTTCTTGCACTATTCAAGTCCTTTTCAGACAAGAAAATGTTTACAGTATTGAAATTTAAAGCCAAGATAAAAATTGTCTCTTGATACTATTAAATGCAAACTTTTGCTGGTATTTTGTAGAGTGTTAAAGGACATTTTAAAAAGAAAAATAACCCATCACTCTTAAAGGTCTGAATGAACTAAACTTTAGCAATTATTTTCAACAATCAGTGTCAAAACCTGCTCCCTAGATGCTACGTTGATTTTGCTTTCATAAAGATTTCCATGAAGTTACAAACAGAAAAGATGCAAAATGGAAAAATCTTAACCTTGTATGGGAACAAAGCAAATGCAGACACTCAAAGGCAGTAACATTAGTAGTCTACTTCTGGGGAGAGGATTCAGTATTAAAGAGCCCACTGTACAGCTGAGTCCCCAGTTTTTAGCAGTAAATTTGACCCAGAGCTCCAAAAATCCAATGTTTGGAACTTTTGCCAAACAGCACAGGTAAGCAGTGAAAAAAAAATTCAGGCTGCTTTAATGTCTTCAGTTTAAAATGAAGCTGCACTGAGACTAGGGAAATAATATAAACTTCCTTGGTCTGGACCCAGAAAAATGGAAGTCTAGCTTCTCTTTTTCAAGACCTTGTATCCGTTAATATTTATAATCCCTAACTACAGTGGAGTTTATTCCATTTTACTCCAGTTATGTTAGCAAACGTCCTTTATTGGTAAATCTGAAATGCACATAACTTAAGTACATTTTTGCTGCTTCAATTAAGAAACATATTATGAATTCCATGGAATTGAAACTTGCATTGTAAATTTAAGTCAAGGTCATTTGTCTTTCTGTGCAACTCTGTAATGTTGCGACAATGTGTGAGACATACCACATTTTTTATTATATTTGCTAGTTTATTGAGAAGAATAATGGACTTTCTGTGAACTGGTTGTGCTATAATTTTCCAAGACTTCTAGATTTCAGTATAAAATATGCAACCGCTCCTTCACAAAAGCCTTGTGTTCTAAAAGAAACAGTTTTTAGTGACTTTCATTTCATGATCCATTACACTATGGACTTATCTGAGATTCTAGCTGAAGGTAGTGGTAAAAGTTCTTTTACTGAAAGCTATTCATTGAGACTACTGTTCAGTCAGTATTCTTCTGGTACCATATGACCACCAAAAAGTATTGTTCTCCATAACTTCAAAATGCAAACTATTTATAGTACCTAATGAATGAAGTCAAATTTATGTTCTATTTAAAAATCTTGGACACATCACTAGTAAACTATGTTAGAAAACCTTTACAGTTGTGTGTCTTGTTGCTTTGCTCTGGCAGACTTAAAGCTGGGAGGTTACATTCTGTTTTGAAATAGAAAAGAGTACTGGTAACACTGTTTTGCGAGATGGACTACATCAATAAGGTCGCAAAGCATTACTAACATTGTTAATAGAGTCATCATGGTGCTGTCTGGCACGTATACATCTTACTCAGAGCATAAGCAGAGTGAATACATGAACGTCTGTGTGTATCCATGTAGATTTTTTTTTTTTTCTCTGTCTATCAGGATAACTTGTCCTATTTCAACAACATGATAAATTGCAAGTTTGCCAGAATAGAGACTTGCACATGCATGTTTTGATCATTCACTTCCTAGGAGTGAGTTGTCTATCAGTTGAGCTCCAGGAAGTTAAATATAGCAAATAATTTCAAACTTCTTTGATACATCACCAGTTTAGCCATTGGTGTTGGAGAATCTAGTCAGATGCATCTCCACAATAGGTTTTGTTGTCTTTTCCACATCCCTCACAATCATCCACACCATCTGCCGTTGCCCCAGATAACCATCAGTTTACTATAAAAGGTACACCAACTTCTAAATACCTGTTTCTCAAGTAACTTCTATGACATCAAAGGACAACAATGTAACAGAAAAACAATTGAATTTCACAAACCCAAATGATAAGTTACTCTGCACAGCCCAAGACATGGTTGTCTGAGTACATTTTTCTTAAATTTGTAAACCAGTGTTATAACACTTAGTAGCTCAGTGTAATATCAGAATAGAATCTATGATACAGTTAAAAGCAAGGAAGTGCACAGCACCACACTTTCTATTAAGTTCTGCAAGGTTTTAGAGACGTTTCCACAGAATTCTTATTCAATTTTTATAGATCTCTTTGTGGTTTTTAACTCCATTAAATTCTCTGTTACTCTTCAAAAGCACTCTTTTTTTCTTCTTATCTTCAGCCCTTTCCTCTGACAGGTTTGCTGAATTTAAACTTCACAGACTCTCCTCAAATTGAAAGAAGTCTCCTTGAAAGAGAAAAAAAAAAATATCCAGGGGCATATTTTCCATGAAATGTGCAGTCTGTCCACAAAAGGGACACATCTAGAAAGGAGGAAATGGTGGGGATAAGGATGGGCCTTTAATTTAAATAATTCATTTCAGGAATGTATTTGATGTCTACAAGTTCTAGTAAGCAAAGTAGAAATCCATATCTTTTAAATTATTAAATTTCACACTTCCATGGCTCAGGGAGCAATCATACACATGTTCTTGTTCAACTCCTAAAGGTCATCATGGACAATGACTGCTTATATGTGTTACAATGTTGATAAACAAAATTCTTAGTGAGATGGAACTGGGGAAAGTAGCTGCAGTTTTCACTTCAAGTGTGAGAGAGAAAATGAATCCTGAACCTTATTGTGAGTAGCCACGGAAACAGCACTTTTTGTTCTATTATCTGATCTAAACTCAGCCATCTGATGCAGCTGGGAATGAGTTAAACCTTTTCACAAGCTGCGATGATGAAACAGCTGTTTTATTTCTTTGCACCAGTGAAGTTTTACCTTCATTATAAAACAAACAAATTAAAAAAAAAAGGTCTTTTGTCATCTATTTCTTATCACAAGGACAAATTCCCTTGAAAATGTGGGAAGTACATACAAGGACAAGGAGGACAAAAGGGGATTTTTTCAAGCCCATGTACTGGTTTTGAAAACATTGTACTTATTTTATGAAACAAGATAGTCTTCCTCAGTTTCAAATACAAACATAGGATAAATCACCTATTAGACCAGAATTATTTTGCACACTGAATTATTTTGAGATGTCATTTACTCTTCCATGTTAATTGTAGACAGATTCTGAGGAGTCCACCAACCAATCCAAAGTCCATGATGTGCCTCTTGCATATCAACCATCTGCAAAGATGAAACCTACAAATCAAATTTTTTATAGCAGAGTAAATATCTCCCTACCTCTGCTTTCAGACAACAGCAACAATGTTGACTTACTGTGAGCAAGCAGGTCATTAAAGTATTTCATACAGCAACATTAATTATCAAGCCTACATCTGATGATGATAAAGATGATAAGGATCATTTGCCTGCAATAGACTATGATCAATCAGGAGTAATTGTTCTGAAGTCACTGATCTTTGCTTCAGCTATGTTTTATAGCTGGTGCGAAAAACATTCATGCAGGTGGATTTAAGTCTCATGCTTACTGCCTTTAGATACTTGAGATGCTATTTAAAACTAACATTTTCAATGCTAAAACCATGGATGCTAATAATTCTAATTAGTTCACAAATCTCTAGGTTTACCAGAACTCTTTTACTACAATATTTACTAGAAAAAAACACCAGGATTTATACACTTACTTATTACACACTTTTTCGTCCAAGCGCTCTCATGTTCAACCACCAGGGTTTCAAAGACATATAAAAAAATCAGTAAACATCTCCTTCACTTCCCTTTTCACTTTAAGCCTTACTATATTGCATATATGGCATTTTCATTTGTATATTAAAAATCAAGCTAGCAAGATTCCTTGTACTTTGCACTTTCTCAAAAGGTTAAAATGTAGCACACTTCAACCGTTCAAAAGAAAACTAGTCTATCAATATTCCATTAGTTAAGTAAGCATGTTCAACAGTAAATATTATTAAAAATAATTTCTTATAATATTAATTACAATGAGCATTCACAGCTTTCTTATAAAGCAAAGTTAGCTAAAAGTATTAACATAATTCCAGAACACTACCTCTTGGTAGCCATCCTCTGCCAACAGCATACTCACTTGAGAGCATCGTACCCTGTGCCTTGAAAAATGTTTTCAACCACAGGGTTGAGACAAGAACAGCTTACTAATTGTAGCAAAACAGGATATTATTATATAATAATAGTAATAATAATAATAATTAATAATAAAATAAGAAAATATTAAAATAGGAAAAAGGGAGAGAGAGGAATAAAACCAAAGAAACACAAGTGATGCACAACATAACTGCTCACCATCTGCTGACCAACACCCAGTCCGACGTGAACAATGATCAGCCCCTCCTGGCCAACTTCCCCAGTTTCTATACTATGCATGATGTTTTGTGTTATGGAAAACCCCTTTGGCTAGTTTGGGTCACCTGTCCTACCTCTGTTCCCTCTCAGCCTCTTGTGCCCCTCCTCAGCACTTCTTAACAACAACTAAAACATCGTGTGCTATCAGCATTGTTCTCAGACTAAAGCCAAAACACAGCATTATAGTACCAGCTACTAGGAAGAAAATTACTTGTATCCCAGCTGAAACCAGGACAGTGGACTATTCAGTCTTCTTTCTTTCTTACAGGTGGCATGCTCTGTACATTGCTGGATATCTTGGAATCTGGGAGTGCTAAGATGCTCAAAAGCAGCTTTCAAATCAGTAAGAGATGATACCACAGCTCAGAAAGAAGAGCTAAATTTATTAGTGTGCACAAGTTCATACAAGGTAAGCACATGTTGCATTTATGTATCTGATATTCACAGATTAAAAAAATAAATTTATCAGGTTTCCTTTTTTTTTTTTAATATACTATTAATATCTGACTAGTAAGTCAGGCTTGGCAAAATCACCCAACTTTCCATGTAAAGACTCAAAATTATTCAAAATAACAAGAAAGAAAATGTTGAAAATAAGAGGGCTGTGCATTTTCCATCACTTTTTAATGTTCTGACAAACATTAGGAAAGTTCAGCAGGATGACTTTTTTAATTTAAGGACAGTGACACTGTAAAGAAGTTGACTACATCTGATCAAACTTTCTTACAAAAGTTAGGTATTCCCTAGTTTTAAGTCAATTAAAATACTCTCAAACTTGCATTTCATTACAACATGCTGTAATCTGTTATCTAGTACCCCCCATGTGCTATATTATCAGTGACTCTCTACAGTGATTAACTTCAGAAAATTAATTAAAATGTAATTAATTTTATGCCTTGCTTATTTAGCAGATCTTTGGTGAAAATAAGGTAGTAGCTGAAGCTTGGATTTAACCAATTTTTTTTATATTAAAAGCTACTGAATATTTTATGAACTGTAAACTATGCTCTATGAGGAGTCCCATGAATGATCACCATGTCTATGGGACAGAAGGGATAAAAGAGGCTGATTGAATCAGTCATGAAGTTTCCAACAGTGATTGAAAGTTAGAAAATTATTTGCTATAGTATTTGTGCATATCCTGATCTGCAGTTTCTTGTGATTATAACTGTAATCTCATTCATTCTTCTGTTTATTTCTATGCACAAGAGGACTAGCATCACATGAAGACTTGGCTGCTAGTTGTCTCTCCACATGAAGTGAAGTTAGCCTCGTTATTCTGGCAAGGCACCAGCAGGGATAATCACCTTCTGCTGACTTTGGTATGGCAAATGTGCAAGTAGCGAGGCTAACATTGAAGACTTTGAGAAATTAAAAAAAACCCAAACACATGTGAATGGAGACTAAAAACTTTTCAAAATACAACTCAGCCATAAACATAAGGGCTCTAGATGTGAATATTTTCATTCACATTCATCCAACGTACCTTGAAGCACCTAAGACTCTTCTATTGCTACCTCTATTATCTGCAGCACCCTTTTAGTTAGGGACGAAAATTGACACTTCCAAGAGACCATTCATCCTATATAAGATCTAAATCACTTTCATCATCTTGGATGTCTTCCCTGCTAAAGAATAGGCAAGATAGGTCCAGGCCAATGATTTTAAGGCATGGGAAAGCCAAAATGTCACTTCTCTTTAGATTGTGTGCTAAAGAAATTCAATGATTGTATCATTTAGACTGACTTGTGAGCAAATTAACTAATTTAGTGTCCTGCTCTGAGGTGAAGTGATCAAGCACAGGGCTGCCCACAGGCACCTCTGAACAGTCCCAATTGCATCTACTGTTTCCTTTTTAATTTCCTCTCTTGATCAGAACTTCCTCTGTTTACCCTTTCCCCATTGACTGGTTTATGGTCTTAACTGGTATTTATTATATGATTGCCTTGACTGCTTTCATCTTAATAATTTTCTAGCAGTCCCCTCTCACTAGAGCTCTTGCTCTGTGATTCCTTCTGTTAGTAACTTATTTGTGTAGCCAAATTTGCTGCATAGCCTTACAACTTCCAGATAAGTTGAGTGCATGCCAACACAGGACATATGCAGAAAGAGCCACAGGCAGTCTCTTTCCTTTTCCTAAATTCAAAACAGCCTTCCCCTCTTTCAGCAAAAGGATGTGCTAATGATACAGTCAAAAGCAAAACCATAACAGCATTTATCCATGTTTCATTCACCAATATAAAATATACCACTTTCTGAGAACCTTTTGTGGATCATCAGAGAAATTACATTATCCATTTTTTATTATTATTTACTGCTTGCACCTGGGTACACCTTGCACTTCCACTGCAGGAAGACCCTCTCCCTGGAGATCTGCCATGACATTGCTTACTGACTATACACTCACAACAGAATATTTTTCTATGGAATTGCATTTGAGACTCCCTGAAGGAATCCCTGAAATTTATATTGACTCTGAGGAAAGTGCAGATCTCAAATAACCAAATACCCTATCCCAGTTTTTACTGGGATATCCCCAGAGATTTTTCTCTGGAGTGACTGCAACATCTCTAGGATTTCCAGGAAAAAAAGTAAAATAAAAAACCCAGTCTTGTGACTAAGTCCCAGCTGTTTTGGTAAAACTGCAAGCAGCAGGAACTGTGCACCTTCAAGTACAGTTAAGAAGGCAAGGTCTGTCAAGCAGCTGCCAATACTTTTAATGCACAGCATTTCACTTCACTCCAAGCAGTTCCAAATGGCACCCTGTTAAAAGGAACCTCAGGTGTAAGACCCTGGAAATCCAACAGCAAGAAAAAGCACTTCAGCCAGAGTGGGACTGCCACTGCTGAACAGGGGCAAGCAGGTCTTCCAACCTCATCCTATACTTCATTTTTCAGCTGCCCTACCATCTATTCCTATAGCATGTTCCACAATCTCTAACCCAACCTCTTCATGCTTGCCAATCCCCCTTCCTATCTGCTACCAACTGTGAGAACCCCTCCAACAAATGCATCCTTTTTCAACAGATAATCTTTTAGTCTGACTATTGTATGAATTTTCTGCTTCATTCAATTATATTTTCCCCAGATAGAGGCCCTTAACAAAAGCAGATTGCACCAGCCTTTCTGTTTTCCTGTTTTCTGCCAAGCTCCAGATTCATGATAACAGTGGATGAATACTAGCTGAATGAATAGCTATTGCATGGCCAGACTGCCATCAATGGCAAATTGAGACCCTTTGTATCTTCATCAGTAGCATTGTTTAATTCCCCAGAATGCATAATAACTAAACATTTTTGTCCTTTTTCTTTTTTTTTTTTTTTTATTTTTCCCAAGGAAATTACACTGCAAAAACCTTTGACTACAAAATTCACATTTCAGTCACTAGTCTAACACAGACCTCCAAATTTAAAAGGAATGACAGCTTAGGTAGGCTGAATTTTTATTAGCTCACTTTTTTCAGGAACAAAACCCCTTATAAAGCTGGGAACTTTCAGAAGATATTAAAGACAGCTGCAACAAATATACAGAAATGTAATATTCAAGAGAGTAAGAACAGAACTTAGGAATTTTTTGCTTGTGAATCTATGATATAAGTCATAAAGACTTCTCACAAATTGGGAGTATTAAAAATGTAATAAAATACTCCTTTAATCCTTTAGCTACTTATTCCTGCTTTTATTATGCACCCTAAATATTCTTTTTTATCATTTCAGTGAGTTGGCATGGTTTTTACTAGGCTGATATAGAACCCCAAGTATACTAGCATGTACTTAAAATTTGATTGGATTTCAGGTTTAGTAGATGACTACTGAAAGAATCTTGTGATTGTATGCTAACTGTTTAAAAATCAAGTTAGTTATGCACTGAGCTCATTTGAAATGCTTAGTTTGAACCTTAGCCTTACTTTAACTACAATAATCAGCAAGTTTAACTACAATAATCAGCAACTATTTTCTTTTAAGGATGAGACTGATATTTTTACCGTGTCTTGCACATGGGCAATACTTAGAAACTATTTGTCATGGTGCATAATACTTTCAGAAAAGACCACTGTCAATTTTAATACATATTTAAGTTTTGTAGGTCAGGATATATTCTTCCTTTGTCAGATATGACAAGGTTTTTCTCATCATGGTAGCAGTGTAAGTTGACAAGGCATTTAAACATGGGCATAATGTTAAGTCTAGCAGTCTAGCTGAATTCAGTGACGCTTTTTGAATGCTTAAACATAATAGTGAGCTGTCTTTGGTTGAATAAGATAGAAAGATGTGTGGAAGATAGGTTACTCTAAATAAGGCTAAATTAAAAATGTTGAAATATAAGCATTCTGAGGATCTAAAAATGCATATTTCTTTGAAAAAAAATACCTTTAAAATGTGTTTAAACAGCAAACATTTTTATATTAGAGGTATACATTTTGCATCTATGAATACACATACACATTTCCAAGCATGTAAGAGTATTTTAGCATTTAGATGTACTCTGCTTCTGTAACTTTAAAAATAAGCATAATATCAGAAAAATAAACTGGTTTAATATTTTTATCTCACATCATCCTGTCTTCTAGAAATATAGTAATTAATTTCTTGAAATGTTTTCTAAAATGTCTGCATCCCAGCTGGGACCAGTGAATCAACCTTGACCAAAAGGAACTTTGTGTTTTTCTAGATAGCAAGAACTGTTACACAAGATTTATTAAGCAGGACAATGGCTAAGAGCTAAAAGCTGTAAAGAGAAAATTTCGGTTGGAAGCTGAAACTCATTTCTTTTGAATTTCTAACAAAACTCATATCTTATTTTCCATAGCATATCGAGAAAGTTTAAAGGCTGAGTCTTTTCAGCCAAGTTTTTATTGGGAAAAAAAGAAAAAGAAAAAAGTCTGATTGTCCATTTTAAAACAAGTGTAAATCTAAAGACAGCAGAAATCTTTTCAGCTTCTAAGGAATTCTATGAAATTCTGGAATGAGCAGAAGATCATTCAGCATAGCCAGCATGCTTTGCCCCATCTCTTTAAATATCAGACATGGTCCAACTCATCCATGGGTGGGGTACTTGTTTCAAAATCTCACTACTGATCTGTGCCAACATATTCATGTAGGTGCAGTGTATTGTCAACTGCAATTCCCTTAGGATGGGATGAATTACATTTTAATTATTATTCCAACTTCTTGAATATTGAGGAGTAAAAACTACTGCTTTTAAACAAACAAACAAGGTCTAATTTTAAGGTCATTAAAGCCAGGTATATTGGGTTTGCATGGCAAGATTGTGGGGTGAGTGGGGGTGAGTTTGACAGATATCTTATTTGAGAAACTGTTAGACATTTCCCTTCTCTCCAATAGAGCCAGTCTCCAAGAAAGACCCAACTCTGACTGTGGCTGAGCCCATAGGGGGTGGTGGTGGTACCTCTGGGATATTTATGAAAGGAGAAAAGATTCTCTGCAAGAGCAACTGCATTCGACAAGATTGAAAATATGTGAGCAAAACAACTTTGCAGACATCAAGGTCAGTGTACAAAGAGGGACAGGAGGTGCTCCAGGTGGTAAAGCAGAGATTCCCCTGCAGCCCATGATGCAGATCATGCTGAGGCAGCTGTGCCCCTGCAGCCCATGGAGGTGCATGGTGAAGCAGATCTTTATCTACAGCCCATGGGGGACCCCACACCAGAGCAGGGGGTTGCCAAAGAAGGCTGCAGACCTGTTGGAAACCCACAGTGGAGCAGGCTTCTGGCAGGACTGTGTCCCTGTGGGGAGAGGAGCCTGCACTGGAGCAAGTTTACTGCAGGACTTGTGACCCCCCATAGAGAACCTGCTCTGGAGCAGTCTGCTCCTGAAGGACTGCACCCATAAAAGGGACCTACCCTGGAGCAGTTCATGAAGAACTGCAGCCTGTGGGAAAGACTCAGATTGGAGAATTTCACGGAGGGCTGTTTCCCCTGGGAGAGACCCTACCCTGAAACATGGGAACAGCGTGATGAGCTGACTGAAACCACCATTCTCTGCCCCCCTGTGCTCCTGGTGGGGATAAGGTAGAGAATGTGGGAGCAAAGTTAAGTCTGGGAAGAAGGGAGTAATGGTGAAAGGTATTTTAAGATTTGGTCTTATTTCTCATCCTGTAAACGATCTGAGGCAAATCCGTTTTGCCCATGATGCCAATTGCTGAGTGATCTCTCCCTGTTCTTATCCAGACCTATGAACCTTTCATTACATTTTCTCTCCACTGACCAGTTGAGGAGGGCAGCAACAAAGTGGCTTTATTGGACACCTGGCATCCAGCCAGGGTCAACCCACCAAACCAGGTAAGAGGACCTTTATGTAATAACTATATTTAGCTTAATTGGAGCTTAATATTGCATAATTCCAAATATGTTTCAAAACCTGATCATGTCAAGTGAAAGAATTCTACTGACTTCAGTTAGACCAGCATCAACAGCCCAACAGAAATTGTTGTCGTGGTTTCAACCAAGACAGTCAGCTTGTCCACTCACTCCCCCCCTTCTTTCCCTCCCCCTACTCCTGGGGGAACGGAGAGGAGAATCAAAAAGAATGCAACTCCCACAGGTTGAGATAAGAACAGTTTAGTAACTAAGGTATAACACAAATCACTACTGCTACCACCAATAATAGTAATGATAAAGGAAATAACAAGGGAAGATAATACACCACCTCATCACCAGCCGACCGATAACTTGCCCCCCCAGCCCTACCAAGCACTGACCGATACCTCCTCCAACCCTGCAGTCCACCTCGCCCTTCCGGCTAACTCCCAGTTCCCTCCTGGGCATGACGTGCTGTGGTATGGAATAACCCTTTGGTCTGTTTGGGTCAGGTGTCCTGTCTCTGCTTCCTCCCGGCTTCCCCTCCTCCCTGGCAGAGCATGAGGCTCACAAAGTCCTTGGCCAAACCAAAACATCATTTTTATCAGCTTTGTTCCCAGCCCGAAAGTCAAAACACAGCACTGCACCAGCTACCAAGAAAGAGAAAAAATGACTGCTACTGCTAAACCCAGGACAATTGTATTCAGTTTATTTTCACCCAGCAGAGTTTAAACATTATATATATATTATATATATAAGTGCTGTATAGTTTTTCCACTATACAGCATTTCTGTTTGTAACTCAGCAGTTACAAAAGGGCTGCACTTTTGGAATGGTGGATTGTCTGTTGGGCATTTACTGCCGTAACAGAGTCAAGTTTAATAACAAAAAATGCTGTTGTCTGTAAAGATAGTTTGAAACCTAGTCAGATTTTTTTCCATTTCTAATGTTTCTAACACACTTTATGTTTCTATTGGCATTTTTGCAAACTGGTACTATTTTAAAATATACCACAATTTATATGATTAAACTGTCCAATAATTTTTAAGTCTATTGAGGACTAGCTTCTTAATAATATTTAACTTTTCTTAAGATCATATTGTGTCGTATGAGTGTTTTTCTCTCTGACTGCCTGTAGTGTAATTAAACCTTCCTGGTACTTTGGTAAATCTTCTACAGTTGAGTCAATTGAGGTTATCATGGAATCATAGAATCATAGAATAGTTAGGGCTGAAAAGGACCTTAAGATCATATAGCTCCAATCATCCTGCCATGGGCAGGGACATCACATACTAAACCATCTCACCCAAGGCTCTACCCAGCCCAGCCTTGAACATCCCATGCCAGGGATGGAGCATTCACAACTTCCATGGGCAACACATTCCAGTGCCTCACCACCCTTACAGTAAAGAACTTCCTCCTTATATCCAATCTAAACTTCCCCTGTTTAAGTTTTAACCTGTTACCCCTTTTCCTATCACTACAGTCCCTAATGAAGAGTCCCTCCCCAGCATCCCTATAGACCCCCTTCAGATACTGGAAGGCTGCTATGAGGTCTCTCCATGCAGCCTTCTCTTCTCCAGGCTAAACAGCCCCAACTTTCTCAGCCTACCTTCATATGGGAGGTGCTCCAGTCCCCTGATCATCCTCATGGGTCTCCTCTGGACTTGTTCCAACAGTTCCAGAACTGCACACAGTACTTCAGGTGAGGTCTCACGAGATCAGAGTAGAGGGGCAGGATCACCTCCTTCGACCTGCTGCTCATGCTCCTTTTGATGCAGCCCAGGATATGGTTGGCTTTCTGGGCTGCGAGCACACACTGCCAGCTGATCTTCATTTTCTCATGGACCAGCACCCCCAAGTCCTTCTCTGCAGGGCTGCTCTGAATTTCTCCTCTGCCCAACCTGTAGCTGTGCCTGGGATTGCTCCAACCCATCTGCTGGACCTTGCACTTGGCATGCTTAAATTTCATGAGGTTAGCATCAGCCCACCTCACAAGTGTGTCAAGGTCCCTCTGGATGGCATTCCTTCCCCCAGTGTATCAACTGAACCACACAGCTTGGTGTCATCAGCAACCTTGCTGAGGGCACACTCAATCCCACTGTCCATGTCACCCACAAAGATGTTGAGCAAGACCGGTCCTAACACTGATCCCTGAGGGACACCACCCGTTACTGGTCTCCAGCCAGACATTGAGCCATCGACCACAGCTCTTTGTGTGTGGCCATCCAGCCAGTTCTTCATCCACTGAGTGGTTCACCTATCAAACTGATGTCTCTCCAATTTAGAGACAAGGATGTTGCGTGGGACAGTGTCGAATGCTTTGCATAATTCCAGGTAGATGACATCAACCGCTCTACCCCTGTTCATCAGTTCCATAGCCCGGTTATAGAAGGCCACCAAATTGGTCAGGCAGGATTTCCCCTTAGTGAAGCCATGCTGGCTGTCACCAAGCACCTTGTTCTTTTTCATGTGCCTTAGCATGCCTTCGTGAAGAATCTGCTCCAAGATTTTGCCATGCACACAGGTGAGACTGGTCTGTAGTTCCCTGGGTCATCCATTTTGCCCTTCTTGAAAAATGGGTATATTACCCTTTTTCCAGTCTTCAGTAACATCTCTTCTGCTGGAATAGATGTGGGTACTAATGAAAATTTCAATTTAAGCCATTAGACTCATTTTCACTTACTTTTAATGACTCATACATAACTTTTTTACAGCACTAGATTGATTAACTGTAGCCTAAACCCATTTCAGATTTTAATCATCTTTTCATAAGTTAATTTGATTTTATTTTACTTAAACATTCTTATGTGCCTATATAGACTACCTGAACCCATGAAATTTTCTTAGTCAAAATGCTTCTCCATTTTCTATACAACTTGCTCAGTCATCCAACAATTAGTTCTACTTTCACTGGTTTTGATTATCAACTAAAGAAATGTTCTTGGTTCAGGTTTTCAAATAGGAGATAATCATAGAAAAAGGATGAATGAAAAGCAATACAGTGGTGTTATTGGAAATATTGAAATAGTTCCTTAAAATTCCTATAAAAATAATTTTATAAAAGAAAGATTTGTTGTTTGCTGTTAATATATTTTGAATTATTTTAATAACCCTTTTAGAGTCTGAAGAAATTTTCTTTTCATAGTTTACTCATTTTATATCTTCTACAATTCTGTAATATTTTATATCTTAATAGCCTTTTTGCCAAATAAGCATTAGTGAGTTTGAAAAGTGCAATATCTAAATGCAATTCAAGCTTATGAGTTTTCCTACATTTATAGTTTTATTAAAGTCCCAGTATAAAAAGAAACAAAACCAAACAAAACTAAAGCAGCAAACAACCCAAACCCAAAATAGTCCCTGAGAAGAGGAGAAGAAAATAAGGCTTTAAAAAAAGCAGAAGCCCTTCAGACAGAGAAAACAATCAATATGTATTTTCCTGTTAAGCAGTAAATAAAACATTCTTCAGTGATTTTTTTTTTTTGATCCCTAAAGTAACAAATGGTCTCTAAAGCATTGAAATTTGTTTTCTTACTCACTGCAGTTTCTTTTACATCTAGCAAATTCCGCTAGCAATTTTATTTTAATTGAGGAAGAAATTAACACTCAGACAGACAGTACAATAGGTTTTAAAATGCTGTAACAATAAAGATTTTACTGAAAAAAAATAATTATGGTCAGCCAAAAATATGAAATGAAATCATTTACATTTTTTTTAATACGTATTAATGAATAATCTGAAAAGCTACTACTGAATACTAAGGAAGGTGGTTTAACCTTACTGTTTTAGAAAGGTTCTTGATGACAGTCAAGAAAATCTTTTGAGTTAGTTACTTTTATGGAGCTTTTAAAAATGACTGTGGCAAAGGGTTATTTATTCTGCACTGTAAATAAGACTATGTATTAATTCTGAATAATAATTAAAGACATCTATTAAAACTGCTAAAAAGCCATTCTCTTCATTTTTATTTCTACTTAAATTAAGGATGATAAAATATTTAATGAAATTTAATAGAGTAGGTTGACTCTTAAAATTTGAAAATTTTCAATAAAAATGAATCTATCTGAATTTGCAAACACACACTTTTTTTTTTTTTTTGGAACCAAAAAAATTTCTGACTTAAAATAACTCCTTTTTTTGAGTTCAGACATGTAAATGGGTGATATCGCATTCTACTGGTACATTTTAAAGAAAAGCTGAGTAAACAGAGTTTCTCAGCTAATAACATAAGCTTGCTGAAATCCCATTTCTTCGGCTAGGAGACCAAAAGATTAATTTATTAATTTCTACATTTTGTGGTTACCTCTGCGGTAGGTAGATTGTTTAGAGTTTCAGATGGCATCACTGTAGTTCACACATGCCACAAATCAGGCCTAGTCTTTAAGTGTAAAGTTATTGTTGATATTGATAATATTGACATTAAGTATACAAGATAATAATAAACTTGTTACATGATGTTGTATTTGCAAGAAGTATTCAGTTATAATAATAATAATATCATTAATTTATATGCATGAGTCTTAAATACAATTACTTTAGAGTCACCTTCCATTACCCATAATATTTACCAGTCTCCTTTTACTTGAGTATTAGTTTGTCAGGTTTTACAGCCTCTGAATCATAAGTCATTTGTTTCTTGATGCTTTTTCTCAACATTTTAAGTTATAATAAAAAAAAAAAAATTCTGTTACAAATCTCCACTGAATTTTGTTGATCTATTCCTCCCACTGTCAGCTATGGCTTGGCCTCAGGAGCCTAATGCATACTGAATCTCAGTTGAAAATGTCAACCCCATTTCAAACACATTAGTCGAACCAAAGATAAAAAATCCCAAATAGTTCTGTCTTAGGAGGTCATGCATTAAAATTGATATTTCTGTTGACTGATTAATTGACACTCGTTTCTTTCAGATGTTGCCCATTCCAGGGAATAGCGTTTGCATTTAGGAGCAATAGCCACAGGGATAGTATTCTTTTTTATTATAAAACATACACTGAGCCATCAAAATAAAAGATTTTCAACATTCTCAACCTTTCAGAAAATAGAGGATGGCATAATAAACGCAAAATTAGAAACACAAGTCAACCTGGGGACACTGTCTTTTTTTTTTACTATTGTCAAAATATTGTCGTACATAGTTTTCATCTTGATATATACGATACAATTTTTACCCATTTTTTCCCCTCAAGATTCTGAAATCAAGAAGACTGCAAAGCTATCATTTACTGAAAAAAAAAAAACAAAAAACACAAAACACAACAAAAACAATAGCAAAAAGAAGAGAAGAGAAGAGAAGAGAAGAGAAGAGAAGAGAAAACAAAAGAAAAGAAAAGAAAAGAAAAGAAAAGAAAAGAAAAGAAAAGAAAAGAAAAGAAAAGAAAAGAAAAGAAAAGAAAAGAAAAGAAAAGAAAAGAAAAAAGAAAAAGATTATTTGCATGGTGAATCAGAATCCCTGATAACACCGCATTAATTTTATAATCCTCTTTTGTAAATATGCACCATTCATTGATTCATTGACACTGGTTCAGCTTACAGGTGGGTTAAACATGTTGCTGAAAGAGCAAGAGGAGAAAGAGCTGGTTTTGATGATTTCTGAAAGAGGTTCCAGTTCTTCATAAGGATTCCAATTTTCAAAGGTCTTTCCTAAGCAATTTTTCAGACATGGATATTTTATAGGTGGAAACACTCAAAGAATTTAATCAAAAGCGTGGTCAGAAAGCACCTGAAAAAAATATGGACTGAATAAATATGGTCACTTAGCTCCACAAACTTGCCATTTTGTTCTACAAATGGAAGCAATGGTATCATCAATTTCAATTTCAAAAGAGAATTCTGAAGAGTTTTAACATGGAGGAGATTTTGCAAAAAAAACCTTGAAGGGCAACATTTTAATTTATTAGAAAGTGGATAAGGGCAGGAGGGCAAACTAAAAGTAAAAGGTCAGAGAATAAGTAGGTAATCAAAGACTGTAGAACTGTGACTGGTACTGGAGCTGATTCAATTCTGTATTTACGTGAACCAGGTACTAGCAAAAAAGGAAGATATAACTTGCTCTAAACATGACATTTATTGTGAGTTAGACCTCAGGAGCCAGTGCCTGTATTACTTAGTATATTTGTTAGCAATTCACAAGTACAGTATAGACAATGCATTAGTGCAATTTGTTGTTGATAAAAGACTAAGGATAGCAGCCAATTGCTTGAAAAACTGCACAATTTAAGAAAAGAAAAATGTCAATTACATGCAATGCAAATAGATGTGAAAGTAGAGAGGTTTTGGCAGAAAAATTAGTGGGGAGTATTCCTCTACAGTACTGAGGAATAACATGTAGTACCAAAGTCAGTTATGAAACTGGATGCTGGAAGAAAGCACCTTCTTATTAAGGTTGCTGATAGAATGATTTGTTGTGGGTTTTTTTTTTTTTTGTTTGTTTGTTTGGTTTGGTTTGTTTTCTCATACTGAAATTAATATGAATGAGGATGTGAAGCATATATTTGGAGAAATTTAGTGATTGTCAACAAAACTTTGGAGAATATGAGCCTGTCTATGCCAGCTTCCAACTGGAAACTTAGGAAGCTCCAGCTGTGACTCAGTTATGGCCTGGGCTTTAGCACTGCAGTTACTGGCCAGGTACTGGTAAACCTGGTTAATCTATATAAACCTACAGTGTGTATGAATAATCGATATGTACAAAATCTAACATGCATGTACATAAACAGGGAGATATATGCATTAAACATGGTCAGCTCTGATGTTCAATACCATAACAACGTATGGAGGCAAGAAAGAGATGTAAACTCAAGAAGAAACCACACTGCTTGGTTTCATATACTGCAGGCTAATTGTGCCACAATCCAACTGTGGTTAGGTCAGAGTTAGAGAAGAACACGAAATTGGCTGGGGCAAGGCATTTTGAGTCCCTTACTGTTGTTTAACTGAATGTAACAGACTCTTACACATAGATTAGAAAACTTAAGGCCAAAAGGAGCCACTAGATAGCTTTTAAGGTCCACAGAATTTAGCTTAGCAATGCCTTTAAGTCCAGTAATTTGTGTTTGTCTACAGTGTCTTCTATCCACATTCAAGTTGAAGCCAGTAAGAATTAAATCCACCTTTTTTTTTTTTTTTTTTTCTTAAAGAGTCCATTATCTTTACAGTTAAAAATGTGAGCCTTATTCTTACAGGTTTTTTTTTGTCCTACTGGTGGTAGTTACAATTATTATTATTGCCATCAGGACCATCAAGTACCTCACAGTACTGCCATGGCTTTTCTTTTTTTTATTTATTTTTATTTATTTTGTTTAGTCTAGTGAAAAACCTTTAAGTACTTGGTATTTTCTTCCTACAGAGGTACTTATGCATAATAATCAAATCAAATCTTTACCTACTTCTTGATAAGCTAAGCAGATTTTAATTTAAATCTGTTACCATAAGGAGTCTTCCCAGACTTCAAATTCTTAATTCCTCTTAAGATTATGTTTGCATTTTTAATTTTGATCTAATAAGTGTTGGGATAAACAAGAACCTTATTTCTAAGAACCTTTAGTTTCTCGTTATCACTGGCTTTCACTACTATGAACATTAAAAAGTAAAATGGAAAATCCTGCTAACTCACGGTAAATAGTGAAGCATTCAGGGGGCAACAATCTGTCAAACCAGACAGAATTGGTAACAAGGGATATACTCAAGTTATCAAGAAAGATACACAGAAAACTGAAAGTAGCATTCTAAAGATAATGTCCCACGTTTTGGGGGTTCAGTATTCAAATCCCAGTGTCTTACATTCAACCATGAGCAGATGTCAGTTTCTTTCTTTTCTGTAGTCAGGAACAGGGATCTTAAGTAACTTAACATACTGTGAAACATCATCAGCATAATTATTCTTACTAAGCATATGTATAACCTGTAACAGATTCTTGCATGTATTGATTGCCTGTCATCAATATTTGTGGCATGTACAGGATTAGAAAGTGCTTTACATACTTAGAAAAATGGGGCCACATAATCAAAGCCACCAAAGGTGGAAATGATTCTTTGAAGATTACAGTCCTAATCAACCCACCCTGAATGTGTTAAAAAGTTTAAATTTGGCATTCTATCCGTGAGTGCATTCAAGCACAGGAACTTAAACCTCCTAAGCCACCTAAGTAATACTTTGAAATTTCGAACACACTTTCACTACTTTGAAAAACCATTTTGTTTCAGCCAGTGTTACAAAATAGCACAGTGCTTAGTCAATGGAACCAGATGCGGAAGAGCTCAAAACCACAAAATTTCTCCCTTTCATTTCTTTTTCTCTCCCTTCTCTTACAAAACGATTTAGCAAAGTGTGCTACTGCTTCATTATCAGTCTTTGGCATGCAGAACCTCTTTAAATAACAATGCTAACATATGTTCAGCAATTCTTCATTTGGCAGATTGGTTTCCATTGTTAGAGAACCCATTCAAATACCAAGAAGCCGTTATCACCTGTGATAGACCATTATATATTTAGAATTTACTGAGGACAACACTAATTCAGTTGTCACCTTTTCAAATACATGTGCACAATTGCACATTGAGATCCATGAAGGCTTGGACCTTCATCCAAGTGGAAAATAATCTGGAGCATCCTAATTTGCTATGAAATGTGCAACTATTCATTCATACAGAATTAGAGACCTTCACAGGAAGCATAACCACAAATACAAAGAAAAGAATCTGTTCATTGACACTTAATGTTCTGAACTTCTGAGCAAAGCTTCAGCCTAGTCTCCTTTTCATTCCTGATGAGTGAACCAATGGAATTGCTTGATTAAGTGCCACAGAGGACAGATGCTATCAAGGCATTAAGAAAACAACCTGCAAGTTGTTATGAGTTTTGAAATACGCTGAATCCGTTGGGTGACTTTGAAGAGCAGAAAGAGGGCTCGATTCATTAAGAAAAGCGTATTACCATAAGTATATGCCCTCCTTCACAATTAAGATAAAAGCTGACTTATTTTTGAAGACTAGTCTAAGAAGAAGCTCCTCTCTGAATCACTTACTTCTGCAACTGCTTTTTATACAGAAACATAAGTAATTCTAACTGGATTCAGGGTGTTGGGATTTGGTGTATTTATGCTGGGCAATAGTCTTGGCTTCTCTTTCCACCTTTTCCTGAATGCACACTGCAGCTTCAGTCATCAAACTCATCTATATTAGCAGCTGTGATTCACAGTTATAATTTTAAAAAATCCTTCCTTGCTATAATTCCATCTCCAGCTTTGCTTACTGAAATCACATGTCAGTAGAACTCCTATATGCTGAAGTGTTATGACCTGGGTCCATTGAATAGCATTCAGGGTAATGACAGAAAGCAGACTCCCCAGCATTTCAGAAATACTTCCTACCCAAGAAAACAAATGAAATTGAAACCTCTAAAATAAATGCTTGTTATTTTGATGGTATTGCTGTATGGTAAGGGTTGTGCATCCCTTGCTTGTCTTTAAAACTAATTACTTACTGTATGGCAACCAAAATTCCTACTAATGAAAAAACACTGCTTAAATTAATGCAGGTTCAAAGAATTTTAGCAAGAGCCCAGACCACTAAACACTGACAAAGCCTCATTTTCATCTCTCTCAGCATCTGGGTTCTTTACCCTGCTCTTTCCCTCAGTATCATATATGTCCCTCATCACCAGATCTGAGCTATTTTGGGGCTGGTAGGTAGTAGAATGTTTTGAAATCTCACTGAGCTAGAAATGCTCTCCACCAGCCACATCTTCCTTTTTATAGGAAAAGAAGACCACCCCCAGGACTTCTGCTGACTGTAGTATGGAAGAGGAATCAGTGCAAATACCATACCCTTCATATTTCAGCATCATGTACAATCCATCCAGATATTTTTTCATCTAATTTTAGTGCAGCAACCAATGTCTAGCTTTTATAAAGTTATCAAAAAATATTGATATACTTGATACTAAGTTGTTCCACCATAGAGCAGATGGTTTCTACAGTAATTGTGTGACATCAGAAAAGTAAACACTTGTTACAGGATTTGTCTGCTGCTATTTTTGACAGTGTATTAATAACTTCATCCATCCTACCAGTAAGTTGCCTATGGTAAGGTACAATCAGAAAAGGATGGGGTTTTACACTATCTGAAATAAGATAATGTTTTTAATACTGACAATATTTGAGTCAAACAACAATGCTAACAATGTAAAATGTGAGAAACAGACAAAAATGGCAGATAAATTTGCCGTCCAAACAAGATATTGCTGTAATCACTTGATTCTTAAAAATTCTAAACCCCAAAGGAACAATCACAAATAGAACAGATTATTTTATCTTCCCACAAATATACTGTTATACATATACTAGATTAGAAATTAATTTACATGAATGATCCACTTGAAATTACTAAAATAGATCTCAACAGTCTCTTCTTATAGAATTTAAAGCAAAGAAATCATAATAGAATGGAAAGAAGTTAATTAATTTTTTAAAAGATAATAGGGGATGGGAAGAACAATAGATCTCAACTATAGCTGCTGACAGAATAACCAGCAATGGGGATCATCCTGGAGAAGAGTAAGTCTTAGTCCCCAGGCTCTACAAGGCACTAGTGAAGGTCAAACATTTAATATTATATTATTATATTTTGTATTCTATTATTAAGTTCTATAGTTTAATATTCTAAGTAAAAATAAAATGAATGAACATGAAAATTCCACCCTGTAAGAGTCAGGTCACTATGTACCACTCATAAAGCTAAAGAATTGTATATGTAAATCTGTAGCTCTTTGTTTTTGCAGTCCTTTACTATATAAGCCTTCAGATAATCCTTTATACAGCTTAACCACGGTATCAATGACTCACTGCTTTGTATGAATAAGTAAAAATAGCTCTCTATATAAATTCTATGCACATAATACATTACTCTAACAAATAACAGTAATACAGTGTGTGTGAAGAGAATAATGTAAAGATGTACAAGATGAGAAATGCTTGCAATACACATGGACACACCATGCAGAAGCTTCCAGAATAAAAAAAAAAAGATACCTTGATAACTTTGCTTCCTCATTCCTCCAAACAATCCTGTTTACGTAATTAGCAAGTTGAATTATTCACCAAACTGTGGTATTACTTGGTTACAGTAGCAGCAGGTAGCACATAAATTAAAATCTGCACGACTTCTGAATTCCAAAGACAATAGCTGAGGAAACTGGCAGCTACTTAATTTTGTT
Source organism: Neopsephotus bourkii (assembly GCF_033783945.1). Lineage (NCBI taxonomy): Eukaryota > Metazoa > Chordata > Aves > Psittaciformes > Psittacidae > Neopsephotus > Neopsephotus bourkii. The sequence goes on along the minus strand of NW_026901450.1, from coordinate 28,071 downwards.
GTCCATTCTCAATTACATTGCTCATAACTGAAAGAGTGGGTTGCTGGTTTGAATCAAGTATCTGTACTTTCTAGGTTTTCAAAGGAACAAAAATGCCTATAGCTAATTTAGGAACAGAATTATTTTAAGCAACAATTTTAACAAAATTTAAGATGTTCCTTTATAATTGCCAAATAAAAATAGTGCCAGTGGTGTCGGTGATTTTGTATAACATAGTGCATGGCAATTAGTTTCAAGCAGAGAAGTCTTATCAACATGGTTAATCTTTAACTTACATTTTATGTGGTCAAATCATGGCAATTTCAATGAGTACTTTTTCACTGTCATTCAGGCAAGCTCTCACGAATTTCACTGGCAATGTTATGGATTTTCCTTATTCTTCATTTTGTAGAAATGAAAAAATGGGGAGTTTGCTTGGGTTAAAAGCTAGTGCATCTGCTAAATGTACATGAATTTTTGTAACAAAGAGTAAAATGAAGCTTACACATTTCTAATTTTGCCAATAAAAATTTATCAACTCGGATATACACTTAATATGCTTAGTGCTATTATTTTAAGTATTATTCAGTGTTATGCCACTGCTTGTTTGGACTATTCAAACAAGTTTAGTCTTTGATCTTAAGTTCTTACTTTGCCTCAATAGTTACATAGATACAATAGATAAAAAAACAAACAAACCTGACCTTGTTAATAACCTGATTTATGATATCAGAAATGAAGTTGTGTCTCTTTATTAATAACAGCTAAAAATGCACCTGTCCTGGTTCAGCAGTAGCAGTCATTTTTTTCTCCTTCTTAGTAGCTGGTGTAGTGCTGTGGTTTTAACTTTCGGCCTGGGAACAGAGCTGATAACACCCACGTTTTTAGTTACTGCTCAAATGTTTAGTCTGACCAAGGACTTCCTGAGTCTCATGCTCTGCCAGGGAGGAGGGGAAGCTGGGAGGAAGCAGAGACAGGACACCTGAAGCAAACTGACCAAAGAGGCATTCCATACCACAGCACACCATGCCCAGGATGTAACACAGTTACCCAGAAGGGCTGGTTCACTGCTCAGTCAGGCTGGGTATCGACAGATGGTATTGTATTCTCTTCCCTCGTCAATACCCAGCCTGATCAAGCAGTGAACCAGCCCTTCTGGGTAACTCTCAGTTACATCCTGGGCATGACGTGATGTGGCATGGAATATCTCTTCGGCTAGTCTGGGTCAGGTGTCCTGTGTCTGCTTCCTCCCGGCTTCCCCTCTTCCCTGGCAGAGCATGAGACTCAAAAAGTCCTTGGTCAGAGTAAACATTACTGAGTAGTAACTAAAAGCATTGGTGTTATCAGCGCTGTTCCCAAGCCAAAAGTCAAAACCACAGCACTGCACCAGCTACTAAGAAGGATTAAAAATGGCTGCTACTGTTGAACCCATGTCAGCACCTAAACATCAACATAAGTAACTGTCTCGCCCACGGTAGCAACATTTTAGATGGGTTGCATCTTCCAAAGACTGAATAGTAAAATGCATAGTAATAATATTGCTGGAGCAGTATAGTATTATACAAATTAACTGTTCTGTTCCTTTTTTGATTTAGATGTTGGTAGAAAGACTAAAAGGATTAAGCTGCTGCATTATATTATAGGACTTTAATGTGTACATTTTCAGCCAAATCAGCTTATATTTTATCAGCCCATTTACACCTTAAATCACAATTACAGAGACTGTAGAGAGCTGTGTTTGCATTTCTGATCTCAAAAATAAAGGCATCATACAGGTAAGACTTATTCTAACCAAGGAACCAGCTTGGTTAACACTGATTTAAAAGCTGGATACGAAAAAGAGAATATGCCACTAGTGAATGTGTCAATAGCAGTTATTATTGGGCATGCTTCATGAACCAATATTAGATTTAATATTTTAATAAATTTGAAGGTTTTAATACAGATTTTATGCAGACGCCTATTAATAGATATTCTTACATTATGAGTTTAACATCCTTTCCACAGTTAGATGTTTACACTTTAGGTTACATAACAGGTAATGCAAAATCTCTTCATAAAAGTCTTCTGCTAGGCTAAATAGATACACACAGTGTAAGTAAGAACAGAATGAGAAGTTCTTCACAATTTCCACACTGTTAAATTTCCCTGAGAACTTGCTTACATACTACATATTAAGATTTGTGGACACTCCGTAAATTTATAATTTATAAACAAAACTACTTCTTCATCAACAAGTATAATCGCTGATGTGAGACATCAGTGAAACACTGGCCTCTTACAAAATAGTATCACACACAGTATCACAGTATGTTAGAGATTGGAAGGGACCTCAAAAGATCATCTAGTCCAATCCCCCTGCCGGAGCAGGAACACCTAGATAAGGTTACACAGGAACGTGTCCAGGCGGGTTTTGAATGTCTCCAGAGAAGGAGACTCCACAACCTCCCTGGGCAGCCTGTTCCAGTGTTCTGTCACCCTCACTGAGAAGAAGTTTCTTCTCAAGTTTAAGTGGAACCTCTTGTGTTCCAGTTTGCACCCATTGCCCCTTGTCCTATCATTGTTTGCCACTGAGAAGAGCCTGGCTCCATCCTCGTGACACTCCCCCTTTATATATTTATATGCACTAATAAGGTCACCCCTCAATCTCCTCTTCTCCAAACTATAGAGACCCAGCTCCCTCAGTCTTTCCTCATAAGGGAGATGCTCCACTCCCTTAATCATCTTAGTTGCCCTGTGCTGGACTCTCTCCAGCAGGTCCCTGTCCTTCTTAAACTGAGGGGCCCAGAACTGGACACAATATTCCAGATGAGGTCTCACCAGGGCTGAGTAGAGGGGAAGGAGGACCTCTCTTGACCTACTAACCACCCCCCTTCTAATCCAACCCAGGATGCCATTGGCCTTCTTGGCCACAAGGGCACGGTGTCGGCTCATGGTCACCCTGTCGTCCACCAGGACCCCCAGGTCCCTCTCCCCTACACTGCTCTCTAACAGGTCGTTCCTCAATCTATACTGGAACCTGGGGTTGTTCCTGCCCAGATGCAGGACTCTACACTTTCCCTTGTTATATTTCATCAAGTTATTCCCCGCCCAACTCTCCAACCTGTCCAGGTCTCGCTGAATGGCAGCACAGCCTTCTGGCGTGTCGGCCACTCCTCCCAGCTTAGTGTCATCAGCAAACTTGCTGATAGTACACTCAATTCCCTCATCTAAATCGTTGATGAATATATTAAATAATACTGGTCCCCGTACCAATCCTTGAGGCACTCCACTAGATGCAGGCCTCCAACTAGACTCCGCCCCATAGACTACAACTCTCTGGCTTCTCTCCTTCAGCCAGTTCACAGTCTACCTCACTACCCGATCATCCAGACCACACTTCCTCAATTTAGCTGCGAGGATGCTGTGGGAGACTGTGTCAAATGCTTTGCTGAAGTCAAGGTAGACCACATCCACCGCTCTGCCATCATCCATCCACCGTGTTATTTCCTCATAAAAGGCTACGAGATTGGTCAAGCATGACTTCCCCTTGGTGAAGCCATGTTGACTGCTCCTCATAACCCTCTTATCCTTGATATGCCTTAAGATGGCACCAAGGATAAGGTGTTCCATCACTTTCCCAGGAATGGAGGTGAGGCTGACTGGTCTATAGTTACCTGGGTCCTCCTTCTTGCCCTTTTTGAAGACAGGAGTGACATTTGCTTTCCTCCAGTCCTCAGGCACCTCTCCCGTTTCCCAAGACTTGGTAAAGATGATGGAGAGCGGTCTAGCAATGACCTCCGCCAGTTCCCTCAGCACCCGCGGGTGCATCCCATCTGGACCCATGGATTTATGGATGTCCAGATTGCTCAACTGGTCTTTAACCCATTCCTCATCGACTAAGGCAGACCGCTCCGTTGACCTGTCTTCATCTGAGGTCTCAGCGGTACAGGGCTCTTCAGGACTGCCTCCGGCAGAGTAGACAGAGACAAAGAAGGCATTCAGTAACTCTGCCATCTCTGTATCTTCTGTCACCAGGGCACCCGTCCCGTTCATCAGCGGGCCTACATTGCCTCTGGTGTTAGTTTTATCTGCCATGTATTTGAAAAAGCCCTTTCTGCTGTCTTTGAGCCCTCTCGCCAGCTTTAATTCCAAGGAGGCCTTAGCCATCCTAGCAGCTTTCCTACATCCTCTAGCAGCAGCCTTATATTCTTCCCAAGTTTCCAGCCCTTCCTTCCATGACCTGTAAACTCTTCTCTTCCACTTGAGCATACGCAGCAATTCCCTATTTAGCCACGCAGGTCTCCTGACCCTCTTCCTTGACTTCCTACGTGTCGGGATGCTCTGATCTTGAGCTCGGAAAAAGCAGTCCTTGAACGTCAACCAACTATCTTGGGCCCCTTTACCTTCAAGCAGCCTACACTTTAACTGCCTGTACTTCAGGTGCTTCTATCTCAGTGACCCAAGTTTCCGATTCTTTTCAGTTACGAAACTTGCCAACCACTTAAATATGTCTTTCTCTGACTCCTGAAAATACAGAGAATTCCTGTAATTTTATTCCAGCTTCTTATTACAGTTAAAATGAATGGAAATTTAAGTCTATTCCAGTATCAGTACATGAGAAGATGCCTAAGTATTAGTCCTGTCTAGAAATGATCTCTTCTCTTCCACTTGAGCATACCCAGCAATTCCCTATTTAGCCACGCAGGTCTCCTGACCCTCTTCCTTGACTTCCTACGTGTCGGGATGCTCCGATCTTGAGCTCGGAAAAAGTAGTCCTTGAACGTCAACCAACTATCTTGGGCCCCTTTACCTTCAAGCAGCCTAGCCCATGGGATTTCCCCTAGCAATTGCTTGAACAGGCCAAAGTTTGCCCTGCTAAAGTCCAGGGTTGCGATTCTACTTGCTATTCTACTGACCCTACCACACAAGATCCTGAATTCTACCATCTCGTGGTCGCTGCAACCAAGGCAGCCCTCAACCTTCACTGCTTCGATCAGACCCTCCTTGTTAGTGAGGATGAGATCCAGCAGCGCTCCTCTCCTGGTTGGCTCATCCACCATTTGCATGAGGAAGTTATCATCCATACACTGGAGGAACCTCCTGGACTGCGGCTGGGTTGCCGAGTAGTCCTTCCAGCAGACATCAGGGAAGTTAAAAACCCCCACGATGACCACGGCCTGTGACTGTGAGGCCGCTCTCAGCTGCCTGTAGAAGGCCTCGTCAACTTCCTCACCCTGATCCGGTGGCCTGTAACAGACCCCCACAACAGTATCGCCCCTGCCAGCCTGCCCCTTAATTCTCACCCACAGACTCTCAACTCGCTCCTCATCTGTCCCCGGACAGAACTCAACGCACTGTAGCTGCTCTCGCACATAAAGAGCAACCCCACCACCCCGCCTGGCTGGCCTGTCTTTCCTGAAAAGGACACAGCCCTCCATGACTATATTCCAGTCATGTGAGCTGTCCCACCACGTCTCTGTAATTGCCACCAGATCATAGTCTCCCGACTTAACACAGGTTTCTAGCTCCTCCTGCTTATTTCCCATGCTGCGCGCATTGGTGTACAGACATTTCAGGGAGCGAGCTGAGCACACCGATTTCACCCTAGGATTACAGGAGGCCTCCCAGTCTTCACCAATTCCGGAGCGCTGTCCCACTGAGGCAAGCCCAGCTACAACCCCATCCCCCTTCGAATCTAGTTTAAAGCTCTCCAAATGAGCCCTGCTAATTCGTGCCCCAGCATCCTTTTACCTCTGTGCGATAAACCTTTCCCACATGCCATTGTCCAGACTGGTGCCCTATAAAACCAGCCGTTATCAAAGAATCCAAAGCCCTGCCTGCAGCACCAGCCTCGAAGCCAATCGTTTATGGACTGAATTTTCCCATTCAGTCCTGCATCATCAATAGAAGATGGAAGGAGCGAAGAGAAGATCACCTGAGCCCCAGAGTCTTTCACCATCCGCCCCAAGGCCCTGTAGTCTTTCTTCCTCTCCCTCAGACTGCGGGAAGCAGCTTCCCCCTCACCCGTCTGGAAGACCAGCAGCGGGTAGTAGTCTGTCGGGCGCACCAGGTTGGGGAGCGCCCTGGTGATATCCCTGATCCGGGCTCCAGGCAGACTACACACTTCCCTATGATGAGGGTCAACTCTGCATATCGGGCCCTCTGTTCCTTTCAGAATGGAATCACCTACTACAATGACCCTTCTTTCTTTCTTACCAGAGGCAGTCTTGAGGTGCGAAGTCGACCGCTTTTTCCTATGTGGCCTTGGAGGTGGGCCTTGCACCACATCCTCACCTACCTCTCCTTCCAGATCCAGGGCCTCAAACCTATTACAGAGGGACACCTGGGGAAGCGGGGCAGGAAGGGAGGAGGGCTGCCCATGACGCCGAACCGGAACTCGCTTCCAACCCTCCTCATCTTTTTGGTCCCCTACCTCCGGGCGACAGCTACATGACAGGGGCTGTCTCAGGCCATCCCCCTCTCTCTGAGAGGGCAGGGGGGTCCATCCCCTTTTGGGGGGTATCTCCCTGGAGCCGTTCCAACTGCCCAGCCAGGGAGTTACTCCAGCAGTCGATCTCCCTTTCACACTCCCTGATGCTCCTCAGCGTCTCAACCTCCTCCTTAAGTTCAGCCACCAAGCTAAGCAGATCTTCCACCTGCTCACACCTCACACAGGTGGAATGCTGTCCTCCCTCCCCCGGCAGTAGCAGGCTCTGGCACTCCCTGCATCCAGAGACCTGAACAGCCACAGTTAGGGCCGGGGTCTCTGTCTGAGTTGCTACAGCCCTTTTACTGCTAGCTCTCTTTCTGGAGGCGACCATACTGGTCAGCAAAACGATCTACGTGTTCTTCCCTGGGCCTGGTGGGCAGCGACGTGTCGCTGTCCTCTCAAAGGCTTTTTCAAGTCAAGGGGCAGGGGAGTGGTCGCCGTTCACCATGGGAACGCCCCCCGCCACGTCACCGCTCTCTCGCAAGGGCTGCTGGAACTTCGGGAATCTGGAACTGTTGGGAAATGTCGGGAATCGCGATGCCTCTGCGCTATCCCCTCTGATTTTCCTGATCTCGGTAGAACCTCGATATCGCTGTAGCGTGCCGGCTGCGGCTCTAGCTGGGCTAGCTCCAATCAGCTGACTGTTGCAGAGCTGAAGACTGATGTTTCAGTGCTTTTTGGATCCAGCCCTTGGGGAGCACGACTGGCCTGCAGCTGTGGGAGTCCTGGCCTAGGGATTGACGATAAACCCCTAAGCCCGGCTCTGAAAGGTCGCCCGCTGTGTAACATTTAGAAGAGCCTCAGAACGTTATTTCAAGGAGTATTTTTATTCTTTTCCCCACAGGAAAAGCAAATATCTAAGCTGCCATGAGAAAAAAGCCCCGTTCCTGACTCTCCCCTGTGCATGGGGATTCATGAACTGTGGGGATGCGGTGGGAGGAAGCATGAGAGCAGAATGGCAATGGCACTGTCGCCTTTAATTCAGTAATGTCCCAGAGCCAGGGAGGATGCTGGAGGCACACGTGGGGCAGCTGCACATAACCCTGGGGTGCTTTATGAAGGTGAGAGCTGTTGACAGAAGAGATTCACACCTCCTTGTGTGGCATTACCCTCTCCATTTAGGACTGTTAACGCTGAATTCTCTCTCCTTAGGCTCACCGCTCCTCTCTTGGGACCAACCCAAGGGGCACAGAGTGTGCAGCTGCAGGTGAGCTCAAGGGCTGCAATAAGATTCCCAAAATAGCGTTCAACGCACACGCCAAGGGCTGGCTCCTGCATCCGTCACCACTCATAACTCCCTTCTGAGATAAGAGGTGCTTGACCTGAGTGACGATGGAATAGTCGACTGGAAGCCACGCACATTTTACTCCATCCTTCAAGCTATAACTGCCCCTGACAGTGCTTACACCCGGGTTAGCCTGCCCTCGGGCTCCACCAGCATGCATCATCCATCACCAGAGCTGGAGCCTCTGGGCCACTCACCAGCACGCAGGCTGCTCTCTCCGTCTTTCCAGCCAAGACAGTTTTTACCTCGACTCTAAAGAGCAAAGTGGAGAAAAAAGTAATGGGTAACTCCTGCTTCTTTGTTAATACTCCTGCTTCCCTTCTCTTACATCTCCTTCTCGACAGGCTGGAGAAATAGGCTGACAAGAACTGCAAAGGTTTAACAAGAGCCAAGTGCAAGGAGCTGTACCTGGGAATGAAAAGCTCCATGAACCAGGAAATGTTGGGGAATAACTGTTTGGAAAGCAGCTTTGCAGAATAGGATGCGAGGGTCCTGGCGGACACAAAATTGAAAGGAAGATGGCAATACGCCCTTGCTACCAAGAAGTTAAATGGTCTACTGGGTTGAATACACCAAACCCAGTGCCCTCACAAGAGGAAGACCAGCAGCTCCAAGAACTCCTCTGCACCCACAAAGACATCACACCACCAGTAATGCTCGAAGGCAACACCAGAAGTGGCCAAATGAGCCGGGCCAGCAGCAGGGCCACTCGCTGACCCTGCGGGACCAGGAGGCTCCGTTTTTCACCCAGAAACCTTCCTCTCTCTGTTATTAAACACTTGAACATCCCAGAAAGCGTCTGGCGCTGCTGTCCAAGCTTCCAGCTGAGGATGAAGCAGTGGCAAATACAATGGAGAGCCCATGGCGACAGCCCCCAGCCACGCCCTGTGACGACCCCAGCCACGCCCTGCAACGTCCCCCAGCCACGCCCTGTGACGTCATCCCCCCCCCCATTGTGACCTTGCTGCTCGCCCTGCTCATATTCCACCCAGGTACTCCCATAGGGCAGTTGCTGTGGGAGACGGCTCTGAGGAGCTCTCAGAGGAGCACGTGCAGCAGCATCACTCAGCGCCCCAGAGGAAGGTCTTTCTGGACTGCCGGTGCCAGCAGCACCCGGGGTGCACCAACCCTGTGCTATGGATGCACAGTGTGTGGGGGGCTTCCCAGCCTCTGCCTGGGTGTTCCTTTTCCGCAAGTACCCTCAGCTGCTGCTCTTGCTGCAGGCCTGGGTCTTTCAGGAGATGAAGCGGTTCTTTGGCGGGCGCAGCTTGAAGGCATACCTGATGACACGCCACGCATGATCCTGGACGCGCTGCCCGCCTACGGCCTGGATGAAGGTTTCCTGGATGCGGTGCTGCGCCCCGACCTGCGGAGCCACACGTCGAGGTTCGTGCGAAGGCTCCTGGAGGCCACAGAGGAGTGCGCGGAAGAAGTGCTGAAACTCATGATCCACGAGGACTCCTGTGCTGGCAGCGGCTTGGGGAAGAGCCCCAGAGCCAGCGAGTGCTGGTCTGAGTTCAGCTGGTGGCAGGAGGGCAGCCCTGTGGCCAGCACCAGCTGGAGGGCGTGCCATGAGCGACGCAAGGGCAAGCTCGTGGTGAGGATCACCTCCTCCGGCAGCCAGCACAGAGGTGAGTGGACCGTCACCACCAGCGTGACCCGCTCTGACCGCCCCGAGCCCAGCCCCAGCCCCGCTGCCTGCACGCTGGGGACCCCTGTGCCCAGAGCAGCCCCCTCCGGCAGCGCTGCTGCAGCGGACGCAGACGCGCTCCCGAGCACCTCGACTGCTGCCGTGCAGGGGGGTCCTGCCTGCGTCCCCGCTCCCATCCCAGCGGAGCAGGAAGAGGCGCAGCAGGAGCCAGGGCAGGCTGTGCCCGGGGCCTCTGCTCCCCGCTGGGGCAGGGCCGGCTCCAAGCGGAAGAGCAGCAGCTCTGAAGACTCCGCTGCACCCCCCAAGAAGCGGCCCCGCCACTGATGATCCAAGGCGACACCAGCAGTGGCCAAAGGAGCCGGGCCAGCAGCAGGGCCACTCGCTGACCCTGCGGGACCAGGAGGCTCCATTTTTCACCCACAAACCTTCCTCTCTCTCTTATTAAACACTCGAACATCCCAGAAAGCGTCTGGCGCTGCTGTCCAAGTTTCCAGCTGAGGATGAAGCATCATCCTACCCTACAGCCCCCCCTTCACACACACTTCATCCTTCCTGAGGGTGCTTCAACACAGGGCCTTTCCTTGGAAGGTGTCTCTTGGTACCTCAGTTCCAGACACAGCAGCTGGAACAACTTTTGTGTCCTTTCAGAGAGGAAAAACGAAAATGAAATGAAGCTGCTCCTCTCACAGGGGAGAGGAAGCTGTGACTTGTGCAGTTGCAATCCTGCCCCAGGAAGGTTTTCTCTTTCTCTGTGACTTTCCCCACCTGCAGTTGATTTAATCAGTTCTGGCTGTCCCAAGGACTTGTAGCAGTGGTGTGATGCTGTTTCTCTGCAGTTTGCAGAAGGGGAGAGCTCTGTCTGGACACTGTCCTCAAGGAAGCCATGCCATTAGAGTATCTTCTATATAGGCCAAGTCAGAGCCCCACGGGATCAGGGCTTTTTGGGAACAAATGGTGCACAGGGGATTAACAGACTGCCCCTATGTCAGGCGGTGCTGTTCAACCTGCCTGGGCTCGGGAAGCATCGCTGCCACCAGCGCACAGAGCCTGGGCAGGGTGTGGGTGCCCAAGAGCCAGCAGTTTCGGGCTTCCTTCCCTCCTCCTGCACAGCCCGCTCTCAGGCCCCCAGTGGTAGGCATTATGCCCCCCCCCATGTCTGGGGAGGACTTTCAGACGTGTCCCCATGTCCCCTCAGCTCCCCGCTGCCGTTCTAACCAGCAAGTGTCGAACAAAAGCCTCCAGAACCCGAGCACAGCTTTGGCAGAGCCAAGCTACCCAACCGAAAAGCTGCCCCCCATGGCTTCCCTCTGCCCAGGCACGCTTCCTGCCTAGGGTTTCATTGTCCCTGGGGCACTGCTCGGTGCACCTCTGACACAGCTGGCCTCCAGGTACAGGGCCCTGGCTCTACAAGCCCCTGGGTGCTGCCCTGGCAGCTCTGTTGCCCTGGGTGCCCAGCACTGTGCTTCCTTCTCCTCTTCCATCCTCTCCTCTCCACCCTCCCCAGCAGAGCTGTGCAGCCATGGCAGGGCACACTGCCAGAGACCAGAAGGTGCAGGGACCACCAAGAGCAGGGCTGCAGCCGAGCTGCTCTAGCAAAGCCCTGGGAGAGGGCTGCCCTTCAGTAGGACTGAAACTCCTCTGTCCTGCAGTGTTCTTGCCCTGCCCCACCAGAGCTCATCCCCCGCTGAGTGTGTATTTCACAGCCACCAAGGAAAGACCCTCAGTGTCAGACACCGTGCTTTGCACACAGGTCTTTACTGATCAGATGGAAGCACTGCTGGTAACAGCCTGGCTGCCCGGCGCTGCTGCTTGGGATCCTGGAGGAGGCTTTTGCTGGACATCAATCTTGGGAGCCTCTGGGCCTCAGAGGCTTTCCTGGATCCCGCCGCTGTGCACCGGATCTGCTCCCCAGAGCTGAGGAACTGAACAGAAAGCTCCGTAGCCTCGTGCAGAGAGAGGTGCAGAGCAGCACTACAGGTCTAGTCAGGACACATGGGGTGAGATCTTTACCCCAGAACTCGTCTGGTTCTATCAAAGTTCATTCTTGGTTGGGATGATGGTCAGAGGGAAGTCAGGGCCAGTCGCTGCTGTCCTGCAGACATCTAGTTGGTGGGCTATAGAAGTATTACATAGCAGGCAACAGCGTACCATTGAGTTCATTGGCTGTTTTCCCCTAAAATCAGATCCCCTTGAGGTATACATCAGACTTCCCATCTCCCGCATTACCCACCAAGTATATCCCGCTCTCGGAGCAAAAGCAGTCCCACGAGTGGGTTTGCCTTTACCTGAAGCAGGAATAACCCAGACTGTCTTCCCCAGCAAACTCTTTACGTGCACCACAGGAACTCTGTCCCCCTCTACAATATGTAAAAGTTCTGACTGGGCTGGGCCAGCCCTGGTGGCAGATCCTCTGGTGTTGAGCAACCAGGTGGCCTGTGGTAAGTGAGTATCCCAATGCTTGAAGGTTCCCCCACCCATTGCTCTCAGTGTAGTTTCTAACAGCCCCTTGTACCTTTCGATTTTCCCAGAGGCTGGTGCATGGCAGGGGATGTGATATACCCACTCAATGCCGTGCTCTTTGGCCCAAGTGTCTGTAAGGTTATTCAGAAATGAGTCCCGTTGTCTGACTCAGCTCTCCCTGGGGTGCCGTGTCCCCACAGGATCTGTTTCTCAAGGCCCAGGACAGTGTTCCGGGCAGTGACGTGGGGCACAGCGTACGTTTCCAGCCATGTGGTGGTTGCTCCCACCATGGTAAGCTCATGGCGCTTGCCTCGGCGGGTTGGAGGCAGTGTGATATAGTCAATCTGCCAGGCCTCCCCATATTTATCCTTCAGCCATCATCCTCCATACCAAAGAGGCTTTAACCGTTTGGCTTGTTTAATTGCAGCACATGTTTCACACCCATGAATAACCTGAGCAATAGTGTCCATTGTTAAGTCCACCCCTCAATCACGAGCCCATCTCTTTGTTGCATCTCTGCCCTGATGGCCTGAAGTGTCATGGGCCCACCGGCCAAAAATAATTCCCCTTTATGTTGCCAATCTAAGTCCATCTGAGCCACTTCAATCTCAGCAGCTTTATGCACTTGTTGGTAGTTCTGGTGTTCCTCAGTGGCCTGACTCTTGGGTGCATGGGCAACTACATTGTATACCTTCACCACCAGGCTCTGCATCGGGGCAGTGATATCTTGCCACAGTGCAGCAGCCCAGGTGGGTTTGCCTCTGCGTTGCCAGTTGCTCTGCTTCCATTGCTGCAACCACCACAATAGGGCATTTGCCACCCTCCATGAGTCAGTATAAAGTACTAGCCGCTTCTTTCCAACCTGAGCATCCCTGGTTCACTTGGAACCCCTCACCCCTTGTCCCATCGCTGAAGGTCCCTCCATGTCCTCCTTATGTTGAGGATGCAGCATTAGCAAAGAGGATGCAGCCCAGGCCATGGGGGGTGTTTATGGCTCCCATTGAGCTTCTCAGCCCCAAATCCATCCCATCTCCCCCCAGTCCTGACCCCCTTTGTGTCCCCACAGCGGGGGCATCGTTCCCATCTGCCCTGCTTGTGAGATGCTCTGAATCCCTATGGAATGCTGTGAATCCCTACGGGATGCTCTGCTTGCAGGATGGTCTGGAGCTCCCTTGTGCCACCAGCTCCTTCCTAAGATCCCTACATCAGGGAACATCCACACTGCAGCACAGAGATGTGGCATCATGGAGTCATGGAGTCATGGAATCATGGGATGGGTTGGGTTAAAGGCACCTTAAAGCTCATCCAGCTCCAACCCCTGCCATGGGCAAGGACAATTTCCATGGAGCAGAATGCTCCAAGCTCCATCCAACCATGCCCACTTCCAGGAACACCACACAAACCCCATTCGTTCTGCACCAATCCCTTTCCAAGCTCTTCTTCCCTCCCACCCCCCCCCCCCCCCAATTCCCTGGATTTTGGGTGCTTTTGAGGAGCAAAAAGCAGCAGTTTTGGGATCAATGTGGGATAAATCCTCACCAGGGACCTTGCTCCATGGGGATGCTGCATCTGCTCCCTGCATCCCACATCCTTGTGGTCCCTTGGGCACCTTCCTGGTCCTATTGGGGGGCTCCCATGTGCCTGTTTGAGCCTTTGGGTGCCCCCCATCTGCTTCCACTGCCCTTTGGAGTACCCCCATCCACATTTGGGTGCTCCCCATCTGCTTCCATTGCCCTTTGGGGTGCCCCCATCCTCCTTTGTGATCCCTGTATTCATCTTTGAGTGCCCCCCATTTGCTTCCATTTTCTTCATCCCACAGAGTTCCAGAGCATCCCATAGGGATTCAAGTCATCCCAAGCCCATCAGACCCCCCCCCATCTCCCCCTGGAACACTCCATGGAACCCCCCATGTCCTCCCCCCCATGGAACCTTCCTCTCTATGACATCAGCCCCAGCACCAAGGGACCTGCATCCAGCACCCTAGGGCAGTTGCGCTTTGGGCACAGTGGTGGTAGCAGCTCCTTGGTGGCAGCAGCTCCTTGGTTGCAGCTCCTTGGTGGCAGCATCTTGGTGTCACCCTCAGTGGTGGTGGCAGCTCCTGTGTGTCACCCTCAGCGCTGATGGCAGCAATGGCTTTGCTCCATGTCCTCATCGTGCTGTCATTGCCCTGGCTCGTGCACGGCTCCTGGGACAGCTGTGGGTGAGTGGCACCAGGCTCCGGGTATTCCATAGAGAGGTGCTGCTGCTTGCTTCCAACCATGGTCACACCAGTGGGGTGGTGGGACTGGGAGAACCCCGCTTCTTCGCCATCACCTCATGCGGTGGCACAGCCTAGCTATGGGGCACCCCATAGGGTCCCTTGTCCCTCAGCACCCTAGGGGGTTGGATGATGCTCATCTTTGGGACACCCCATAGGGTCCCTTGTCCCTGCATCGCCCAATGGGGTGGGACGATGCTCGCTCTTCATTCCTAACCATCAGGTGTTGGGCTTCTGCTTCCAGAGGGACCTGCGGTACCCGTCCCATGGCTGATTACTATGGGATGTCACGCATTGTCGGAGGCATGGATGCGCACCAGGGCGCCTGGCCATGGATGGTCAGCATCCAGTTCCCCACGGCCACCGGCTTCTCGCACATCTGCGGGGGCTCCCTCATCACCCCCCAATGGGTCCTCACGGCCGCTCACTGCTTCATCGGGCAAAAGTAAGGGGGAGAAGGGATTCCAGCCATAGGGAATAGGCAAGGAGCAGCTCCCATCCCGTCTCCTTCCCCATCCTGGATGCTCTGGGAAGAGCGCTCAGGAGAAGGCTGCTTCCAGCTTGACATCCCTTGAGCCTAAGGCTTGCTGGGGCAGTGCTTTCCTTTGGGAAGCAGAAGCAATGTGGCTCCTTCCAAACCCTCTTCTCCATAGAATAGATTAGAATGGAATAGGATGGGATGGAATGGAACGGGATGGAATGGGATGGATCATGGAATGGGTTGGGTGGCAAAGGAGCTTGGGATCATCCAGTTCCAAGCACTTGCCATGGGCAGAGATGCCTTCCATAGAGCAGCTTGCTCCAAGCTGGCCTTGAGCGCTCTCAGGGATGGAGCATCCAAACCTTCTCCATCCATCCCATCTCAGTGACCCAGCACCCTCATAGGGAATCCCTTCCTTATCTCCAACCTGCAATTCCGTCGCATCTCATCACCCCTTGTCCTATGGCTCCAATCCCTGCTCTTCCACTCCCTCCCAGCTTCACCACGGATTGGTACGTGATGGTCGGAATCACGGACCTGGCTTGGGCCAATTCAGAGACCCAGAAACGTTGGATGCGGAAGGTCGTGGTCCATGAGTATTACACCAAGGCCTCCGACGGCTTCGACATCGCCTTGGTGGAGCTGGACCAGCCGGTGCAGTGCGGGTACCACGTGCAGCTCGCCTGCCTGCCCGATGCGACACTCAGGGTATCCCAGCTCTCTGAGTGCTTCATCAGCGGATGGGGCGCGAGGGAAGCCAGAAGTGAGTGCCCGACGGCCCCGTTGGCCTTGGATTGCTGGGTCACGGATTCATGGAATGGGATGAAAGGGAGGGTAAAGCTCATGCGGGTCTATTGGAGGTTGCTCTGACTGGGGTGGAGCATCCCAACCTTCTCCATCCAACCCATCCCAGTCTCCCACCACTTCCTTCAACCTGAGCATCCCTGGTTCAGTTGGAACCCCTCACCCCTTGCCCTATCGCTGAAGGTCCCTCCATGTCCTCCTTATGTTGAGGATGCAGCATCAGCAAAGGGGATGCAGCCCAGGCCATGGAGGAGGTGTTTATGGCTCCCATGGAGCTTCTCAGCCCCAAATACCCCCAAATCCATCCCTTCTACCCCCAGTCCTGACCCCCTTTGTGTCCCCACAGCGGGGGCATCGTCCCCATCTGCCCTGCAGGAGGCCAAGGTCCGCCTCATCGACGTCCAGCTCTGCAACAGCAGCCTGTGGTACCAAGGGGCCATCAAGAGCCACAACCTCTGTGCTGGGTACCCCCAGGGGGGCATCGACACCTGCCAGGTAGGGATGTGCCACTGGGTCCTTCTTCTCCGCCCCCATCTGCAGGGCCTTGCTCTGCATCCCCCTTTATCCCAGCTTCGGAAGCGCATCCAGCTCCTGGTCCATCATCCCTGCACAGGAACCATAGAGGTTGGAGCTTTAAGAGCACTGAGATTCCACCACTAAACCATGTCGTGAGCATGAATTCATGGAATGGGTTAGCTTGTGAAGGAGCTTAAAGCATCCAGTTCTAAGCAAGGGTCACAGATGCCTTCCATTAGACCAGGTTGCTCCAAGCTCCATCCATCCTTCTCCACCCAACCCATCCCAGTGTCCCACCACCCTCATAGTGAACAACTTCCCCTTACCTCCAACCCAAACTCCCCTGTTGTATTTGGAACCCATCACTCCTAGTCTTACGGCTCCAATCCATGCTGAAGGTCACTCTCCACACGCAAATGATGAAGGAGAACGCTTCCATCCCCATGGGGTGACAGCGGTGGTCCCCTCTGGCGTTGCTATGGTGACCCGTGCCCATCCTCATCCTCTCCCGTTTTCCTCCATAAGGTGACAGTGGCGGTCCCTTCCGGTGTTGCCATGGCCGCCCATCCGCATCCTCATCCTCTCTGATTCTCCTCCATAGGGTGACAGCAGTGGTC
The DNA here is from genome assembly GCF_033783945.1 of Neopsephotus bourkii. Lineage (NCBI taxonomy): Eukaryota > Metazoa > Chordata > Aves > Psittaciformes > Psittacidae > Neopsephotus > Neopsephotus bourkii. The sequence continues at coordinate 11,549 of NW_026901450.1, read as the reverse complement.
GCCTCAGGCGTTGCCATGGCCACCAATCCCCATCCTCATCCCCTCTCTGATTCTCCTCCATAGGGTGACAGCGGCGGTCCCCTCATGTGCCGGGACACCCGTGCCAACTTCTTCTGGGTTGTGGGGCTGACAAGCTGGGGCCGTGGCTGTGCCAGGGCCAAGCAACCGGGGGTCTACACCTCCACACGGCACTTCCATGACTGGATCCTCCACCAGCTGCGGATGTTCCGCTCCGCGGGAGCCTCCACAACGCCCCTGACATGGAGCCACCAGTATGTCTCCCATGCTCCCATCCAGCAGACGATGCCGGCTCCGACAGCCTCCAGCATCAGTGGCATCTGCTCCTTCCCATACCGGCTGCTGAAGGAATTAATCAGTCAGGTGCAGGAGCTGCTGCAGGCTCTAAGGGGCAAGAAGACTTGAGGAGCGGCATCGCTTGAAGCTGGCTTGAGCTTCAATAAAGTTGCCTTATTTTCCCATTGAGGAGATGCTTCGCCTGCCCATCTCCTGGTCCATGGGGAGGGATGGGAATGAGGGATGGAGGGCAGGGAACCGTGGGAAGCAGGAGCTGGAATCAACCAGGTTGGGAAAGACCTTCAGGAGCATCAAGTCCAATATTGCCCCACCATTAGAGCATGGCATGAAGAGGGAGGGGGGACAGCTTCCATTAGAGCAGGTTGCTCCAAGCCTCATCCATCCTTCTCCATCCAAGCCATCCCAGTGTCCCAGCACCCTCACTTCCTTACCTCCAACCTAAACTTCCCTGTTCCAGTTGGAATCCATCACCCCAGCTCCAATCCATGCTGAAGCCTCCTCTCCACACCCAAATAATGAAGCAGAACCCAAACTTCCATGGTTCTGCTTCATCCCTGCATCCAGCTGGAGCATCCCACTTCCAGGCTTGGGATCTTCCCTTAGGACCTCACAAGCTTCAAGGCTGTATCCATCCCAGCACCAAGCACCGTCCCAGCTCCCAACACCCATCCCAGCACCCTTTGGACCTCTCCCAAATGCCAGCACTGGGGTCCCCAGTGCCAGGAGCAGGGACTGGGGCCAGGGCTCACCCTTGTCCAGCTGGCTGGGTCCCCATTCACCCCACTAACTGGCACTGGGACCCCATTCACCCCTCATACCATTAAGATCCCATGAAGATCCCATTAGGACCCCATTAAGATCCCATTAAGTCTCCATTAGGATCCCATTAGGACTCCATTATTATTCCATTAATACGCCTTTAAGACCTAATTAATATCCTACTAGGACCCCATTAATATCCCATTAGTATGCCATTAGGACCCCATTAGGATCCATTAAGACCCCATTACGATCCATTAAGACCACATTAAGTTCCCATGAGGATCCAATTAGGACCCCATTAAGATCCCATTAGGATGACATTAGGAGCCCTTTAGGACCCCCATTAAGATCCAATTAGGATCTATTAAGGCCCCATTAAGACCCCATTAGGATCCCTTTAGGATCCTATTAAGAGCCCATTAAGATCCTGTCGTGGTTTAAACCCAGCCATGCAGCTCGTTCACTCACTCCCCGCCTTCCTCCATCCCCCTACTCCCAGAGGGATGGAGAAGTGAATCGAAAAGAATGCAACTCCCCCCGGTTGAGGTAAGAACAGTTTAGTAACTAAGGTATAACACAAATCACTGCTGCTACACCAATAGTAGCAATGATAAAGGAAACACCAAGGGAAGAAAGTACACCACCTCACCACCCACCGACCGATAACTTGCCACCCAAGCCCAACCAAACACTGACTGATACCCAGTCCAAACCCGCAGTCCTCCCCCTTCCGGGTCACTCCCCGTTACATCCCGGGCATGACGTGCTGTGGTACGGAATACCTCTTTGGTCAGTTTGGGTCAGGTGTCCTGTCCCTGCTTCCTCCCAGCTTCCCTCCTCCCTGGCAGAGCATGAGGCTCACAAAGTCCTTGGGCAGACCAAACATTAGAGCAGTAACTAAGAACATCGGTGCTATCAGCGCTGTTCCCAGGCTGAGAGTCAAAACCACAGCACTGCAGCAGCTACCAAGAAGGAGAAAAAATGACTGCTACTGCTAAACCCAGGATACATGCCCCACTTGTGGGATGCTCTGAACACCTATGGGATGCTCTGCTTGTGGGATGATCTGAATCCCTGTGGGATGCTCTGGAGCCCTATGGGATGCTCTGAATCCCTATGGGATGGTCTCCTTGTGAGATGCTCTGAATCCCTATGGAATGCTGTGAATCCCTATGGGATGAGATGCCCCATGACAGGGAGGGATGCACTGGTAGTGGTGGGGCCAGGCAGAGGAGTACCAGAGCATCTCCAGGTAAGTGGGTGTGGAGACAGTGTTCTCACAGGAGAATGGATAATTGGTACATGAACTCTGAATAATCCCGAAAGATGCGGCAAGACCACGAGAGGCCCGAGGAAGCTTAAGCAAGCAAGATAAGAAGAAGCTGGAATTCACTGAGTTAATGAGAACTGTGGGCTGTTGGCAAGCTTTCGAGGTCAAGTTCTCACACCTGTGCTATTCCAGTGCCCCCCATTCCCTCCCAATCTATCCCATTCCCCCACATTCCCTCCGTGATGCCCCTTCACTCCCAGTCTATTCCATTCCTCCCTGGTCACTGTGTGTGGTCACTGTGTGTGGTCACTGTGTGTGTGGTCACTGTGTGTGCGGTCACTGTGTGCGGTCACTCTGTCTGTGGTCACTGTGTCTGTGGTCACTGAGTGTCTGGTGGTTGTGCGTAAGAAGCAGCTACTTGGCCATAGACAGAGCAGAATCCAAACAGCCCCAGAGGGACCACGCTTTTAGTATTACTGTAGGGATGACCCAGAGCAGAGTTTCTGTCTCTCCGCTGTCCTTTCCAGGACAGTTTTACAGTCCTGCACTGAAATTGCCACTGCTCAAAGCAGTGGAGGACAACCAGTGAAATAATAATAATAATAAAGAGCAATAATAATAATAATAATGATAACACAGCTGTGTTTGAACAGGGGAAGCCAGTACCCACAAGCAGAGGGGGCTGGAAAAGGGCCACCACCTGAGCTGGCTCCTACAGCACAGCCTGGCCCTTCTGCCTTCCCCCAGCCCAAGGGGACAACACGACCCATCAGCTCCTCGACGATGGTGCGGTGCCTTTACTATTGCTCTGAAGTGAAGGCTGACAGCAGCGTACAAGGACAGTCCTTTTCTGGACACCTCACTCCTGGGCAGAAATCCTAGAGACTTCATTTAATGCCAGGAATCCAAGGAGCTACAATACGCTTTTTAACGCCAGCACAGCAAACAAAAAGTGACACGGAAACCCCTGAGGCACTAACGAGCAGCACAAGGGCTCCCGCTGAGCCCACTACCCCTCACAGACCAGACACCTCTTAAAAAGAGGTTCCTGCAAAGAAGCCACGGGCAGAAGATAACCCTGGCAAGTCCGGCACAAGCAACCAATGTAGAAACGGCACCGCTGACCCTCCTCCTGCTCCTCCCACGAGCTCTTTGCCAGCCACGCAGAGGGGCAAAATCAAGGATGAACAAATCAGATCTGAGAAGAATTTGGCCCCCAAAATTCGACAAGATCAAGAAGCCTGTCTGAAATAGGAATTCACACCCACTGTCGTGTAGGATGAGTCTCGCCCTCAGCACATGCTGTGCCTTGACACGGTAGCTGACTGTGTCACGTCACTGCCACAAGCAGATGTTCAAACCCAAAGCATCCAGAACAGGCAGACAAACCTCTACCGTTTTTCAGCAACGTTTCAAGTCACACAATAGTCAGTCAAGGTCTTTACAAAACATCCCTAAACAAGAACAGAAGCCTCTTTGACAGTTTCTCCCTCAAAAGCAATACCAAAAAGCCACACACCCTTGAGGAAACACTCGTCCTTCCGGGTAGCTGGTGTCTTACCATGGCTCTTCCCCAAGGCAGCAATGACCACGGATGTGGGGGCTCCAAACTTCAGGACACAGTCCTCCGGCAGTCACCAGCTCTGGGCCAGAGTCCTCCCACACCCAGCAGTGCCCCTCGCTGTTCCTCTCTTCCCCTGCCTGACTCCCTGCCTTTAGTTTTTAATTCCCCCTGTGTGTTGTGGAGCCTGTTGCTATTTCCCCCTTTTCCAAATCTCTCTCTCCCTCCCACTCCCTTCTCTTCTTTCAAGCCTTGCTTTCCCTCTCTGTCTTGCAGCCTGCCTCCCCCGCTCCCCCTGCATTCCCTCCTCGCCAGGCCGTGCTTCCCTCTGGGCTCCATCCTGCTCCCCGCCCTTTGGAGGCCGTCGCTGCTCTCTCCCTCTCCGCCTCCTCCCCCCGACCCACACTGCTGCTGCCCCTCAGCCTCTCCGGCTCGCTCCTGCCCTGCTCCTCCCCCTGCTCACTCCCCGCGGCCCCTCCCACCCGCTCCCCCTGCTCCCTCGGGCCTATGCCCAGGGGACGGTGGCCCAGCAGGGCCCGGCAGAGGGAGGAGCGCCCCGGGGCATGCTGGGAGCTGTAGTGCTAGGGCAGGGGCTGCCGGCGGCCATGTTGGTGTTGGGGGTTGCGGCCCAGCTCAGGGGAGGGCCTGCCCAGGAGGAAAGGGGAGAGCACAGAGAGGCAGAGGGAGAAGGGCCTGGGCTGAAGAGTTTCCCCGGCAGGACGGAGAGCGGGAGCTGTGGTGAGTGCCCGGCCCTTGGGGCCGTGTCTGCCTCTCATCTCTCCAAGCTCCCCCCTCCCTTTTCCCTTGCTGTCATTTGTTTCCCTTCCCCATACCTCTCTTCTATTACTGTGCTGTCCTCCACGTCCCTCTGTTCTTCAAGTCCTTCTTTCTCTCCCACTCTACCGGCCCCTTCTGCTTGTTGCAGCTCATTCTGTATCCCACTGGCCCTGTCTTTCTCCCTGCCTGCTTCTCCTCTCCCTGGCTGTGTCTGCTGCTCCCAGACCCTTCCTCCATCGCTCTGCAGGGCTTCTGATACTTCTCTTTCTTTCTGCATCCCTCTGAGCTGCTCGTTGCTCCTGTACTTCTCTTTCTCTTAGTTGTTATTCTTGTTTGTTGCTCTGGTTTTAGAATCATAGAATAGTGAGGGCTGGAAAGGACCTTAAGATCATCCAGTTCCAACCCCCCCTGCCTTGGGCAGGAGGACCTCACATTAAACCATGTCACCCAAGGCTCTGTCCAGGCTGGCCTTGAGCACCGCCAGGGATGGAGCATTCACAAGTTCCTTTGGTGCCCTGTGCCAGCGCCTCAGCACCCTCACAGGGAAGAGCTTCTGCCTTATAGCTAAGCTAAACTTCCCCTGTTTCAGTTTGAACCCATCACCCCTTGTCCTATCACTCCAGTCCCTGATGAAGAGCCTTGTAGTCTCTCTTCAGGTGCTGGAAGCTGCTCTGAGATCTCCCTGCAGCCTTCTCTTCTCCAGGCTGAACAGCCCCAATGTTCTCAGCGTTTCTCCATAGGGGAGGTGCTCCAGCCCCTGATCATCCTCGTGGCCTCCTCTGGACTTGTTCCAACAGCTCCATGTCCTTCTTACGTTGAGGACACCAGAACTGCACACAGTGCTGCAAGTGGGGTCTCAGAAGAGCAGAGCAGAGGGGCAGGGTCAGCTCCTTGGACCTGCTGGTCACGCTCCTTTTGATGCAGCCCAGGATTACGGTTTGCTGAAGCCGGCTCATGTTCACTTTCTCATTGACCAGCACTGCCAGGTCCTTCTCCTCAGGGCTGCTCTGAATCTCTCCTCTGCCCAACCTGTAGCTGTGCCTGGGATTGCTCCGCCCCAGGTGTAGGAGCTTGCATTTGGCTTGGTTGAACTTCTTGAGGCTGGCATTGGCCAGCTCTCAGGCGTGTCAAGGTCCCTCTGGATGGCATTCCTTCCCTTGAGCGTATCGACCGAACCACACAGCTTGGTGTTGCTAGCAAGCTCTCCCTGCCCCTATTTCTTTTTTACCTACTCACCTTTCCTCTACCCACCACGTCTTTTGGTGATCTCTGTCAATCCCGTAGTCCTTCCTTCTCTCTGCCCTGCTCCCTCTCCCTCTGTTTGCCTCTCTTCCTCTTTCCGTGCTGCTTCTTTCTCCATCTCTGTGCAGATGCCTTCCCTTTTTTCCTCTCATGTCCTTCTTTCCCTTTCTTCTGTCTTTCTCTCTATCCCATTCCCTGTTCCATCCTTTCTTGCTAAGCCTCTCTGTCCAGCTGGCTGTGCCTTCTTTCACTCTTGATCTGGAATTTTTCTTTCCCCTCTCTTGTCCTGATGCCCAGCAGTTGGTTTTGTCCTCCAGTGCTGCCCTGCTCTCTCTTCCTTCTTTCTCTCTCATTCTGGCCTGCTCTCTCTTCCCATTTTTTTCATTCCTTCATCTTGAGCCTGAAGCCCATCAGGATTTTCTGATCCATCACTTGTCTTGCATTCCGTCCCTGCTCTTTTCTCTCTTTCTTTTAGTTCTGCTGCCTTTCTCTTCTTTCCCTTCTTTCTCCGCCTCTGCCCTGCTCCGTCCCTCTCATTTTCTCTCTGTTTCCCTCCTGCTCCCTGTCTTTGCCCTGCCCCCCCATTTTTCTGTCATACTTCCTCTTAGGGCTCCCCACCACCACTACTCTGTCCTGCTCTCTGTCGCTGGTATTTCTCAGTCAGCAGCACAGTGTGTTTTTTGTCCTTCCATCTCTCTGTCCTGCTGCCCAGCCCTGGCTTTCTTACCTCCAACTCTGTTCTGCTCCCCATCTCTTATTTTTGCCTGTCTTTGCCTTTGTCCTGCCTTCCTGTCCCTTTTTCCCTCTCTCTCACCTGTCCTGCTGCCTGTGCTTTTCTTGGAGAATCTGTGTCCTGCTGTTCCCTGGCACCTACTGTGAATCCCAGTCAATGTGAAATTGAACTTACCTGATCTTGAATGAAATCAGACCAATTGCATCTGGTTTCCTTCCTGTCTCCAGTTCCAGCTGACTTTGCTGGCACTAATTCATGATCATAAGACCTGAGCTGCAAGTATACTGACGGCATCACTCACTTTGGTAATGGGGTGGGTGGTCTGTGATAAGGTACTTGAGTGCTGGTGCTGCTTTCATGAGCATTCTCTGGTCTTGCCACTTCAGAGCTCTTCCTTTTTTTTCCAGAAACTTGAAGACAGCATTTTTTATTCTGGGGTTCACACTGGAGCTGGACGGAACGCGTGGTATAATGGGCTCTGTCAATGGGAGAGAGAGCCCTGCTTTTTCGTTGTTGTTTTCTAATGCTCTGTGAACTTTGGTAAGCAAAGGGAAGAGTGGTTGAAAGAGTCTCTTGAGAGTAACTTGTTCCTATAGCGTGCCTATCTTCACCTTATGGTGAAGGTTTCTTACAGGAAGCATGATTTTGCTGAGCTACGAGGTTGCCTTGGCTTGGTAAATGTGACAAGCGTTGTCTTCAAAGGTAGTGAAGCTGTAGCAAAACTAGCGGGAAAAGCTAGTTTCTTCCTAGAACGCTGCCTGATAAAATAGTAGCAGGTAAAGGCACTTGCAGTTGGCTTTTCTATGCAGTCTTTGTGCAGAGCTTTTGGCACTTTTGGTACTTTTTGTATTGATTGATTTCTGTGAAGGAAGGAGGAATGAGGGAAAAAATAGTGCAGCTTGTCTGAACGGCTGCTTCACTGCAGGCAGGGTTTGAGTCTTCATGCTAGAGCAGGTCTTTACTATAGTTTATAAACAAAGATGAGCTGTAAGGAAAGCTTCATCAGAAATAAGGCTAATTTTGCTAAATTTGGTGCTCTGCTGCAACTGAGAGATGATTTGGCAGTATTTACATCCCAGCTACGTGCCAGTGTGTTAACACAGGCCATCAAGGTTTTTTGAGCAGTACTCCTGGACTGCAGGTGATGTGCCTGGGTGGTACCAAGACCCTGGGTGAAACCAGCTCTGCCAGCTGTTAAAGCTCAGAGGATGTGACAGAATGGAAACCATCCTTGTAGCGGACACCGACCACCAAAGGTGCGATGTGCTGCTGCTATCCCACCAGCCTGGGGATGTGGGGACTTTCGCTGAGAGCCCGGAAAGGATCCTGTTTTCTGCTCCAATAGAGGCTTTTTGTGCCCCCCGTCCCAGGAGGCTTATTAGCCACGGCTGCTTCCTTGAGATCTCAGAAAAGACGCTGCAAGAGGCAGAGACTGTGGTGGCATTGCTGGTTTAAGGAGTTTGGTGTAACCTTTTGCCCCTTGCCTTCCTGTCCCACAGTACAATATGCTCTTTCATGCCAGTGAAACTACCTGGAGCAGCCCAGTGAGCAGTGAATGTCTTAACCAGGGTGTTAGCACGTCCCAGTTGCCCTGTGTGTGCTTTTCTGTGGCTCAGGGTGTAAGTGGAGGAGGTTTGTAGTTGTGCAGCTTTCTAAAACCTGGATCAGGGTAGTGAGCTGCCTGAGAGCATTTGCAACATGCACTGAAAATAGGTGGCCAGGTTCACAAGTCAGAAGTTCTTGGGCTTGTTGCTGAAGCCTCTGTCTGCTTAAATCATGCATCTAAGGATGAAGTTGATTTTTTGAGGGAGAAGCTGGAGGGTTCCCTTGTGCACGTGGATGCTTTTGTTAACTGTGTTTTTCTGCTTTAGGCCTCATCACGCAGGCAGATGTTTTGCTGCATGTAGCCTTCTGACCAGCCGTGGCATCTCAAGAAATCCTGATGTCTGTCAGCAGCACTGGTGAGCAGCTGGGAATTTCTGTGTGTCCTGCAGCCTGCTGAGCCCCAGTACTGGCAGCTGGGTACCCTGGACTTTCTGCCACTGTCTCCAGTTCACCACAGAATGGCTTGGCCATTCCCCATAGCCAGCCTGACCCACATCACACAGCAGTCCTATTCAAGTTACGTTTTCAGTGAGACTCCTTCCGGAGTGATCATTTCCTGGGAGGACAGTGCGATGATGGAGGTAAAGTGTCCCCCCATGAACAGAAGGCTTCTGGGCCTCCACAGGGGCAGTGCCTTGGAGGACACCTTTCAGACTGGGGAGAGGGGTAGCGTCTAAAAATTCTTCCACTGGCATGTGCTGTCCAAGGAGAGAGGCTAGGACACAAAATACGGAATTTCAAGAGTAATTCTTTGTTCATGGCCATGAGGTGTACCAGTCAAATTGTGGGGCATCCTGAGCGTGGTTTTACAGAATCATAGAATTGTTAGGGTTGGAAGCGAACTCTGGAGATCTTCCAGTCCGGCCCCTTGCCGAGGCAGGGCCACCCAGAGCAAGTTACACAGGAATGTGTCTGGGTGGTTTTGGAATGTCTCCGGAGAGGGGGACTCCACAGCCCCCCTGGGCACCCTGTTCCAGTGCTCTGACACCCTCACTGGAAAGAAGTTCTTCCTCGTGTTGAGATGAAACTTGTTGTGCTTTAGTTTATGGCCATTGCTCCTCATCCTGTCGCTGGGTAGCACTGAAAGGAGTCTGGCACCATCCTCTTGGCACCTGCCTTTCAGATATTTATATGCATTGATGACAATCCCTTCTCAGTCGCCTCTTCTCTAGACTAAACAGGCTGTGGTTCTTACACATGGTTCTTACACCTTTCAAGCACTCAGTGGTTTGACCAGTGCCTACTCAACACACACATATACTCCTGTTTTGCAAAGCAGCTCTAATTGCGTGGCGTTGTCCTCCATCTGCTTCTTTCTTGACCACGACATCCCTGCAGCTGGTCTTGCTGCCGTACTGTCTCTGTGCTGCGAGGTGAGGGAAGGGTTTCACTGAGATGTCAGAGGGGCTGGGCTGCTGCTCTGTTCTGGGTAGTGCAGAGGTATCCTTTCTTCTTCAGAATTGGGGCTGTTCTTCTCCCCCTTGCAGTGATCTGGGGTTCTTCAGTTGTGCTACTGAATCACAGCTACGCAGCTTACAGTGTCAACTATATGTACCTGAAGAAAGTTCATCCAGCTTCATAGTCTAAACACCAATTGCTACAATAGTTAGGGAAAGAGATTCTCCTGACAGTCCCTTCTTTTTTTGTGACCTTTAGGTTCACACTGTCCTATTCACTGTTCAAGGCATATGTTGAGTTCATAAGGTCACTGAGAACAGACATACATCGTTACAAAGCAAAACAAGAGAGGGACTACAACAACTCTGCTCCTTTGAGTTCACAGTCCTCTACCTTTGTTGGGAGTCAGGAAGTTAGCCACCCAAATAGGTTTAGTGGAAATCCCTGCCTTACTTCATGTAATATTTTTAAATGAGTCTTTATCTTGTTTCTGTCTCCCACATTGGAGATATTCAAGGCCCGCCTGGACAAGTTCCTGTGTGATGTACCCTAGGTTACCCTGCTCTTGCAGGGGGGTTGGACCAGATGATCTCTTGAGCTCCCTTCCAACCCTTGGGATTCTGTGATTCTGTCAGTTTTGTTGTTCTGGTACTGATTCACATAAAACCCCAGTGGCTATTAGTCAATACTGCACATGCTCTGTCATGCACATTCTCTGTCCTGTAGTTCTAAAAGGTGGTCTAGAGCTGATTGATTCCGTATTACCATTTGTGATAAGGATTTGGTTTCTTCCTGTAGGGCTATAATGCTGTTTGCGCTTTCAGGAGTGGCTTTTTCTAATGGCCTTGACATATTTGCTATATAGCTTGTTCTAGTTTTGCAACCCCTCACTGTGATACAAAAGCTGTTACAGAGAGGGGGAATTCAGAGCTACATTCTGCCAGAGGGCTGCAACACTTTTTCCTGTAGCTATCAGTAGTTAAGAGTGAGGGGATCAGAAGAGATACTGATTCTGACCTGGGCCTCTCCCAGTGCTGGTGGTTCATTTGTTACTTTTTAGTCCTTTCCTGCAGAGTTCAAGCAACTGTGGGTGTGTGAGACTGGGGAAGTCCATTGGTTGATGGCAATAAACGTAAATGGTCATTGGCTGCTTTGACTGAAGTCTGTGATTCTTTAAGATGCGCTCAAGCACCTTGTTATGTCCCCTGCGTTTGCTGGCTCCGTGGCACAGAGAGCTGAGCAGCACAGAGGGGCTGCATCCGGCCCAGGATGCTTCAACCTGGCTGGATGTTGACGGGAGGGTCACTGTAGTGACAGCGTGGGGATGACAGGGTGGTCACTGTGTGAGGTCAGGCTGGGGTGACAGCAGGGACAGGAGCAGCTCAGGGCGGTGACAGGCCCAGGTCCCCCTGCTTGGGTGGGGGTGCTTGGACCTGCCTTTTGTCACAGTGCGCTGGGTCGCCTGGGTGTGCTGTGTTGTGGCAACGGGGGCAGAGGTGCTTGAGTCGCCGTAGAGGTTGGTCAGGCCTCGGAGTGCTGCATGCGGGAGAGGACACTGAGGCCAGCTAGGGCTTTGGGGAACTCTCCCCCCCTGGGCTTTGAGGAGGACTGGGGCAGGTGCCAACACATGGCACAGCTCACTTGCTGAGGGCCATAGCCTGGAGCTGTTAAGGTGGCAAAGCCAGGGCCTCACTACACCACGATGGAGGCTTGAGGCTCTGTCAGCCGAGGCTGCCTGATGTGTCAGGGCCTGGCTGTGGCAGAGTGCTGCAGCCTCTGAACGCCATTGGCCAGGCAAGCTCAGCCCGTGCTGCTCACCCCAGCCCCCTCGGTGGGCTTTGCCGCGTGCCCTCACCTTGGCAGAGGCTGCAAGGCCTCTACCTGTC